>NC_048307.1:42434519-42642709 GCF_013100865.1 Trachemys scripta elegans
CCCCCCCCCCCAAACTCCTGACCCATCCAACCCTGCTCCCTGTCTCTTGACTACCCCCCCCCCAGAACCTCCCTGCCGCTTCTCTGACCCCCAGCCACCTTACTGTGCTGCAGAGCAGCACGCTCGGCAGCAGGGGACGGGAGCAGGGTCGGAGCTCCAGACTGCCGGAGGCCGAGGCGACGGCCGGCGATCTGTGAATGCAGGGCGGGGGGAGGGAGGGAGAGGAGGGGAGTGGTCTCAAGTTGCAGGGGAGAGGAGGGGGGAAGTGAAGGAAGGGCTCTGGCTGCCGGCTGCCCTGTAAGCCCCGCACGCTCTGCATGTGGGGCGGGGGAAGTCCGGATATTGACAAATTCCCCCCGGACGCTATTTTTAACTGAAAAAAGCCAGACGTGTCCGGGGGAATCCAGACGAATGGTAACCCTAGGCCTAGCGGAAGCCAAGGGGTACCGGGGGTTGCAGAGGGCAGCCCAGGGCCAGGCCAAGGCAGCCGGTCCAAACCCAACCTTGCTGATGATGAGTGGCCTATACTGCAGTCTGCCCCAGAGAGTGGGGGCTAGTTGGTGACTGGCAGTGGCCTTATCCTGAGGTGAGGTGGGGTTAGTGGGTGGGGGTTCCCCAGGGAGGGGAGACCTAGCATGTGTGGGTATTGCCAGGGGGCAACACCCAGAGCAAGGGGCACCGGGGTCCTGGGAGGGACACGGGAGCCAGAAGAAGACAGGTGGATCACTGCCCTGCAGAGGGCGCGCCAGAGGCTGGTGAGCTAATTCCCTGGACGACCAGCAGGAGGTGCCGCAGGGGAGAGTCCGGACCTTCTACAATGTAGAACAAAGAAACAATGAACCGCTTGAAGAAATATAGTAGAACCTTCATAATTCATCCCAATGAGTGTGAAGCCCTCCACAAATTAACAAGTAAACAAAATATCAAAGATAATACATTATTAAATAGGTAGTTATTTTAACAATTCTAGTTCAGCTCCAATTATTATTGATAATACCTCAATACTAGTATATAGTCTGTACAGTGTATTTTGTAAAAAAAAAAAAAGTCTTAATATGCAAAGTTTACTCATTGCACATTTTACAATGTCAAAAAAAGATCTCCTCACCTTCCAATAATGTAACAGGAATTTTGAGCACTTACAGCTCTTCTCAGGGGGGAGGGATAGCTCAGTGGTTTGAGCATTGGCCTGCTAAACCCAGGGTTGTCAGTTCAATCCTTAAAGGGGCCATTTAGGGAATCCGGGGCAAAAATCTGTCTGGGGATTGGTCCTACTTTGAGCAGGGTGTTGGACTAGATGACCTCCTGAGGTCCCTTCCAACCCTGACATTCTATGATTCTAATAGCAGACAGAGTCAATGTTCTACGGTAATTCATGGCGCACCAATGCAATGGGAAGCTGTAGATTTAGAGTAAAACAAAACTCAATTGTATCTGCCTGTTGGACCACTAGCAAGTCATACTGTGGAAGTTATCAGAGCTGAAAAGGTACTTCAGCTCGGTTAATTGTCAGATAATCAGAACCACATGAATGAGCTTGAACAGAAACTAGTTCATATTAATGTAAATAATCTAAAAGGCAGAGTGTTCTGGTTCTGCTGGATGGAGGGTAGTTTTAAAAGAGAAATAATTTGCTCAATTCAGTAATATTATCTGTTCTCCACCCACCAAAACACTTACATTTTTCATCTACATTAGTGCACTTAATCACATTTCCTTTTTTTATTCAAAAAGTTGACACAAATGTCATCCTAATAGAATGAAAGATGGGTCAGTGTCCCATTAAGAAGCAATTAAATTTAATAATCTTATCTGAAGCTGTTAATTAAGAAGCTAGAAGCAGAGGAATTCCCCTTAAGTGAGAAAATTGTAATAAAATTCCATTTTAACTTGTTAAAGACAATATGTAAGTAATATTGTCCTGTTGTTTCCAAATTAATGTTTGATCAAAAACCCAATTATTTAGACCTCACACCTGGATAAGCTTTGGTTTTCAGTTTGTCTGCCTAAAAATATTCTTCTAATATATCAACTTCAAAACCAATTGGATGTACATTCCCCCTATTTTGCCACCCCAAAACAGACTAGTTTATCAGATCTATGGGAAGGGGAAATTTAATGTCTGTTACATTTCTTTGAGTTTTCATATACAAGAGACTAAATATTTGAGGGATATATAGTCACTCCCTGCCAGCAGAGAGAGACAGAACACAAGATCTCTGATGACATCCTCTACACTAGTGGCTCTCAACCTTTCCAGACTACTGTAACCCTTTGAAGAATCTGATTTGTCTTGTGGACCCCCAAGTTTCACCTCGCTTAAAACTTACAAAATCAGACACAAAAATCCAAAAGTGTCACAGCACATATTTACTGAAAAGCTGCTTATGTTCTCATTTTTATCATATAACTATAAAAAATCAATTAGAATATAAATTTTTGTACTTACATTTCAGTGCATAGTATACAGAGCACTATAAACAAATGTCTATGAAATTTTAGTTTGTACTGACTTCGCTAGTGCTTTTTATGTAGCCTGTTTTTTATGTAGGCAAATATCTAGAAGAGTTGATGTACCCCCAGAAGACCTCTGAATATACCCGGGATACACGTAGCCCTAGTTCAGAACCACAGCTCTACACACACAGGGATTTTAGGAGTTTCAAAAGTAGGGCGAAAAAACTCCATTGCATTCTTCCTACCTGTGGAAAGAAAGCTGGACACCACACTGCCTTTGGTACAACATAACACCTCATGCTTGGCCAACTATCTCTGTAGTACACACAGCAAGAGAAACTATCATCCTTCCTCCAGGTTCTAGGCCGTATTCCTGTTGTGCTTGGGTGGAGAACTGAGAGGGCAAATTATGCTTATGCCAGCTCATTATGGGCTCTAAGCAAACCTCTAATATCTGCCAGCTACCTGGTTTTGGCAATAGGGAAGGAGCAGATAACAATGAAAGTGGCTTTCATTCTTAGCAATGAGAAGCAGTCCAAAATGCATTCTGTACAAGAACATTGCACCTGGGCTACCAACATACTGCACACTACAGCTATATCCACAGCTGCATACGGAAATAAATAATAAATAAATTAATGGAGATATCCCATCTCCTAGAACTGGAAGGGAACTTGAAAGGTCATCGAGTCCAGCCCCCTGCCTTCACTAGCAGGACTAAGTACTGATTTTGCCCCAGATCCCTAAGTGGCCCCCTCAAGGATTGAACTCACAACCCTGGGTTTAGCAGGCCAATGCTCAAACCACTGAGCTATCCCTCCCCCCACTCAATGGTTCCTTAAGAATAGATATTCTCTGTCATGTTCTTGTGAGCCAGCTAAGGGCTGGGGTATTGGTCTATCTGATGAAGACAACTGAGAATTCTATAATGGCAAATTAATTATGTGAACAATGAAACCTAAAACCTCACATTACACCACTTTCTTCTGGATGACTAGCCTCATATAGGAACATGAAGAGAAGTACATATTAGCCATCTGTGGACGGTACTTTAAACCTTAGGACACTGGTCAGTCTGGTTCTTTCCCACAACCAGACTGGCCATTTTCTTGAAGCTGGATGAGGCGTATAAAGGGTTTTAAGAGAGAGAAGGTGGTGATTTGATACTCCTAAGTACAGTCAATCCCACCACACATGCCATTCTGTCAAGACCTGCCCTATAATCATACATACAAACTGAACAGATGCAATGGCTGAGGTGGGGGGGAAAAAAACTTTCATGAAGTCCAGTGCAACTTCACAGTAAAGAGTCCTGGTAGCAGAGAGAAACATGGGAGACAGGAGCCAACCACAAAAAGACTGACCATTTCTGAGTTTACTCTGTTCCAACCTATAGGATAAAACAAGGAAAAAACATTAAGTATTAACAGTCCAATTTCCATGAAGTGTGTTTTTGGCATGGAAGATGTGATTCTTTTATTGTACTGTCAAAATCTGACAGATTTGGCATACTTTCTAGAGAAGCTCCAAGTTACACTTTAAAGCACGTAGTATTAGACAATATAGTATACTCAAACTCAATCTTTCTTGCAGAGCAAGCATCAAAAATATGTTTTCACATACCAAAGCATGGCTGTTTGAAAGCATTCTCCATTAAGGCTAGCTAGTGCTGTAGATTCTGTCTTAAGGCAAAAAAACAGGCTGCTCTCAACTGAATGATATGGTGAGAAATCAGTTCAGTACCTCCAACACTTCTTTTGAATATTTCAGTGGCTGACAACTCTTCTATTAAAATGCCAATAAGGGCTTTTACAGAATCTTAACTGTAGGAACTGAGAACTTTATAAGGATAACATACAATAATAGGACTGGAAGAGACCTTGAGAGGTCATCTAGTCCAGTCCCCTGCACCCGTGGCAGGACTAAGTATTATCTAGACCATTCCTAACAGGTATTTGTCTAACCTGCTCCTAAAAATCTCTAATGATGGAGATTCCACAACCTCCCCAGGCAATTTATTCCAGTGCTTAACCACCCTGACCGTTAGGAAGTTTTTCCTAATGTCCAACCTAAACCTCCCTTGCTGCAATTTAAGTCCATTGCTTCTTATCCTATCCTCAGAAGTTAAGAAATATTCTTCTCCCTCTCTTCCTTGCAACAACCTTTTATATACTTAAACTGTTACGTCCCTTCTCAGTATTCTCTTTTCCAGACTAAACAAACCCAATTATTTTCAATCTTCCGTCATAGGTCATGTTTTCTAGACCTTTAATCATTTTTGTTGCTCATCTCTGGACTTTCTCCAATTTGTCCACATCTTTCCTGAAATGTGGCGCCCAGAACTGTACACAATACTCCAGTTGAGGCCTAATCAGCACGGAGTAGAGCAGAAGAATTACTTCTCGTGTCTTGCTTACAATACTCCTGCTAATACATCCTAGAATGATGTTCACTTTTTCTGCAACAGTGTTACACTGTTGACTCACATTTAGCTTTTGGTACACTATGACTATCCTTTTCCGCAGTACTCCTTCCTAGGCAGTCATTTCCCATTTTGTATGTATGCAACTGATTGTCCTTCCTAAATGGAGTACTTTGCATTTCTCCTTATTGAATTTCATCCTATTTACTTCAGACCATTTCTCCAGTTTGTCCAGATCATTTTGAATTTTAATCATATCCTCCAAAGCACTTGCAACCTGTCACAGTTTGGTATGATCCGCAAACTTTACAAGTGTACTCTCTATGCGGGACCCATTTGATATGCCCTTCCAGCATTACTGTGAACTACTGATAACTACTTCTGGGAACGGTTTTCCAACCAGTTTTGCACCCACCTTATATTAGCTCCATCTAGGTTGCATTTCCCTGATTTGTTTAGGAGACGGTCATGCGAGACAGTATCAAAAGCTTTACTAAAGTCAAGATATACCACATCTACCGCTTCCCCCCATCCACAAGGCTTGTTACCCTGTCAAAGAAATCTATCGGGTTGGTTTGACACGATTTGTTCTTGACAGATCCATTCTATTACTTATCAGCTTATTATCTTCTAGATGTTTGCAAATTGATTGCTTAATTATTTGCTCCATTATCTTTCCACGTACAGAAGTTAAGCTGACTGGCCTGTAATTCCCCTGGTTGTCCTTATTTCTCTTTTTATAGATTGGCACTATATTTGCCCTTTTCCAGTCTTCTGGAATCTCTCCGGTCTTCCATGACTTTTCAAAGATAATTGCTAATGGCTAGATACCTCCTCAGTCAGCTCCTTGACTTCAAGAAATCTAATTTGTCTAAATAATTTTTAACTTGTTCTTTTCCTATTTTAGCCTCTGATCCTACCTCATTTTCACTGGCATTCACTATTTTAGACGTCCAATCACCACCAATCTTCTTGGTGAAAACTGAAACAAAAGTCATTAAGCATCTCTGCCATTTCTACATTTTCTGTTATTTTTCCCTCCTCATGGAGTAACGGGCCTACCCTGTCCTTGGTCTTCCTCTTGCTTCTAATGTATCTGTGGAATGTTTTCTTGTTACCCTTTATGTCTCTAGTTGTTTGATCTCGTTTTGTGCCTTGGCCTTTATATATACCAGGGGTGGCCAAACTTACTGACCCTCCCAGCAGCATATGATAATCTTCAGATGTACAAGAGCCGAGTGCACTTGCTGGTAGGGTTGCCAACTAGGGATGTAAAATAATAAACGGTTAAATGGTAAGCATTAGTCTTACTGGTTAATCTAGCCTAACTGTTAACCCTCAGCCCTGGGCGGGCCGGAGCAGCCCCAGCAGCACCAGCCCGCCAACCCTAGCCCCGCTGACCCCAGCAACAAGCTCGGGCTGTGCCCACTGTCCAGAGCAGCCCCAGCCCCTCTCCCTTTAATTGGTTAACTGGTTAAATGATATAATTTTAAACGTTTAAGCAGTTAACTTTTTAAATGATATTTACATCCCTATTGCAAACACTCCAGTTTTGCTGGGAGTCTCCCGGAATTGGGCTCGATGTCCCAGAGGCTACTGAAGTCAAACTGGGAGATTTTAAGCCACTAAATGTCGGGCGGCCCAGCAGGGCTAAGGCAGGCTCCCAACCTGACCTGGCGCCACGCCGCTCCCGGAAGCGGCCGGGATGTCCCTGAGGCCTCTGAGGAGGGCCAGGGGGCCTCCACATGCTGCCTCCACCCCCAGCGCCAACTCCACAGCTCCCATTGGAAAGAACTAGATAAATTAATGGAGAATAGGTCCATCAATGGCTATTAGCCAGATGGAAAGGGATGGTGTCCCTAGCAGCTAGCCTCTGTTTGCCAGAAGTTAGGAATGGGCAACAGGAGATGGATTATTTGATGATTACCTGTTATGTTCACTCCCTTTGAAGCATCTCACATTGGCCACTTTCAGAAGACAGGATACTGGGCTAGATGGACCTTTGGTCTGACCCAGTATGGCTGTTATTATGTTCTAAAATAGGGCTAGTGGCAGAAAATAATTCATTAACTTGTAAACTCAGCACATTTAGTACAGAAGTCACTGAGACATGAATATGGAACTTCACAATTCTATTTTTCCTAAGTCACTTTGCAAAGCAGAACATTTTAAAGCTGGCTGATCGTAAGAATTCCAGTATTTTAGCCATCTAGAGACTACCTAAAGAGCTCTCCAGCTGACAGCAGAAAAAAAGAAACCCCAATAGTACTCCACTATCTTAGGTCTAAATTTCTGCATTAGTGCAGGACTAAGATTCAATAGGGTTTATCTCCAACCTGAATATTTTAAATGGAAAAATCATGGATTTGACTCTCACCTGCAGAATACAAGTAATTTCCATTAACTTCAAAATGCAGGAAGTTCATTAGGACCCAAAATTCTGGCTTTTACTGGTGTTATTCTTAGGGAGGGTAAAAGAAATTAAGAGGTATTAGGTGGCAGACTAATTCGTACCTTTCAGGGAAAATCTTGAGCCTAGTAGCAAAATCCATAAAACATCCATTTGCAGTAGGCAATGAAAATCACAAACCTTGTTAGTTCATCCATCCTCTCTCTCTAGTTACTTATGCAGGATCTGACAAAAGCATATTTGACAGCTGCCTTAAGAGCAAGTACAGACCTGGCACTTAGCTTCTTAGTATGCCAGCATTACAGATTAAGTCAGTACCTACACTTCAGATGAATTGAGTTTAGCCACCACGTCATGTCCCAAAATAATGCTTCTGGGTGTTGGAACAAAGATTCAGACTATTTTTCTCTCTTTTCAGATTCAAGTTGTTCATAGAAACCAGTGAGGCAATATATGTTTGCAGAGGAAATAAAAGCAAGCATACAGTTATATTTTTCTTTATTAAATTTACATTCTTTGCCACATTTATTTTTTTTTTGTACATTTAAAAATAATTCATGAAGGCATTACTTTATGTAAAACCATTCCATATTTATAGGTCTGTTACTATATGCCTCTGGCTTTCACAGAAGTCATTTTGCATGGATTTAACTGTACGGTTATGAGCCTATTATATACAGCTCCAGAATATATTATGGAACTGAATTACTTACATGGTGGATAAAAATAGGGATTTTTTTTAAATATATTTAAATCATTTTATTTTAAAATACTTTTATTTAAAACAAACCTGTTTAAAATTAAATTTGAAATTATGACAACCTAAGGCTTAAATTTACTATAATCTATTAAATTTATTTAAATGAAATATTAACCAGTTACATGTTTTCTGACGAAGTTTTAAAGAAAGTCGAACCAATGAAGTCACTGGTAGAAGTCACTGGCTAAGGCACCTAGAAAGTTTGTTGCAGAGCTAAATCAGCTTTTGACAGCAGTAGCCTCCTCTTCAGGTGCAAAGAAGATATTTTCTTCATTTCAGTTTATTTAACTTGTTTTGTTCAATTACTAATTCATTCAAAGTTAAGAAACTGATTGGGAGTTGAAAAACCTCTTCCAACCTATGAACAAACCTAGGTGTGAGAGGATACTACTAGTTCTAAAATCTTAAAGGACATGGTGACTAGAAAAAAATCAATTCACTAACTACAGATAATACTTATTTTACTAAATCAGTTTTAAGTGCAAAATATGTTTTGATAAAGAATTATTATGTACATTTTATGGAATAAAGAAGCTTCTGGCAGGGTTTTTAAATTCACTCCCCCACCCCTCTTGTTCTAAAATAGCTTGAATCTGATAATCCACAGGGCAGTCTGCAAAATTTTTTTTTTTTTTTTTTTTTTTTTTTTTGCCCCCAGACATTCAAAATGAGGTGGAATTATAAAGATAGACAGAGAATTAGAGTTTTTCAGTTAAGTGATTTACTGGTGATGGGTTGTGCTGAATTGTATGGATGAATCTGGTTATTTTTTAAGTTATCTCAAAGGAAACCAGAGAATTTCAGATGGAGAGTCACATGACTTAGAGCAAGCTATTCCCACCATATCCTGATGTGATGACATACCATCTTGAATTTCAATCTCAAACTAAGCAGGGTATGGGTCTGTTCACTATTTATTTAGGTGGGTGACTTCAAAGAAATATCAGATGTTCCAGGAAGTGTGATTGCTATGCAATAGGGCATCTATATTTTTTTAAGCCAGATCTCAACTATGACCAAGAATTTATGTTAAGTCTGAGGTGTAGGGAAAAAATGTGTGGGGAAGAAGGGAGGAAAATGTAGGGAGAGATTCCAAGTGCATCATGAATCACCCTGTATCTTAACATGTCAGTAAGTTCTCTAAAAATGCATGACTGCATATCATGGGAGGCTTGGGAGGGAGTGAAGAGAGATTCAAATATTAACAGCCCTGTGGGTCTTTTGAGAAAGTAACATTATTCTTGAATGCTTATGAATCAAGGCCCTAACAGATAAGGCACAATATGGGCTATTAGTTGGTATCTGATACAGACCACCAAATCAGACCAGGGACCAGGATGATTAGCTTCCATTTACACCTCATCTTTACAGAGGGAGGAACTGATCAGAGTTAAAGTTAATGGTAGCTTAGGCACAAGTGACTACAATTTGGTCCCATTTATAATGTGCAAACAGAATGAAGTCCAAACCAGTAATAGACTTGGTGCTTTAACTATACCACTTTCATAAAACTGAAAACAATTAGGAGCCAAATCAGATGGAAAGAAAAAGTTAATCAGAAAAATGTGAATGTTATCTGGGAATTGTTTGAGTACACTTACTAGATACAGTAACTCCTCACTTAAAGTCGTCCCTGATTAACTGAACTGATTAACGCTGTTGATCAATTAGGGAACATGCTCGTTTAAAGTTGTGCAATGCTCCTTCTAATGTCGTTTGGCAGCCACCTGCTTTGTTCACTGCTTGCAGGAAGAGCAGCCCGTTGCAGCTAGCTGGTGGGGGCTGGGAACCAGGGTGGACCGGCAGCCCCCCTATCAGCTCCCCGCTCCCCTAAGTTCCCTGTATAGCAGCTGCCCAGCAGGCTAGCAATTGCAGCTGTCCCTCCCCCCACTGCCATGTGCTGCTCCCGCCCTCTGCCTTGGAGCTGCTCCCCTAGACTCCTGCTTGCTGAGGGGGGGGAGAAGAGAAGAGGGGGGCTAATGTCAGGGTGTCCCCCTCCCCCCTGCTCCTGCACCCCACTTACCCCATCTTCCATAGAGCAGGGGCGACACACAACAGAGGGAGCTTCCAGGCAGCAGCAGCAAGCTGATCTAATTAACAAGGCAGTGTACTTAAAGGGGAAATGTGCATCTCTCTCTCACACACACAGTGTGTGACTGTCTGCGATGCTCTCTCCCCGCCCTCCATTCCTGCTGCCTTGTAGACTGTGAGAGTTAACCCTTGAGGGCTCAGCCAATTGCTAGATCATCATTTAGCAGAAAGGCATTCCCTGGAAAATATCCCACTCTCTGACTCATCATCACTGTTTACCAGTATTAAATTGTTTAAAACTTATAGTGTGTGCGTGCACACACGCGCGCATATAATATAGTCTTTTGTCTAGTGAAAAAAAATTCCCTGGGACCTAACCCCCTCATTTACATTAATTCTTATGGGGAAATTGGATTCACTTAACACTGTTTTGCTTAAAGTCGCATTTTTCAGGAACATAACTACATCATTAAGTGAGGAGTTACTGTACCCAAAAAGCCACAACCAAGGAAAGCTGTATTGATTAAAAACTGGTCTGATTTAGAAGGGAAGTGAAGGCAGCTATAAAAACTAAAGAGGAATATATAACAAATGGAAGAAAGGGAAATCTGACAGTAACCAATAAAAAAAATCCAAAGTCAGGAGCTGAAGGAAACTTATAAGGGATGCCAAGGAACACAAGGAGAAATCCATGGCCAGCTGAATTAAGGGCAATCAGTAGTTTTAAAGTACATTGGGAACAAAAAGAATCCTTACAATAGTACTGGTCCATTACTAGATGAAAACAGTAGAATTTTCAAAAATACTGCAGAAAAGGCAGAAGTGTACAATAAATATTTCTGTTCTGTATTTGGAAAAAAACAGATGTAGTTATATTGCATACCACTTTTTCCATTCCACTAGTATCGCTGGAAGACGTTAAACAGCAGCTACTAAAGGAAGACATTTTTTAAAATCAGTAGGTCCAGAAAACTTGCATCCAAGAATCTGAAAAGAGCTGGCTGATGAGCTTGCTGAACCATTAATGTTGATTTTTTATAAGTTTTGTAACAGTGAGGAAGTTCCAGAAGACTGGAAGAAAACAAATGTTATGCCAATATTTAAAAAGTGTAAATGGGATGAACTGGGTAATTATAGGCCTGACACTGATCCCAGGTAGGACAATGGAGCAGCTGATATAGGACTAATAATGAAGAATTAAAGGAGAGTAATGCAATTATTGCCCATCAACACAGGTTTATGGAAAATAGATCCTGTCAAACCAACTTGTAATCTCATCAAAAAAGGTATCAAGTTTGGTTGATAAAGTTAAGAGTGTTGATGTCATATACTTAGACTTCTGTAAAGTGTTTGACTTGGTACTGCAAAACATTTTTATTAAAAAAACAGAATGATATAAAGCTAACAAGGCACACTCTAAATGGATTAAAAGCAGACTAATAAGTCTCAAAATGTAACTGTAAACATGGAATCATCACTGAGCAGACTTGTTTCTAGGGGGTCCCACAGGAATCTGCTGGCCCTATACTATTTAACATTTTCCTCAATGACCTAGAAAAAAAACAAAATCATCACTGATAGAGTCTGCAGATGACCCAAAAATGGAGGGAGTGGAAAATAAAGAGCACAGGACACTGATACAATGGTAAGCTTGGTGCAAGCAGACAATGTGTGTTTTAATATGGCTAAATGTAAATACATACATTTAAGAACAAAGAATGTAGGCCATACTTACAAGATTGGGGACTCTGTCCTGGGAAGCAGTGACTCAGAAAATTTTTATGGTAGATAATCAACTAAACATGAGCTCCCAATGCGACAACGTGGCCAAAAGGGCTAACATGATCCTTGGATTAATAAACAAATGTTTAGTAGGAATAGAGAGGTTGTTTTATCTCTGTATTTGGCACTGGTGCAACCGTTGCTGGAATACAGTGTCCAGTTCTGGAGTTCACAATTCAAAAAGACCTTAGATCTTAGTTCCTCCTGTGCAGCTGACATATTGGGTAGTCCAGCTCCTCCACTGATTCCAGTTGCTTGCTAGTTGTACTTCTTCCCAGGTGATGCCAGCACATTCAATATCTTCTCTCATTATCTTATGCCAGTTCTTCCTTGATCTTCCTCACTTTCTCCCGTCGGGTACCCAATTCAATACTTGCGTAGTATGTCTCTCACCTTCCATCTGTGATGCACAGCCTCTTTTTGTTAGCCAGTATGATTGGCCGAGTCTCTGCTCTATACAGTAACATGCTCAGTACAACCACATGGTATAAATAACCTTTTGTTTGGTGTGGAGTCCTCCTCTGTGGATACATCTACAGAGTGAGTGGCAGTGAATATCAGAGCCCAGGTTAAAGCTGTGTAGATATTGTGGCTCATGCTCTGAAGCCTAGGGAGAGGGGTGGGAGTCAGAGCTTGAGCAGCAATGTCTACACAGCTATTTCTACTGCTGTAGCACAAGACCCATGAGCCCAAGTCTGTCAACACAGGCTCTGCAACTTGCTGCCATGGGTTGTGTAGATATACTCTACTTGACCAGATGTATCTTTATTGCAGCTACATTCAAATATCACACTCCCAAATAGCAAAACTCTTCTATCCACATACATCTTTGCATTTGTTGTCCAGTAACCTACCTTCATAATCTTGTTTTTTTCTGCATTTACTTTCAATCCAGTTTTTGCTGCTTCCTGTTCTACTTCTAATGTAAGGTCAATCATTCATTCTGTGTCATACTTCGGAAAGCAATGTCATGGGCAAAGTTAAGGTCATGTAACACGTCTCTGCTACCACATTTTACACTGTTCACGTCTTTTGTTGCCCACTTCATCACCCAGGCTATTTGTACTGCAGAGACATACTCTACCACTGTTAGCAACAGTACCAATTCCAAGCGCAGATAAGAGGAGGATTATACAGTAGGATTTGTGACCCACTCTGGTAAAACCTTACTGCAATAAAAAAAACAAAAAAACAAAAAAGTTCAGTTAAACCAAAACTTGAGGATAGTAGGTGCAGATAGAGCTCAAAACCCAACTATGACAGATCTCAATTAAGGCCGAAAACAAGCCGAAATTGAGAGATTGAATCCTGAGGACCAATCTGTAACAAGTGTAGGCACAAGGAATGTACTCACTTTGTATAGTATAGGAAAGTTGGCAAAGGTTACACACACGAAAATATAACATCTGAATAATTCAAGAAGAATGTTGCAAAATTGGAGAGGGTTCAGAGAAAAGCTATGAGAATGATTAAAGTATTAGAAGACATTTTATAGTGATAAGACTAAAGGAACTCAATCTATTTAGCTTAACAAAGAGAAAGTTAAGGGGTAACTTGATTATAGTAAGTACCTATGTGGGGAACAAATATTTAATAATAGGCTCTTGAATCTAGCAGAGACAGGTATAACAAGACCCAAGGGCTGGAAGATGAAGGTGGACAAATTCAGACGGGAAATAAGGCATAATTTTTTAACAATGAGGGTAATTAACCACTGGGACAATTTACTAATGATAGTGGTGTACTCTCCATCACTGGCAGTTTTTAAATAAAGACTGAGTGTTTTTCTAAACAGATATGTTCTAGGAATTATTTTTGGGAAGTTTTCTGGCCTATGTTATATAGGAGGTCAGACCAGATGTTCACAATGGTCTCTTCTGTCCTTGGACTATGTGACTTCTTGTATCTTGGTTATATATGAATAAATTACATACTATGGTTTGCCTAAAATGCCCCTAATAATTTCAATTTGCTAAGGAAGTGGATCTTTACTTCTTCACCACGGGCTGCTTTGGATTTAGATCCTGCAAGAGTTTTCATCCTGATCTGATACAAAATGGCTGTCACAACCCACTCCAGAGGGGGCTGCTTTTCAGTATTTATGAAGTAGCTCTTCTGTGCAGTAGAGGTTAGGAAACTCAGAACTTACACAGCCAAAACACAAAAATTCATTTCATAACCAGCAATATGAAAAATAGTAGAATCATCACAATTCCATACTGAAAAGGTAGACTTGCAAAGGTTTAATGCTTTACCAGCTTGCCAGTATGAGTGTCTCTGGTTAAAATCCAACTTGTAACTAAAAATGGAGAAGAAATCAACACTTCATCATATGCTGTCAGCCTTTTTGTACTCGTTTACCTTATTTAAATTACATTTTCCCAAGCAGTGTTTCCAGCCTTATACATACATCATTCACACAGGTAGTAAGAATCAAATAATTAATTTTTGTTCTCTCAGCACTATGCTGGAGGGTAAATTAGATAGATCTACAGCAGTGCAGAAGCTTTGGATTGAGCTAGCCTTGTCAATAATTAATAGCGTTCCATGCTATAAAGCACAGCAACCAGCTAAATTAACCAAAATCTTCCTTCATAACACCAGTTACAGGTCTCCCTCAATACTTACACACACAAACCTGGCAACAAATGAAATTAAGCACTCCACAAAAGCCCTTGATGTGTAATGAATTTTGAGGGTCACTTTCTTTTGCCATTTAAAAAAACCATTTTCTAAAAAATGTTTCTAGCTCAATTTATTGTTTGTATACATGGATAAATAGTAAAACAATACATGTATATTGGAGTGTGTTGTTAAACAGATGAAATCATGGCACGTATCTCTTTGGTCTATGGCATTGTCTCGAAGAGTCTGGTCTCAAACAAGTATCTTGAAATCCTAATCAGTGAATCAGTTTTAAATCACAGGTTTCAGAGTAGCAGCCGTGTTAGCCTGTATCCGCAAAAAGAACAGGAGTACTTGTGGCACCTTAGAGACTAACAAATTCTATTTGAGCATAAGCTTTTGTGGGCTACAGCCGATGAAGTGGGCTGTAGCCCACAAAAGCTTATGCTCAAATGAATTTGTTAGGCCTTGGCTACATTTGCGAGTTGCAGCACTGTAAAGCTGCCCCCAGCGCTGTAACTCACCCCCCGTCCACACTGGCAAGGCATTTGCAGCGCTATATCCCCGTGGTTGCAGCGCTGCATGTACGCCACATCCCCGAGAGGAATAGCATGTATTGCGCTGCCGCTGCGGCGCCAGTGTGACCACCCAATGCGCTGTGACTGGCCTCCAGAGTATTCGGCAGTATCCCACAATGCCTGTTCTAGCCACTCTGGTCATCAGTTCAAACTCTACTGCCCTGGCCTCAGGTAACCAACCCTGTGACCCACCCTTTACATTCCCCAGGAATTTTAAAAATCCCCTTCCTGTTTGCTCAGCCCGGCGTGGTGTGGAGTGCTATCAGCGAATCTTTCCAGGTGACCATGCCTCCACGCGCCAAGCGAGCCCCAGCATGGAGCAATAGCGAGTTGCTGGACCTCAGTGTTTGGGGGGAGGAAGCTGTTCAGTCCCAGCTGCGCTCCAGCCGTAGGAATTACGATACCTTCGGGAAGGTATCAAAGGACATGATGGAAAGGGGCCATGACCGGGACGCCCTGCAGTGCAGGATTAAAGTGAAGGAGCTGCGGAGTGCCTACCACAAAGCCCGCAATGCAAACGGCCGCTCGGGTGCTCCCCCCGCAACCTGCCAATTCTACAAAGAGCTGGATGCGATACTTGGGGTTAACCCCACCTCCACTCCGAGCACCACCATGGACACTTCAGAGCCAGTGGGGGGTGAGGGAGGAGGAGGAAAACAGGAGTGAAGGTGGTGGGCCGGATGGAGACACCCCGGAATCCCTGGAGCCATGCAGCCAGGAGATCTTCTCGAGCCAGGAGGAAGGTAGCCAGTCACAGTGGCCGGTACTTGGTGGAGGACAAACAGAAGAGCAGGTCCCCGGTAAGTGGGTTTTTTTTCGGGAAGGAATTTTTTCGGTGCGGGCTCTTTGGGAGAGGAGGGTTAGGCATGCATGCCTACATGCGGAATAGTGCATTGATGTGGTTTATCACATCGCGGTAATCGGCCTCGGTAATATCCTCGAATGTCTCATCCAGAACGCGTGCAATGCGCTTGCGCAGGTTTATCGGGAGAGCCACCGTGGTCCTTGTCCCAGCCAGGCTAACGTGTCCGCGCCACTGTGCCGCAAGGGGACCATTGCTGCACACAGGCAAGCTGCATATGGGCCAGGGCAGAAGCCGCATTGCAGTAGAAGACCCTCCCTTGCTTCCCAGGTCACCCTCAGCAGCGAGATATCGTCCAAGACGAACTCCTGTGGAAAATGTTGGGACAGTGTTCAGTGTAGGTGCCCCCTGAAGCTGTTGGCTCTCCCCAAGGCACAGAAACCCAGAGGACAGTGCAGCCCTGAAACAATAAGTCCCCCTTACTCACCATTTTGAGGCTCCCGTGGGATGCGTACTCTGTTTCGGATGGGAAATTATGCAGTTGTGTAGACCCTGTGTGTTTTCTACTCCTTAAGTGTGGGGGGAATCATTACTCTGTCTGGTATAAACAATGCTGCCTCTGTTAAATGTTGCATTTTGCCTATACAGCAGCATCAACCTTGAGACCTCAGCCGTCTCAGCCATCCATCTTATAGCCTGCTCAGCGAGCAGCGGCACAGGAGGCAGCAAACAGGGCTGCTAACAGGGGAGTTTGAGTGGGAGTTTGCAGGGGGAGGTCAAGGGGGAGGGAGGAGGGCGCGGTGTGTCGTGTGCTCTGTGTCCCCAGGTGCTGTGGGCAGAGACTGCAGCAGCCATGAGCTAAGCAGCAGCAAACAGAATGCAGATGGCTGCATGTGGAAGCTGTGGTATGTATACAGTTCTAGCAGGTGAGCCGGAACAGAGGTATGTGTGCATGAAGTGCCGCCTAATAGCGTTACTGGAAGAAAAGATTAAGGGGTTGGAGATGCAGGTAGATACCCTGGTGGAGTTTAGACAGGGGTTTGAGCAGCTGATGGAGGACAGGCAAGGGGGGACTGAAGGGGAATGCTCAGGGGTACAGGTGGAAGCAGAGATAGAGGATGGTGAGGGGGGAATGTTAGGGGGAGAACAAGGGCAGTGGAAGCATGTGACCGTGAGAAGCAGGCCAAGGAAAAGGAGGGCTAGCGAGGGGAAAATAGAACTCAGGAACAGGTTTGGGTGTTTGGTTAACGAGGAGGGGGGGGCAGCAGGTGGTGGCTGAAGGTGGGATGGTGAGGAAGAAGAGAAGAGCAGCTAGTCCAATAGAGAGAGGGGAGGAGTTGCTGGAGACAGCCCCAAATCTGGGCCCCCAGAGGATTCAGGAAGGCACAAGGGGGAGTATAAGGGAAGATAGGAACAGACACAGGTTAGGACTAGAGGGATCAGAGAATAGATTAGTAGATTGCACTGTTGCCAGGCGACGGCAGGTGTATGTGATTGGGGACTCTTTACTGAGGAGATTAGATAGGCCTGTGACCAGAGCAGACCCAGAAAACCGAAGGGTGTGCTGTCTACCAGGCGCAAAGATATGCGATGTGGACCTGCGGTTGAAAAGGATACCAAAAGGAGCAGGTAAGAACCCCTTGATAATCCTTCATGTAGGAACAAATGACACAGCTAGGTTCTCATTAGAGAGAATCAAGGGAGATTATGCCAGGCTGGGTAAGACACTCAAGGAGATAGAGGCTCAGATTATCTTTAGTGGGATTCTGCCTGTTCCTAGAGAAGGGCAGCAAAGGGCTGATAGGATTGTGAGAATAAACAGTTGGCTAAGGGAGTGGTGCTATAAGGAGGGCTTTGGAATGTATGGCCACTGGGAGGCTTTCGGGGACAGACAGCTGTTCTCACGGGATGGACTTCACCTGAGTAGAGAAGGAAATAGACTTCTGGGAGGGAGGCTGGCTCATCTCATCAAAAGAGCTTTAAACTAGGAAGTTGGGGGAGACGGTTGAGAGATGTACAGTTAATCTCCACGCCAGATTCCAACATTGAAAAGGCAAGTGATGAGATAAGAGGAGATATAGCCAAGGGGATGGGATTGGACATAAGAAGGAGAGGGGGGATGAACAGTAAGAGGTCTGTAACAAATTCCGTCACTAATCGGAGACAGGCTAAACGGCATACATTAGGATGTTTATACGCCAATGCGAGAAGCCTAGGTAACAAAATGGAGGAATTGGAGCTCCTGGTGCGAGAATTGGAACCGGATATCGTAGGAATAACTGAAACGTGGTGGAACGGCAGGCACGACTGGAATACAGGTATGGAAGGGTATGCGCTGTTTAGGAACGACCGGAACAATGGTAAAGGTGTGGGGGGGGGGGGTGGCATTGTATGTCAATAATGAGATAAGCTGTAAAGAAATAATAGTTGATGGAATAGATAAGACAGAGTCCGTCTGGGCAATACTCACACTGGGTAAAAGAACTACTAGAGCCTCTCCAGGGATAGTGCTTGGGGTGTGCTATAGACCGCCGGGATCAACCCAGGATATGGATAAAGAATTATTTAATGTGTTTAGGGAAGTAAATACTAATAGGAACTGTGTAATTATGGGAGACTAACTTCCTGGATATAGATTGGGGAACAAATGCTAGTAGCAATAATAGGGCTCAGATGTTCCTAGATGTGCCTGCTGATCAATTCCTTCATCAAGTGGTAGCTGAACCGACGAGGGGGGAGGCCATTTTGGATTTGGTTTTGGTGAGTAGTGAAGACCTCGTTGAGGAAGTGGTTGTAGGGGACAACTTGGGCTCCAGTGATCATGAGCTAATTCGGTTTAAACTAAATGGAAGGAGTAACAGAATTAAATCAAAGACTAGGGTTTATAATTTTAAAAAGGCTAATTTTAACAAATTAAGAGGACTGGTAAGGGAAGTGGATTGGGCAAACATATTAGTGGATCTAAAGGCAGAAGAAGCCTGGGATTATTTTAAGTTAAAGCTGCATGAGCTGTCGGAGGCCTGTATCCCAAAAAAGGGAAAAAGGTTAGCAAGCAAGAGATTTAGACCGAGCTGGATGAGCGACCGTCTCAAAGGGGCGATTAGGAAAAAACAGAAAGCGTACAAAGAGTGGAAGAGGGGAGGGATCAGTAAGGAAACTTACCTTAGTGAGGTCAGAGCATGTAGAGATAGAGTGAGAAAGGCCAAAAGCCATGTAGAGTTGGACCTTGCGAGGGGAATTAAAAGCAATAGTAAGAGGTTTTACAGCCATATAAATAGGAAGAAAGCAAAGAAAGAAGAAGTGGGACCGCTGAAGACTATAGCTGGAGAGGAGATTAAGGATCATCTAGGCATGGCACAATATCTAAACGAATATTTTGCATCAGTGTTCAATGAGGCCAATGAAGGGATTAGGAATATTAGCAGTGTGACAGAGGGGGATACAGGAGGGGGGATTACCGTATCCGAGGTAGAAACCAAACTTGAACACCTTAATGGGACTAACTCGGGCGGACCGGATGATCTTCATCCAAGAATATTGAAGGAATTGGCGTGAGAAATAGCAGGCCCCTTAGCGATAATTTTTAATGAATCTGTAAACTCAGGGGTTGTTCCGTTAGACTGGAGAATAGCTAATGTGGTTCCTATTTTCAAGAGAGGGAAAAAAAGTGACCCGGGTAACTACAGGCCTGTCAGTTTAACATCTGTAGTGTGCAAGGTCCTGGAGAAAATTCTGAAGGAGAAAGTAGTTGAGGACCTTGAGGTCAATGGCAATTACAACAAATTACAACATGGTTTTACCAAAGGCAGATCGTGCCAAACCAATCTGATCTCCTTCTTTGAGAAAGTAACGGACTTATTAGATAAGGGAAATGCGGTGGACCTAATATACCTTGATTTCAGTAAAGCGTTTGATACTGTACCGCACGAGAAATTATTGGTTAAACTGGAAAAGATGGGGATCGATATGAAAATCCAGAGGTGGATAAGGAACTGGTTAATGGGGAGACTGCAGTGGGTCGTATTGAAGGGTGAAATGTCAGGTTGGAGGGAGGTCACCAGTGGAGTTCCTCAAGGTTCGGTTTTGGGACCCATTTTATTTAATCTATTTATTACTGACCTCGGAACCAATTGTAGGAGTGGGCTGATAAAGTCTGCAGATGACACAAAGCTGGGAGGTATTGCCAATTCGGAGGAGGATCGGGATATTCCGCAGGGAGACTTGAATGACCTTGTAAATTGGAGTATCAGAAATAGGATGAAATTTAATAGTGAAAAGTGTAAGGTGATGCATTTAGGGATGACTAACAACAATTTTAGTTACAAGCTGGGGACGCATTGGTTAGAAGTAACGGAGGAGGAGAAAGACCTCGGGGTCCTTGTAGACCGCAGGATGACTGAGTCGACAATGTGATGTGGCGGTGAAAAAAGCCAATGCGGTCTTGGGATGCATTAGGCGAGGCATATCTAGTAGGGATAAGGAGGTGCTGCTTCCGTTGTACAAGGCACTGGTGAGACCTCATTTGGAGTACTGTGTGCAGTTCTGGTCTCCCATGTTTAAAAAAGATGAACTCAAACTGGAACGGGTACAGAGAAGGGCCACTAGGATGATCAGAGGAATGGAAAACCTGTCGTATGAAAGGAGACTCGAGGAGCTCGGGTTGTTTAGCCTGACCAAACGAAGGCTGAGGGGCGATATGATTGCTCTCTTTAAATATATCAGAGGGATAAATACCAGGGAGGGAGAGGAATTATTCCAGCTCAGTACTAATGTGAACACGAGAATGAATGGATACAAACTGGCCGTGGGGAAGTTTAGGCTTGAAATTAGACGAAGGTTTCTGACCGTCAGAGGGGTGAAATATTGGAACAGCCTTCCGAGGGAAACGGTGGGGGCGAAGGACCTGTCTGGTTTTAAGATTAAGCTAGATAAGTTTATGGAGGGAATGGTTTAATAGGATAACGTGATTTTAGTCAAAGGAACAGCATGCCATGGCAGGTAAATAGTATAATGGCTAATGAGGGTCAGGCTGGAGAATCTTGCCTTCGTGCTCGGGTTTTACTGATCGCCATATTTGGGGTCGGGAAGGAATTTTCCTCCAGGGTAGATTGGCAGAGGCCCTGGAGGTTTTTCGCCTTCCTCCGCAGCATGGGGCAGGGATCGCTAGCTGGAGGATTCTCTGCTAATTGAAGTCTCTAAACCACAGGATTTGGGGACTTCAACAGCAGAGTCAAGGGAAAGGGTAGGGACGGCTTTGTGGCCTGCATCATGCGGGAGGTCAGACCAGATGATCATAATGGTCCCTTCTGACCTTAAAGTCTATGAGTCTATGAGACTGCAAAGACTCAGGAAAAGACCGCGAAAAAGCGAAGAAGACATGCTGCAAGAAGTGATGCAGCAATCTATTAAAGAGAATGAGAAAGCACAGAACTGGAGGGAGACAGAAAGCAGGATCCGCCAGGAAAACGCAGCACACCGGCAGCAAAGCACGGAGCACTGGCAGCAAAGCACGGAGCACTGGCAGCAAAGCACGGATCGGCTCATAAGCATTCTGGAGCGCGAAGCAGATGCTATCCAGGAGCTCGTAGCCATGCAGAAAGAGGAGCAGTACCGCAATGCCGCCACACACACCCCCCACAGCCCTTGTCCCAAAACTTTCCGTTGTGCCCCACTGTCGCCTCCAACCCACTTTCCCCAACTTCCGTGTTCTTCACGCCACCCGCTGCCTCCAACACCAGTATCTTCACCACCCAGCCCTGAAAACCACGACCCTTACCCTCTGCACTCAACCCCCATCACCATGCAGTATAGCTATCCTGAAGTGCAGCACTCACTGCACAGCACACCAGACAGGACATGCGCAAATCTGTGATTGTACCATTCCCCACTCCACCCCCTTGTTTCTTTTCAATAAATAATTTTTTTTTCTTTTCAATAAATGGATTTTTTGGCTTTGAAAACATTCTTTATTATTGCATAAAGTAAAAGACTCCTTAGCCCAGGAAATAAACAGGCATTGCAAGTCTGCTTAGCAAACACTGATTCCCAAACATTGGAACTACTGCACTTCACTCCCATGCAGGGTACCAGATATCACTGCTGGTTTTCAGCCTCAAATTACTCCCTCAAGGCATCCGTAATCCTTGCAGCCCTGCGCTGGGCCCCTGTAATAGCCCTACTCTCTGGCTGTGCAAATTTAGCCTCCAGGTGTTGAACCTCAGAGGTCCATGCCTGAGTGAAGCTTTCACCCTTCCCTTCACAAATATTATGGAGGGCACAGCACGCGGATATAACCGCGGGGATGCTGTTTTCGGCCAACTCCAACTTCCCATACAGAGATCGCCAGCGGCCCTTTAAACGGCTAAAGGCACACTCCACAGTCATTCGGCACCGGCTCGGCCTGTAGTTGAACCGTTCCTTGCTGCTGTCAAGGCTCCCTGTGTAGTGTTTCATGAGCCACAGGATTAACGGGTAAGCGGAATCTCTAAGGATCACAATGGGCATTTCAACTTCCCCTACTGTGATCTTCCGCTCTGGGAAAAAAGTCCTGGCCTGCATCTTCCTGAACAGCCAAGTGTTCCGAAAGATGTGTGCATCATGCACCTTTCCGGGCCAGCCTGTGTTAATGTCAATGAAATGCCCACGGTGATCCACAAGCGCCTGGAGAACCATAGAGAAATACCCCTTCCAATTAACGTACTCTGATCCTAGGTGGGGTGGTGCCAGAATAGGAATGTGCGTCCCATCTATCGCCCCTCCACAGTTAGGGAACCCCATTTGTGCAAAGCCATCCACCATGTCCTGCACGTTACCCAGAGTCACAGTTCTTCTGAGTAGGATGCGATTAATGGCCTTGCAAACTTGCATCAACACAATTCCAACGGTTGACTTTCCCACTCCAAACTGGTTTGCGACTGACCAGTAGCTATCTGGAGTTGCCAGCTTCCAGATTGCAATAGTCACCTACTTCTCCACTGGCAGGACAGCTCTCAATCTCATGTCCTTGTGCCGCAGGGTGGGGGCAAACTCCTCACACAGTCCCATGAGAGTGGCTTTTCTCATCCAAAAGTTCTGCAGCCACTGCTCGTCATCCCAGACTTCCATGACTACGTGATCCCACCACTTGGTGCCTGTTTCCAGAGCTCAAAAGCGGCGTTTCACAGTGCTGAGCATGTCCGTGAATGCCACAAGCAATTTCGTGTTGTACGCATTACGCAGGTCGATAACATCGTTGGACTCCTCACTCTCACTGTCACGTTGGATCTTAAGGAATAGTTCGACAGCCAAACATGACGTGCTAGCGAGATAAGTCAGCATACGCCACAGCAGTTTGGGCTCCATTTCCCGCAGACAAATTGCGCTGCACAGAAACTGTTGAAAGATGGCGCCAAAGGTGGACGGAAACAAAGGGATTTCTGGGATGCGAAGCGATGCATCACAGGGCATTGGGACAGGACCCAGAATGCCCCGCACCCACGCCCCCTTCCCACAACCCACGGCGGCAGAATGGGAAGAGGTGCTCTGTGGGATAGCTGCCCATAATGCACTGCTCCCAATAGCACTGCAATTGCCGCAAATGTGGCCACGACAGTGCGCTGGGCAGCTGTCAGTGTGGACAGACTGCAGCGCTTTCCCTATTCAGCTGCACGAAGTCAGGTTTAACTCACAGCGCTGTACATCAGCAAGTGTAGCCAAGGACTTAGTCTCTAAGGTGCCAGTACTACTGTTCTTTTTAAGTCACAGGGGTTTTAGGATCCTAGTATAATGAATAGAAAAGCAACGAATGAATAGAATAGCAGTGATACAGTACATATCAATTTAAGAACCATGATAGCTTAAAGCACAACAGATGAAGCAATAATAGTGCCTTGATGTGTAACTTTAGCAGTCAGTGCTCTATCGCCACAGATTTTATATGACTGTATAAAAATCACAAATTACAGGATTTTGAAGCTATACATAATAAAACATTTTTAAAATAGCACAAACCAAAATTACTAAACGATCAACTGTAAATGCAAAAAGTACTAAATCAAGTACAAGTTAAGAGACTTGGAGGTCAACAAATCAATTTGCAGATTAACAGAGCAGGGCATTACCAAAAGAAACTTCAGAAAGCCACAGTTCACAAACTGTAGGAGACAAACATAGATTACAGAAATCTGGTAAATTGTGGTCTGTCTTAAAGTAAGATTAAAAGCAGATGGTCCAAAAATTGTTAGAACATTAGATTATCCTCCATCTTAATGTTAGTTGGCTTTAAGTTACTATATTATTTCATTCACATAGTGCAGATACTTAATACATTTTCTTTTAGTATAAAATAACTGCCCAATTTGCCAAGAGCAAATCAAAGGAAGACATTCATCCATTTAAAAAAAAAAAAATCAGAAACCATAGAAATCAAGACAATTTCACAAACAATTCTGACACCATCTAGGGATGTAAATATCATTTTTAAAAGTATCCATTTAAACTATTAAAATTATATCAGTTAACTGGTTAACCGATTCGGGCCATACAATGCCTAAGATGGCACGTCTCCTCTCCCGCTTGCCATGGACAGACGGGGAACGGCAGCTGAGCTTATACTGGGGGTGATACAACAGGCCTAGCCAGGACAGCCTGGGACAGTTGAGGGGGCCCAGCACTACCCTCGCATTCTCAGTAACCAGGAAAACAGAAAGGGATCCCAGGTACCTAGTTTGTCCTGATGCAGTCTCTGCAGATGCTCCATGCCACCCCAGTAGCAGCTTCCCTTCCCTTCAATTATCAGCTGAAGCCACAGCACCAACCAGCACGCTGTCCAGCTCTGCAGCCAAACCCCTTCCAGTGGCATGGGGGAGGCTGGGGACTACTTTACCCCCCAATGGGGCCTGTAACCTCTGTCCACCCCTCCCCCCGACCTAAACACACTTCCCCTGCCCGGCTAGCCGCCCCCCACAAAACCTCACAGGCCAGCGGTTTGCTCATCCTGCTTCCCTGCGCTGCCAGGCATTTCTTGGCCTAGTGAGCGGTCACCTCTGGGTCCGTGTAAGTATTTCCCCTCAAAATAGTGGGGCTGGATGGGCTGTTTTTACCATCTAAGGGGTGCACAGGATCTTCCTCACTGCTGGGGCGAAGACCCCGCTGGGCTAAAGCGTAAATATCGACCCAGCCCCTTTACGAGGGGTCTGGGCTCCCAGTGACCTCTCGTGATGCCCGCCCCTTCCTGGTTGCCATAGTCCCCTCTTGCCAGCATCCCAAAATGGTGTGTCTGCTGCAGGAGAACCTGTTCGAGATCTGCACACAGGCCCATGACCCCAGCAAAGACTTCTACCAGCTGATCACCACCCGGAAGGAGGTGGGTGAATGAGGGAGGGTTAATGGTAAGACTAATACTTATCGGTAGGGCCCTACCGAATTCACAGCCATGAAAAACGCATCACACACTGTGAAATCTGATCTCCCACTGTGAAATCTGGTCTTGTGTGCTTTTATTCTATACTATACAGATTTCACAGGGGAGACGTGTTTCTCAAATTGGGGGTCCTGACCCAAAAGAGTTGCGGGGGTGGGTCACAAGATTATTTTAGGGAGGGGGTCACAGTATTGCAACACTTACTTCTGCATTGCCTTCAGAGCTGGGTGGCTGGAGAGCTGTGGCTATTGGCCAGGTGCCCAGCTCTGAAGACAGCGCCCCGCCAGCAGCAGAGCAGAAATAAGGGTGGCAATAACATACCTAACCATGCCATCCTTCCTTCTGGGCTGTT
The DNA here is from genome assembly GCF_013100865.1 of Trachemys scripta elegans. Taxonomy (NCBI): domain Eukaryota; kingdom Metazoa; phylum Chordata; order Testudines; family Emydidae; genus Trachemys; species Trachemys scripta. Next base: position 42,460,139 of record NC_048307.1, read on the forward strand.
GCCTTCAGCACTGGGCGGCTGGACAGTGATGGCCGCTTACTGAAGGCCCAGCTCTGCAAGCAGCAGCACAGAAGTAAGGGTGGCAATACCATATCATGCCATCCTTACTTCTGCACTGACTCCTTTTTTGGGTCAGGACCCCTAGAATTACAACACCAAGAAATTTCAGATGTAAATGGCAGAAATCAAGAAATTTACCATTTTTAAAATCCTATGACCATGAAATTGACCAAAATGGACTGTGAATTTGGTAGGGCCCTACTTATCAGTTAACCCTTTAACTGTTTATTATTTTACAGCCCTAACACCAATCCTAATACTCTTCTGAATCATTAAGCAAACATTCTTAATGGACCAAATCACAGTAACTTTGCCATTTCATTTGTGTATTTATGTAAATGGTAGTCTCTCTTTTGACTTCAACACAATTTGGAACAGGCCATCATATGTCTCTTTAAGACCAAGAAATTTAGATAATTCAAGGTGTATATATTTGTTTGAAGCATCAAATTTGATGCTTCATTACTACAAGAAGTTCCTGCTTTAATGCAATGGACTTTTTTTCAGTGTGCCAGGCAGTTGTGTTTGGTCCATATATTAGTTTTCATGAATAATTTCTTGTACCATAGGAAAAACATTTTTCTCATTAGGAAGCGATTGTTATTTGGTTATGCTTATATAACCCAATGATGTAGGCATGGTGTAGAAACCTGAGTTATTGAAAGGGTTAGACTGAAGTCCAGGTAGTCTTGAAATATTTAGGTATCTTTGATTTTGTGGACTATAAAGTCACATTTAAAGGCAGTTATTTATTTTACAATCTTTGTAGAAAAAACACTGTACTAAAGATGTTTTTGTTTTTGCCTTCTTCATACGGATCTGAGAAAGATCTATGTGAAGAGCAAAATTGTAGTTCTTGTGAGAACTCTGATACAGGACAGGGTTAAGGTTGTTTGGAGGACAATGAAAATGTTTGTTTAATGGTCTAAGTAATTGGGTATTAAGGTTGGTGTCAACGTAAATAAATTTTGCAATTTGCAGTTTGTAAAAAAATACTAATGGACATGTGTAACTGTATATTCTTGAATAGTACTTATAAACCTTAATGTTAAAAAGATCTTCTGGTTTGAAATTGCCTTAGTTTTGTTCGTTTGTTTCTAATGTTATAAAATTTCAGGCTCCATTGTTCTTTGTGAAAAGTTCTGTACCCTGTTTGTTGAAAGCTTAAATGTTGATTAAAGCTCTCTCTGGTATATGAACTTTTTCCCAGAGCAGCTAGGATTATTTTACTGACTTCACAGTCCCATTCCCCAACCAATTTAGCTCTTCAGACAACCCCCAGCCTTAGTTTCTCAGCCAATCCTCATTGCCTAGTTCCAGTCCCCAGCCAATCCTCATTACTTGGATGTAGCTCCACTCCCCAGCCCAGTATAAGTCCTAGACAACCTCTCTCCTTGGTCCCACCCAGACCTTCTGCTAAGGTAATCAGGAAGGAAGCCCTGTTCTTAAGGCCTCAACAGGTTTGCCAGCTGCCAAAAATGCCTCCGCATGAGAACTTGCAGCCTCACCGTCTTCCTGGATCCTTTCCCTCAAGGCCCTAGCCACCTTGTTCAATTTTTATCTATGACCTGCCCACCACTCTTGTCCCAATCCACAGCACTCCTGAAATTCAGTTTAAGTGCTAATGCTTGTAATTAAAACCTTAATCCAGCAATTACAACTTTAATTATGAAGAGGTTTGCAAAGATCCAGTTCACAAGATTCAGAACTAGCCATTTTTTTAAAAAGATGCCATATTTGTGAAAAATGCCCTCTCTAACTGCTGAGAGACCTATGTGCACATATGTGCAATCTGAAGTTCTTAAATATTTTGTTTGCCGAGAAAGAGGTGGTCAAAGAATTATGAGACACTTGCAATATTTAAAACATGGTTAATTTTGGATTCAGAATCATTACCATATATACTCGTTCATAAGCTGAATATTTTTAATAAAAAAATGACGCATCAGAGAGCAGGGGTTGGCTTATAAACAGGTCTACACCAAAAATTTGATGATTTTAAACTCTATGGAATCATTGAATTGAATACCTAATACATTGTCGTTTTGTTTACCTGGAGAGTCTGCAGGCATGAAGCCCCTCAGCTCCCTGTGGCCACGGTTCACTGTTCCCAGCCAACGGGAGCTGCGGGAAGCTGCTGGGAATGGTGAATCGCGGCTACAGGGAGCTGAGGGGCTCCATGCCTGCAGACGCTCCAGGTAAACAACACATCCCGACCCGCCAGTGGCTTACCCTGACGGCCGGGAGGCAAAGTTTGCCAACTCCTGAAATACGGGGTCGGCTTATGAAAGGGTCATACAGTTTTTGCTATTTTTACCTAACCATTTTGGGGGGGGGAGGGTCGGCTTATAAATGAACTGGCTAATGAACGAGTACATACAGTATCTTTTAGTTTCTAAATTCCCAGGGGCAAGTTATTCTTATAACCTCAAATTTTTAAACTGATCACTTCTCAAATCAAAAGTTAGAGGACATAAAAGCATGGTTTATAATAGAATAAAGTCTTTATAGAAAGGATTTTAAAGACCGTCTACATATCTCTTACATAAACATGTCCTGAAGGCAACTGGGAAATCCTAACTTCTGTAGACACCTGCAGAGTGTCCATCTCAATCTTGATTCTCAAAAACAAATCTTCCTTCTCCTAAAAGAGTGTTCCTTTTCAAATGTGCCACAATTCTTAGATCACCAGCGCACGCATACTTCTTCCTGTCCTGGCATTGTCTCTTAACAACCCTCAAGCGTTTGCAGAGAAATGGCTTATCTTGACCCATTCCTTTCCTTCCTGCTTGTTTTTTCTTACAGCCCCTTACTAAACTAAAGAACCAATTCAAATACAGTGTTCATAAACTATTATAGCAGCTCCAATTCCTATATAAATAGAAAGAAGCCAGGAATTAGCAAGGCCTTATGATGTGCACTGCCACCCACTGAATGCTGCATTTGAAAAAATCTGAAAATCTAGCATTTTGGAAACAAGAGACCACTGGCCAGGCCAGGTAGCCACCTTGCATCTCAGCACAGGCTACATTAAATATTTTGGGCCCACAAAGTTGCTGTTGATTTCAGCTAGTTTGCTTTTAAGGACACTCTGTGTGTAAGCCTCTATAATTATCAGAGTTAGCTGACAATGGGAGACTTACAGATCTTTTGGCTCTGACCACTGAATTCTAGAGGAAGAGAACTTCAGAATTCTGCAGTCTGGCTAATGTACATCTTTACAACCTACAGTCATCTATGTTTTGCCACAGAGTTTCTTTTGGGTGAGTTCTGAATTAACAACATGTAATTTAAGAAACAACTCCTGTGATCTTGAGGGAAAAAATTAAAAAGCACTTAGTGACTGAAGGTGAAATTAGTCCTTAAAACCAGTTGATGTACGAGAATTTGTAATTTGAGTCTCTATGAAGAGGCATATAAATTCCAATATTTGTCTTGCTGAGATGATAGCTAAATTATTTGACCAGAAAAAGGAAAGTGATTTTCTGAAGAGTTTTAAAAAAAAAAAAAAAAAAAAAAATTGGTTAGGCCAAATTAATGATTTAAAATCCAGAGAGGAAAAGAGGCCCATGAGTAAGTCTTCAAAGAGGGAAGTCACCTTGAGGAATTTTACTTTAAAATGAGAGTAGATAATCTTTGGTCTTCTTGTGCTCAGAATATTTGAGTGAGAGTGAAGGCATGGATTAGGTTTGCCAACCCTACAGATTGTCCTGGAGTCTCCAGTAACGAAAGATGAATCTTTAATGAAAGATTATGTCACGGGATGAAACCTCCAGGAATATGTCCAATCAGAATTGGCAACCCTATCATGGATACACTCAAAGTTTTTTAGTAGTTGTTTATCATGAAGAATTAATATACTGTAGGAAGAGACATTTAAACAGTGATTTTACCATTCATTAATAATACATATAACTATTTCCCATTTTTTCAAGCAAAGCTTGCTTTAAACTAGAAGTTTAATTCAGCCTGATACTCATCAACTAAAGATTCATTCCTAACCTGTCAAACACAATGGAATGACATCAATAGGTCATCCTCTTGAATGTCAAATTATTCAAGTAAATATTTTTCCTCAGCCTGATTTCCAGCCTGCCAATGAAATCCTAGCTCTGAAGTTCTAGTTGCCTGTAGTAAGCCTCATGATTATTTTTCTATCACCATAAATATTTGAAAAAGACAACAATGTAGAAAACGGTTTATGACAGGAGTTACTCTGAGTGCACACATAAAAGTGAGGCTTACTTTTGAAGATAATCATTTTAAATTTTCATATCACTCCTTAAAGTATTTTTAGATGCTAAATGCTTGGCATAAACAAAAAAATATTAAGTAAAGTCCCTAATTTTCACTTGGTGACCCTCTCATGCACTTGATTGGTGCTCTTCACTATTTTTGAAGTAGGGGCCACTTTTGCAAAAAACCTCCAATGTGAGAGCCACATGGGGTGGGGCTGAGGGGTTCGGAGTGTGAGAGGTAGCCCAGGGTAGGGCAGAGGGTGGAATGAGGGCTCTAGACTGGAGCTGGGGATGAGAGGTTTGGGATGCGGGAGGGTGCTCAAGGCTGGGGCAGAGGGTTGGGATGGGGAGGGGGGTGAGGGCTCTAGCTGGGGGTGCAGGCTCTGGGGTGGGGCAAGGGATAAGGAGTTTGGGGTGTAGGCAGGTTGCCCTGGGGCTGGGGCCAGAGAATTCCCCCCAGCCCTCTCCCTGCCACCAACAGCTAGCTCCAGGGAAGGGGCCCTCTCTCCCCCATGCCGGCAGGCAGCACAGGAGCTCTGGGGGAAGGGGCCCTCTCCTTACCTCTCCCCCACGATCCCGGTAGCAGGGAGCTCTGGGGGAAGGCCCACAGCAGCTCTGCAAGCCCCAACTTGCTCCCCTCCCGAGTTCCCGCCCACCCCCTACCTCTTCCTCTCCAGGTCCCTGCTGCGTGGCCTTTTAGAGTTGTTACGTGGCTATTTATAGCCTGCTGTGCAGCCGCACAGCTTAGAGGGAACTTAGGCTCATGGACCTTGCAATGAAGAACACTGCACTTGATAAATACATTGCCTATTTTCACTCAGATCACCTAGAGATTTCAACAAATTCTGCATCTAGGTAAAACAAAATTAATATCTTTCACTTTCAGGATATTTTAATGGATTTATTTACAAAAATTCATGTCAGGTAGAAATTCCTTATACTTTTACAGAGAATGTCTAGACTAGTATGCTACTGCATTTTCAGTCCTGAAATAACCCAGTATTTATGCTTGAGTTAAGATCAGCCTTTTGAATTTCAAATATTTAAACATTCTTGGTTGTTTCACATTTCGGTTTCTAAAAGGCATCTCAGGTCAAGTTGCCTCTTTATTTTACTTGCTAAAAACAGACTAAGCACCAATATATCCCAAATGATTCCATACATGCAAACAGTATTGGCACCTAAGAAATAATTATATTGTCTTAAAAAGATTTTTTTTACTTTACGTGTCTTTTGTCTATTATTTGATGACTGAATTGTTGAGGAAAGCCCAAGACATATAGCCTCAATTTACATGCATGACTCAGGATAAATTCAAATCACAAAATGCACAAACAAAAATGGGGATGGGGGGTTTGGAGCACCAAGCCTCCCCTCATCTTGCTTTGAAAGACTCACTGCCCTTGAAATGAAATGAAAGAAATGGATATCTTACTAAAAGTTATGCTCTAGTTAATTCAGAAGTTACGAGGTTGACGCAAGACTCACCAAGTGAAATTATACAGATGATCAGCATGTGGATGACATTCTTCCTACTGCTCCTGCCCCCTTTTATATCAGGTAAGAGGACCAGAGAAGCATGAAAAGACTCTAAAAAGCCTAATCTGGCCAGGGGAGAATTCCCCCAATACAGGAACTGAGGAAGAAAGCTGCAGGATGTCTCCCAAGGACACCAATGCAAACGCCAGTGTAGGGAGGCATGCCAGGAGCAGAGCTGAGAAGGGAGTGGAGCCGCAGTGCATAGCATTACAGAGATTTTGGGCAGTGCTGCTGCCTCTAGGCAGCCAAGGACAGGTTGACATAATTTAGGTGGCCCTCCAGAGGGCTGCCTCAGTTATGCCATGCCAGCCCCAAATCAGGAGGGAGCAAATGTGACTTAAAACCACAGAATCTCATCCTGTATGATCCAAAAGTTCCCTTCTGACCTTAATCTATGAAAGAGAACAGTCATGCTTTCCCTATCCTCCTTCTGATTTGTCTATTCAGGACTCTTCTCCTTTCCCTCCACTCCACCAATTCCTTCAGTTTCCATTGCCCACCCACTATCATCTCCATCCCTTATCCAGAGGGCAAATTTCCACAAAAAAATGGTTACCTACCTTTCCGTAACTGTTGTTCTTTGAGATGCATTGCACACATCCATTCCACTCTGTGCGCGCGCATCTCATGCACAGTTGGAGATTATTCCCTCAGCAGTATCATTGGGGCAGCATGAGCACCTTCTGGTGCCGAACACCACTGCACGCAGGTATAAAGGGCAGTGCTGCCCCCAACTCACCTTGGTTCCTTCCTACTAGAAAACACTAGTATAGAGAGGAAAGGGGGGCAGTTCGTGGAATGGACACGTGCAACACATCTCAAAGAACAACAGTTACAGAAAGGCAAGCAACAGTTGTTTCGTCTTTGAGTGATTGCACATGTCCATTCCACTGAAGATGACTCCACAAGCAGTCTGAGCTGGAGGTGGGCTTGGAGTCTACTTGAATAAGGACTGTAGGACCACTTGTCCAAATCTGGCATTGTCTCTAGACTGATGAGAGATGGCATAGTGAGAGGCAAAGGCATGGACAGACAACCTGGTTGCTGCCTTACAAATATCCAGGATGGGCAAACAAGCCAGAAAAACCACAGAATCTGTCTGTGACCTGATTGAATGAGCTACTACTTTACATGGAAGATGCAATAACAGCCAATTGGTAGCATAAACAAATATAGCCAGTGTAATAAATGAAAGGGGGGGTAGCTCCCCTTTATGGACACCCAGCCATCCAGTAGCTATAAAATCCCTCTTAGTAGCTGTTCTCTAATTGCTCTACCTGTAAAGGGTTAAAAAGTCTCACTGCTATGCATAGGTAAAAGGAAGTGAGTGGGCACCTGGCCAAAAGAGCCAATGGGGAAGGCTAGAACTTTTTAAAATTGAAACAAGACTCCCCTTTTGTCTGTCTGTGGTTGTTCTCCGGGAGACGGACAGGACAAAGTTATGTTGTAAGAAGGTTGGGCCAGGTATGAAAAAATCATCAGTATCATACCTAGAAACTACTCATTTAAAACCCCAGATATATAAGTAGATCAGGAAATGTCTAGGAAGATGTGATTAGGTTTATCCCTTTTATTTCTTTATGGCTTGTTGATTCCTCTGTGCTAACCCCAGGTGCTTTTGTTTTGCTTGTAACCTTTAAGCTGGACCCCAAGAAAGCTATTCTTGGTACTTAATGCTTGTAATTGCTCTTTTAAAATCTAGCAATAGCCTGCGTTCCCAGATGTATTTTCTCTCTCTTTTTTTAACTAATAAAATTTACCTTTTTTTAGAACAGAATTGGATTTGTGTGTCTTAAGAGGTTTGTGCACATGTTGTTTAAGTAGCTAGTGGCAACAGCTTATTTCCTTCCCCCCCCCCCTCAGCTCTTCCGCGCAGGGGGGTGAAAGGGCTTGAGGGTACCCCACAGGAAGGAATTCCCAAGTGCGCCCTCCTGGGCTCTCAGAGGGGTTCTGCACTTGGGTGGTGGCAGCATCAACCAATCCAAGGTCAGAGAAAAGTTGTAACCTTGGGAGTTTAGTAGTGGCCAATATAAATTTTTAGAACCCTTGTAGGCCCCCACCTTCTGCACTTGAAGTGCCAGAGTGGGGAATTAGCCTTGACAGACAGAAATCCAGGAAAAGATCCTCTGGGTGAATAATGGGTGGCCCTTTACTCTGTCTGAAACTGCAACAATGAGCTGAGATGAAGATCTGAATGGCCTAGTTTTATTTAGGTAAAAAGCCAAAGCTCTTCTAACATTCACAGCATGGAGCTTTTCTTCCCATTTACTCAAATGAGGCTTTAGAAAGAAAACTGGTAAATAAATTGCTTGATTAACGTAAAAAACTGACATCGCTTTAGTCAGGAATTTTGGGCGAAGTCAAAGAAAAACCTTGTCCCTAAAGAAAATTGTATAAGGAGGCTCCAATACTAAAGCTTGCAGCTCCCCTACCCTTCTAGCTGAAGTTATAGCAACCAAGAAACCTACCTTCATAGACAGGTGTAACAGGGAACAAGTCGCTAGCAGCTCAAATGGGGGACCAGTCAACTTTGCTAGAACTAAATTTAAGCTCTACTGTGGAACTGGGCTATGTACCTGTAGGTATTATCTGTGCAAACCCTTTAGAAACCTGATAGACACAGGGTTTGAAAAAAATTGATCAGTTATCCACAGGAGGATGGAAAGCTGAGATAGCCACCAGAGGGACTCTGATGGAATTAGGAGCTAACCCTTGTTGTTTCAGAAACAAGAGATAGTCCAAGGTACAATAAACGGAGATTGAGATTGGGTAAACATTTCTTTGCATGGACCAAATGGAGAATATCTTCCATTTGGCAAGGTAAGTAGACCTAGTTGAATGCTTTCTACTATTGAGCAGAATTTCCTGCATTCCCTTAGAGCAATCTCCTTCTGAGATTGTCAGCCTGAAGCATCCACTGTCAGATGGGGAGCCTGAAGTTAGGATGAAGACGACAGCCGTGGTCCTGGGAGATCACATCCACCTCTCTCGGGAGAGACAGTGGAGGTCTGACTGACAAGGCTAGTAGAACTGAAAACCATTATTGATAGGGCCATCTTGGTGTTATTAGAATAAGATGTTCAGAATCTTTCCTGACTTTGGACAACACTTTGGGTAGGAGCAGAACTGGAGGGAAGGCATACAGCAGGCCTTTTGACTAGGGTAGAAAGAAAGCATCTGTCAGTGAAAGTGGGCTGCTCCCCACTAAGGAACAAACATGACTACTTTTTGCTCTTGTTACAAACAAGTCAACTTAGGAAGTACCCCACCACTGAAAAATTGGATCTGGACATATCAGGGCAAAGAGACATGTGGTGGTGGCCTGTTAATGACCTATGGGCTGCCAGATAGTGTTTTGAACTTCTGGAAGGTAAGCAGCTTTCAGGCTGATGGAACTGACAATGCAGAAATTCCAAAGGAGGCTTGCCTCCTGGCATAACTTGGTCGACCAGCCTCTCCCTATGTTTGTTTACATAGAACATGGCTGCTATATCGTCTGTGAGCACCAACAAGTTCCAACCCTTGATATGTGGAAGGAATGCCGTGCAAGCCAAATGGATGGCCCAAAATTCCCTGATATTTATGTGGAGAATTAGACCAAAGGCCCTGAGCTTGAAGGGGACTTAAGTGAGCTCCCCAACCCAGATCCACTGCATCTGTAATTAGAGAGTGTATCTGTTATAAGGAAAAGGGAACTTCCTCACAAACATTTGCAAGATTCTACCCACCAGTTCAGGGAAGACAAAACTAGCAGCTGCAGAAGAATGGGGAGGAGGAGGACCCCTCTTGTAACTTCTTCCCCTCTTTCTGGACAGGTCCTGGGTATGAGGCATGAAGGGCTGAAAGCTAGGACTGCTGTGGGCAGAACAGTTCTCTTTTTGTCACTGGTGTATAAATCCCCAGACTCTTAAGGGTCACCCTTGAATCCTTAAGATTAAGGAGCCTCTCATCCATCTTATCAGAAGAGTGAGGGGCCCTGAATGGTTGGCTGCACCTCCAGGGGAAGGCATGACAGCTGCAGCTAAGCTGAATGCTGCACAGTGATGGCAGAAGCCATAGCTCAAGCTGCAGAGTCTACTGCATGTAGGCTCGCTTGAAATGTTATTTTAGCAACTAATTTGTCCTCCTCAACAATAGCCTCCTGCTTTGCATTGTGCAGAAGCTTTGCTTTAAGACATCCGGATAGTATCCCACAGGCTAAAACTGTGATGACCCAGCACAGCCTGTTGATTCATGATCCTAAACTGTAAGCCTCCTGTGGAATAAATCTTCCTGCCAAACAGATCTTGGTTTGCCAGACTGATCAGCTAAGCCAATACTGGCAACCTATATGAAAAGGCCGAAAAACACCATGCCTCTGGACTTCATCAACATGCAGAAAGCCTTATAAGTCCGTCACTGTCAAAGACAATTTTAGATTAACTTAATGAGGCTGTTAAGAATGCTGGAGACACAACTCCGTTTATGTGAACCAACATGGCTGTTGCATCATACTTTCTATTTAAGCAAGAGATACCACACACTACAAACTGGAGGCCAATGTGAAGTGCATTGTGACTTGTTAATCCTGAAGTTGGACACTGGTTTCGAACAAGACTGGCAAATGCTCACTATCTTTCTGAAAAAACTCAGCTAGAAGCATGCGGTGCAACAGTGAAAGACTCAGCAGTTGAAAAAGTGAAGAACTCTCTCACCATACTCAAAATATGTGCATACATGGCTGATGAATGCACCGATGCAAAGAAGCATCAAGTATTAGGTCAGTGTGTACATTATCTTGATGTCTGTGGTAGGCCAGTAGATGCATCAACTGCATCTGTGACATCTTAGAAAAGTTAAATGCTTGTAAATTGAACCTCAAACAAACAGATGGCTGCTTGTGCATTTGATGGAGCTACAAACTTCTCTGGAAGATATACTGGAGTACAAACTTTGCTCAGAGAAAAGTATAATCCTAATCTCTCCTATATACGCTGCAGAAGCCATCTACTCCAGCTAGCGCGAGTACAAGCTGCAGAATCGTCAAAAGACATTAAAAAGCCATAAATTTAATGGCTTTTTATACTCTCTTTTTTCAGCAACAGTCCAAAAGGACTGGACATGTAGGAAAACAAATAGAAGATACACCAGGATTGAAGTTCAAATTAGTCCAACCTGGGAAAGCCTGCTGGTTTTCTCATGAGCGATTCTTGGCTGTTGTCTTAAAATTACTGCAACTGTTATTACTGGCTTTGGAAAGTATCAAACAAGATAGGACAGATCTGAGTACTGAGGCTGGTGGACTACTTTTGTTACAAAGTTCAGAGAAGACTAGCACCATTCTCTCTTGTAAGTCTACTGTTGAAACCATTTTGAGTCATTAAACAATGTCAACCAGGCATCTGCTACAACAGTAGTGTAGATCTTTGTCCAGCAATACAAGCTACCCTTGGATCAATCAGAGAGCTATCCATTGAAAATGTACTGGAAAAAGAAAGACTTCAGTCCAGAAGTTGACTAATGAAGGTTCTTATATTGACTTCTTAAGTGAAGAGGACAAGAAGTGTTTGTTAAGCCATCTGAAAAAGTACACAGACTTGATTCTTACAAATCTACAATAGCGATTTCTGGATTCTACTCAACCTCCATGTAGCTTTTACAGATGCCTGTTTATAATACACTGACAGTTGAGTGGAGTGATCAAGACAGAATAGAGAATTTTGAACACAAAGTGGAATATCATACAATGAACAAATGAAGATTTAACTTCGACTTCTTTATCATCACTAGTGGTTCAACCGAATCTTTGTGCTAGGTTTCCTCAGATGAAAGAAGTAGGAATTCATCTCTTGCTACTCCCAGTCACAACAGCTACAGTTGAGCATTCTTTTTCCTCATTGAATAGAATTTTGTGTTCTGAAAGAAGTCTCCTTCTGCCTGATCATGAACATATCATGAAGGCCTGGAAGTGACAGACACACAAGACGACACCAAAGAGTGCAAGAAACCAAGAAGGATGTAGATGTACTGCTTCATAATAAGCTTGAGTAACCAACTTTAATTTTTGTGATAATTTTAAAACATGAGTTAAATCTAATAAAATGGTCGGGAAACTTTTTTCAGTTTTTACTATGGTGCCATACAGTCCATCTTTGCCCTCACGGTCTCTACCCTCGTCAGCCCTCATCCCCCCTGAATATTCCAACACCCCCTAATTTCAATTCCTGGGGAAAACACTGGTATGGTAGATTTCAAATCAATGAAGGCTACACTCAGAAAGACCTCAAGACTTCCGGAACATGCTGCTCAAACAGTTTCACTTTTGTTTCTACTGCCTGTTCCTCCCTTCTCACATTTATCTCCAGACTTCTCCTTGTCCAGATCTATTCCACCCCCAACCATCTTCTATTCATTAAACTTTTTGAAACTTCGCACTTTTAGAGAGAGGTAAGGGATTAACTCTGTACACAAATTTGCAGAGGGACAATAGGGTTGAGGTCTATTATTTCTCACTGCTATATATTTATTTTAAAACATTTTTGCTGTTAACAAGCATATCTCTGGAGACACAAATCCAGCTTGAGAACTGCAAAACTAAGCATCTCTGATGGTATCTTCTAGACTGAGCACTGAGTCCCATTGGGTAGATAGAAAGATTAACCTATATAATCTATACAGAAACCCCTGGAACCCCATAAAATTGGGTCCCTAATCCATGAACTAAAGGAACTCATTTACAAAACTTCTCTTAAGCATTACATGAATATATTGTCTCATACTATAGAATTAGAATTTGTAATCCCTTTTCCATGAGGAGGTATCTTGATTTTTATCCACCCTGGTTTTTGTCTAGATGTGGAACAAAACCAAATACTGAAGCCTTGACATTTCTGGCAAAACAGAATTCTTGTTTTCCAGCCAGCCCCATTTAAAAAGGGAGATAAATACCAAAGTTTTAAATTTGCATGGACAACTTTAACTCTTCTACCTTGTGCATCTGCATTGATTCTTTCACCATACATTTACATACTAATTATTCACAAAATTCCCAGCTCATGAAGTGTGGAGGTTGGATGATGTGCAGTGAACAAGGCAGCTGTTCAATATGCATTTGTTATCTGTTCGGTCCTCTCCTTCATTCACTGCACACCATCCAATTCCCATAATGAATAAGGGAGGGTGCATCAGACTACTTGTCTCACTTGCTACACACAGTACCGGGTTTATACTTGGGAAGGAGCCCATGATCCTGGGTCAGGTGTTTGGGGGGGAGGACAGCAGCTGTCTGCCCTGAGCAGAGCAGAGCAGAGCCAGCCAGCAAGCAGGAGGCATGGTGGTGCGTCCGGCTCTGCCTCCCTGCAGCAGCTCATACCACTTGGCATAGCTGGGGGGATGGGGGGTGGCCAGTGGCAGGCCCAGGTCAGGGGTTTCTGGCTGCCGCACAGACAGCTGGACTAGCCCATGGCACCTGCACACAGATAGCGCAGCCCCCGCCTCCTCCCTGGGCTCTCGGGCCCCCGCCGGGCCAGGGACAGCACTAGTGAGAGGGTGCTGCGCATGCAGCTCCCCTGCCCCGGCCCCACCATTATTCGAATGATGAGGCCAGGGACCATGAGGGTCCCGGACCATGCTGGGCAGGCAGCAGCACCGGCACCTGGAGGACAGGCACCCCGACCAATGGGTGCTCCTTGCTCCAGGTAAGCCTCCTTAGCCCGGGCACCGCAGCGTAGCTGGAGCCTTACCACCCCATACCCATTGTGTTTTATTTTGTATTTTTTTTCTTTTAGAATGTATTTTATGTGCACTTGTGTATATTCTTTTTGCCCTAGAGCTACCATTGCTGGTACCCTAATAGCAGCCACCTCCATCTGCAACTTAAACTTATAAATATCATAAATAAAACCTGTGCACAAGTGTGCTGTGTCAAAGACAACTCCTGTGCCAATCTCCTGTCTTTTACAATTGTTCCCTATGGGGGCTCCACAAATATATTTGAAGCTGGGCCCACAAAAAGTTAATCCGGCCCTGACTACATATCATTCAACTTTTGCAGTAAATGAGGTAGGAGTCTAATGATACCTTAACTCATTCACTATCCAACCTGCACAACAGTTGAGGCTGGGTGCTATTGAAACAGTGATTTATACGGATATTAAATGTAAAATGTAAATATCTAGCACAGTCCTCCATATTTTTCAACTGTCATTACCAAGATATTTTACCTTTAATTATATTTGGGTTTAAATGGAGAGTAAGTTTTAGACCATTTTCTTTTTCCATTAAGACAGTAGCACATTATTCCCATGTTTGGGACCTTTCACCCTCCTTTCAGCTTACATACGGAACACAAAATTCAACTTTTGTTACATTCTGGCTAATGCCACTGACAGTCACTAAAGAAACATTAAAAGAGCAAAAAATATTTTTTAGATAAAGTTTCCATCTTCTTATGGTGAAATTTCAATTGTAGTGATAGTATATGGGTTGTTCTATTACTCTCTAATACATCCTATTAATACAGGATTGGGGTGTGTGTGGCCTTTTCCATTAATACCCAACAATGGAGCCTTAGTTTGACTATCATGGCTCTAGTAAAAAAATCACAGCCTTAACCAACATCTTCTGCTGCTTATTAAAAATAATTTTATTGTAACATATCAAAAAAATCAAAGTCCCTATGCAAGGTATGTTAATAAATTCAGCAAGTCAATGCATCATGCCTTCAGTTTAAGGATTCTATTAGAAATTAAACCCTTTTTGTTATGAACTAGATAATTATTTAATCTGTGGAAACTAAGGCAAAATAGTTCACATCCCAGGGTTTAATGCACTAATTCACCATAACCCCTGATTTTATCACCCCCATATTTGTCTACAAGATTCCATAATGTTTAAAGGTAATAACACTCACCATTCACGCACATAAAAGTGTGACTTCCATATGCAGCAATATAGGAAAGCACAGTGAAAAGACTGCCATTATAACAAAATGCTTTAACACCCAGGAAACTTGCAATAGAGGGTAGATGTCAAAATTCATACTTCCACTTCAAAGTCACCTTCCTAATGCACACAGGAGGAAGACTAAGTTAATAAAACTCCAGGGATGATTTAAATTATGAAATTTTAAAATGCTATGCTATCAGATTTTCCTGATTAAGGTCTCATGGAAATCACCACTTTAAGAGCCCTCATGGTTTTTGTTTTTTTTTACTTAAAATGCTAGATCAAGATTAGTTTAGTTTACCCAATTGTTAATGTTTTACTTGCATTTTAAAGGAAACTAAAAACTTTGAAACAGATCATTTTGTTTTACTATATATTTTGTATGGTACCTATATACATTATGCTTAAATGCTACTTTAAGCTATTTCTTCAAATGTGAATTAGGACTCATGAAAGAGTACTAATTTGACAACAATTGAGAATGAAGCCCTGTCCACAGAACAAATATAGCCCAGACCGTAATAATGCAAGCAAAACGTCCCTGCCAACCCATAACCCTGATATAAAGGAACTACCCTTAGAAGTGAGTGTGTGATCCATTCTCTGTCGTCTTTGGCTTCTACCAAGAATGGCAACAAGGGACACAATTAGTGCTAATTTTTTCTGTAGTGATTATGTGCACATCTGTTCACTAAAACTGAACTAAGATGTCCAACTCATTTCATAAAGGACACCAATCCCATACAAGATCTTAGCTTTCAGTCACATGAGCTAGCTCAAATCAGTGAAACACAGATGACAGCAGAAGTTACTTATGTGCAATTCTTCTGAAGAACATAAGAACTTCCATACTGGGCCAGAACAATGGTCCATTAGCACTGTATCTTGTCTCTGGCCAATACCAGGGACTTCAGGGAGAGTATACACAACAGGGCAATTATGGAGTGATCTACCCATGTCTTCCACTCCAGGCTTCTGTCAGAGATTTAGGGTCACCCTGAGCATGGGATTGCATCCTTGACCACTGTGGCTAATAGTCATTGTAGGACCTATCCTCCATGAACTTATCCAGTTCTTTTTTGAACCCAGTTATACTTTTAGCCATCGAAACATCCCATGGTAATGAGTTCCACAGATTTATTGTGCATAGTGTGAAAAACTACTTCCTCTTGTTTGTATTAAATCAGCTGCCTACTAGCTTCCCTGGTGACCCTTAATTTTTGTATTTTGGGATGCGTAAATAACACTTCCCTGTTCACTTTTTCCAAACCATCCATGATTTTATAGACCTCTATCATCTCCTTGTCTCTTTGCTAAAGTGAACAGTGCTAATTTTTTTAGTCTTTCCTCATATGGAAGCCATTCCATACCCTTGATCATATTTGCTGCCTGACTCTGAACCTTTTCCAGTTTCACTATATGCTTTTTGAGATGAGGTGACCAGAACAGAACAGTGTTCAAGGCCTGGTGCACCATGGATTTATATAGTGGCATTATGATATTTTCTATCTTATCTATCCCTTTCCTGATAGTTCCTAATATTCTGTTAGCCTTTTCAACCATTGCTGCGCATTGAGCTCAAGTTTTCAGAGAACTATCCACAGTGATTCCAGATTTTTTTTTTTGAGTGGTAACAGCTCATTTTGAACCCATCATTATATATGTATATTTGGGGTTATTTTTTGCAATGTGCATTGCTATGCCATCTACCATTTTGTTGCCCAGTCACCAAGTTTTGTGAGATCTCCCTGTCACTTTTCAGTCAGCTTTGGACTTAAGTATCTTGAATAATTTTGTATTATCTGCAAACTTTGCCACGTCCCTGTTCACATCTGTTTCCAGATCATTCATGAATAATAATACATTGAATTGCACTGATCCCAGTACAGATCCTTAGGGGATCCTGCTATTTACCTCTCTCCATTGTGAAAATGGAACATTTATTCCTACCCTTTGTTTCCTATCTTTTAACCAGTTATTATCCTATGAGAAAACTTTCCCTATGAGCCCATGGCTACTTAGTTTCCCTAAGACCCTTTAGTGTGGGATCTTGTCAAAGGCTTTCTGAAAATCCAAGTATACTACATCTACTTGATTACCTTTGTCAACATGCTTGTTGACACCCTCAAAGAATTCTGATAGATTGGTGAGGCATGATTTCCCTTTACAAAAGCTGTGTTGGCTCTTTCTCAACATATCATGTTCATCTATGTCTGTTAATTCTGTTCTTTACTATAGTTTCTACCAATTTGCCCAGTACTGAAGTTAGGCTTGCTGGCTTATAAATTGCCAGAATCACCTCTGGACCCCCCCCGCCCCTTCTTTTTTTTAAAATAAAGTATGTTACATTAGATACCTTCCAGTCACCTGATACAGTGCCTTGCTTCAGTAGTAGGTTACATATCAGAGTTAGTAGCTCTGCAATTTCATATTTGAGTTCCTTCAGAACTCTTGGGTGAATCCAATCTGGTCCTGGTGACTTATTACATTTAATGTATCAGTTTATTCTAGAACCACCTCTTCTATTGACACATCAGTGTGGGACAGTACTTCACATCTGTCTCCCAAAAGGATTGCTCTGATGTGGGTATCTCCCCCACATCCTCTGCAGTGAAGATGGAGGCAAAGCTTCTTCCCTAAACATTACTAATAGATTCACAGTGTTTGGGCTCACTCCGAGGGAATATCCAGAACTAAGTTGTTTTGGAGGTCTATTCCCACTACACCAAGTGATACATTTCATCCCTGTTAAGTGTGTTCCACAGTAGTACTAATATAGACCTACACTGGGCCCAAGTGAACAATAGTTTTAAACTGAAATTGGACATTGGCATGAGCAATAGCCCCAAAGTGTGTGACCAAAAAGAGTAAGATCATGAGAAAGAGGGATTGTTTGTGTTAAACTTGTTGTGACCTAAGTTCCCTCTAAGCTGTACAGCCACGCAGCTGCCTATTAAGCGCCGCATAGGGGTTCAGGGCTGCAGCAGCGATAGATGCCTCTCCCCCAACATGGACCTGCCCCGGACTTGTCGCGGCCGGGGGAGAGGCGCCCTTCCCCCGGTCCCAACCCAGCCCTGGCACGGACCTGCTGCAGCCGGAGAAGAGGCGCCTCTTCCCCCCCAGCCCAGGTGCTGCTGCGGGGAGAGAGAGCTGGGGGGAGGGGGAGGAAGTCCTCTCTCCCTGCCGTAGCCCCTGGGCAGCCTGCACCCAAAACCCCCCATCCCCGGCCCTACCCCAGAGCCCGCACCCCCAGCCGGACCCCTCACCCCCCCCACACACCACAACCCTCTGCCCCAGCCCTGAGCCGCCCTCCCACACTCTGAACCCCTTGGCCCCACCCCCACCACATGAATTTTGTTATGTGCACCAATATGAAGGTGATGTGTCACATTGGTGCACACAAAGTTCACTCCGCACATGCGTGGGAAATAACAGAGGGAACACTGGTCGTGACCCTTGAAATACCAGAGTTACCTTTTTTAAGGATTACGTTGAGAAAACTTTGTTAATTGGGTACCAGGTGCAGTGAATAATTGGTTTATTATAAAGAAATGCTAAACCAGTAGTTACGAAAAGATATAGCAAAATAAGCTGGAGTGATGGCATAATGGGAAGGTGTTTCCCAGGCTTGATTCTGTTATAAATATTGTGGCCAATGCTTGTAACTGCATTATAATTTGGATATAAAATATAAGTTTGTAGATGCTTCCTTTGGTATTTTGGATGTAACCAACACCATGTGGACCTTGGACTAACAAAGAAATGCTAGTGTGGAATCTGAGTCATGGTAAACCATAATAAATGCATTTGGAATATTATTTCCAACAACAGGCCTCAACTGTCAGTCCCATTTATACAAAAGAGACAGATCATTAACTAATACAACAAGAAATATCAATTATGCAGGAATGTGAGTGGGCAAATGTTAATGTATTACAACTTACTGGTATTTCTTCATAGAAGAATTACAAGCCATTTACATTTCTTGAAAAACAGATTCCTGTTCTTAAAGGTAAAGTGCTCAGGAACGTCTCCATGGCAGCATATTTCAGGGAGCTCTGAACAGGGAAAGTGCCTGGCAACAATATTTCCACCTCACATCATATAATTATGAAAGATCCTGCCACCTATTAGCCAGGATGGACAGGGATGGTGTCCCTAGCTTCTGTTTGCCAGAGGCTGGGAATGAGCGAATGGGGATGGATCACTTAACGATTGCCTGTTCTGTTCATTCCCTCTGGGGCACCTGGCATTGGCCACTGTCAGAGGACAGGATTCTGGGCTGGGCTGGACGGACCTTTGGTCTGACCCAGAATGGCCGTTTTTATGTTCACCTGACAAGCAGGTCTTCGAGCAGTCAATGTGGATTTGGTATGTGTGCGCTACAGCTGTGCCACTGAAGGGTAGATACTATAGCAACAGAAGGGTTTTTTCCATCAATGTAGTAAATCCATCCCTTCTAGAGGCGGTAGCTAGGTTGATGGAAGAATTCTCCCATTGACCCAGTTGCATCTGCAGTGGCGTCAACCTACTTTACATCACACAGTGAGTGAAATTTTTTACAGACATGACTGCGGTAAACTAGGTCAACCTAAGTTTTACGTGTAAACCAGGCCTCAGATACTAGTCAGCCCTTGACTGAAACAGAAATCCATACAAACTAACATGTTCAGTCCAGTATCTGAACTCCAAGACAAACCAGACTAATCACCAAATGCGATGAGCCTGGACGTATATACACCTACAACAACGAGGAGGGTTAGAAAGCAGAACCAGTTATTACAAAAAACAAAAATCTTTTTCAAAAAGCAGAATTACAACAAGGTAGACTGAGATTTTCCAACTATTAGCCTGAAGTATCAAAACACTATTTACATCAGGTACAACATCTACATCAGGTGTAAGCAACCTATGGCACGCGCGCCAAAGGCGGCACACAAGCTGATTTTCAGTGGCACTCACACTGCCCGGGTCCTGGCCACCGGTCCAGGGGGCTCTGCATTTTAATTTAATTTTAAAAGAAGCTTCTTAAACATTTTTAAAACCTTATTTACTTTACATACAACAATAGTTTTGTCAAGGTTCCTTCCCCACTCTGAACTTTAGGGTACAGATGTGGGGACCTGCATGAAAACTTCTAAGCTTAACTACCAGCTTAGATCTGGTTTTGCTGCCACCACTCCCAAGTGCTAACTCCCTTCCCTGGGTAACCTTGAGAGACTCCTCCACCAATTCCCTGGTGAACACCGATCCAAACCCCTTGGATCTTAAAACAAGGAGGAATTAATCATCCCCCCCGTTTCCTTTCCCCCCACCAATTCCTGGTGAGTCCAGACCCAATCCCCTTGGATCTTAAAACAAGGAAAAATCAATCCGGTTCTTAAGAAGAAGACTTTTAATTAAAGAAAGAAAGGTAAAAATCATCTCTGTAAAATCAGGATGGAAAATAACTTTACAGGGTAATCAAATTCAAAGAGCCCAGAGGAACCCCCTCTAGCTTTAGGTTCAAAGTTACAGCAAACAGAGGTAAACACTCTAGCAAAAGGAACATTTACAAGTTGAGAAAACAAAGACAAAACTAACACGCCTTGTCTGGCTGTTACTTACAAGTTTGAAATATGAGAGACTTGTTCAGAAAGATTTGGAGAGCATGGATTGATGTCTGGTCCCTCTTAGTCCCAAGAGCGAACAACTCCCAAAACAAAGAGCACAAACAAAAGCCTTCCCCCCACCAAGATTTGAAAGTATCTTGTCCCCTTATTGGTCCTTTGGGTCAGGTGTCAGCCACGTTACCTGATCTTCTTAACCCTTTACAGGTAAAAGGATTTTGGTGTCTCTGGCCAGGAGGGATTAAAGTATTGTACACTGGAGGGCTGTTACCCTTCCCTTTATAGTTATGACAAGTTTAGTTATATATTATAGACTTATAGAAAGAGTCTAAAATGACTTATATAAAAGAGTCTAACATCTAAAAATGTTAAAATGTATTACTGGCACGCAAAACCTTAAATTAGAGTGAATAAATGAAGACTCGGCACATCACTTCTGAAAGGTTGCCAACCCCTGGTCTACAGTCTTCTGACTGACACTACGATGATGCCCACTCCACACAGTCCAATAACCTCAGTAATGCAACAGATGAATAAAAACCTGTAATTGTGATCAGAGACAAGGCCAGACCGGAGACTCAAGAAGCATAGCAGTGCTTTAAAACAGAGGACTGATGGAGCTGGAGAAACTTTCAAGTAGGTTAGTTCCCACCTGAAGTCGTGCTCATTTTGTGACATCACAATTAGTTACTGTGAGAAACAAACAGCAGGAACAGAGGAAATTCTAAACAAAAATCTTGTGCTTATGCAAATATCCTTAGCAATAAAAAACAAAAACAAAAACACACAGTATAAGCACACACAATAGAGGCAGACTTCTCTCTAAATAGTCTACACTGGGGGTGGGGAGGGGTCGATCTAAGTCATGCAACTTCAGCTGCGCAAATAATGTAGCTGAAGTCGGCGTACTTAGATCTACTTACCGTGGTGTCTTCACTGCCGTAGGTCAACTGCTGATGCTCCCCCATCGACTCCGCCTACACCTCTCACTCCAGTGGAGTACCGGAGTCGACAGGAGAGCGCTCGGCGGTCGATTTATCACGTCTTTGCTAGACACGATAAATTGACCCCCACTGGATCGATCACTCCAGAGGTAAGTGTAAACATGCCTTTAGTTTTTCAAAGCTTTCCTTGAGGTTGCTACAATTCTTTAAAACATACAAGGTAAGATTAAAATTCAGATACTTAATAAGCTGTGCTGGTAGCAGACAGCTGTAAATCTTTCACAGTGGAAATCTATAAATATTATCAATTTCTAAGCACAGCTTTTCATGTTATCCATTTCTAAAATAAAATAGCCTTCAAGGTTCTATTTCTTTACTGAATTATTTTCCAATTCACATGAAAGAAAGATGGCACATATTCAGGCTAACTAACCTGGCACATTCATGTGAGAGTCATTCTCTATTATTATTTGCATTCCAGTAATGGTTTAAGGTGCCAGATATCAGCAACCCCATTGTGCTTGTTGCTGTACAAACATCTCTTACATCTTGAAAAATGTACAGTCTAAGGCCTTGGCTACACTTACCCGGTAGTTCGACGGCTGGAAATCGAACTTCTGGGTTCGACTTATCGCGTCTAGTCTGGACGTGATAAGTCGAACCCGGAAGTGCTCGCCGTTGACTGCGGTACTCCAGCTCGCCGAGAGGAGTACCGCGGAGTCGACGGGGGAGCCTGCCTGCCGAGTGTGGACCAAGGTAAGTTCGAACTAATTCGAACTAAGGTACTTCGAACTTCAGCTACGTTATTCACGTAGCTGAAGTTGCGTACCTTAGTTCGAATTAGGGGGGTAGTGTAGACCAAGCCTAAATAGACAAGACATACAAAAGGGGGGACAGAACCAGAGGTGAAATGACTTGCCAAAAATAACACAGGGAGCAAGGGTATGTTTTCACTGCAGAGGTAACTCAAGTGAGAACAGTAGCACTGCAAAACAATACCCGAGTTGCACAGAGTTCACAGTTGAGTTGTCATACTTACACAGGCTGTAGTCTATACCACCACCAGACCAGCCAACTCTAATTTAAAGCATCCACTATACTTAAGTTTTCTTGAGGATGGATGAGATTTGAGTTTAGAGGCAACGCTCAAGTTATAACACAAGTTAACTCTGCTGTGAAGATAAACCATGTGGCAGAGCATCAAATAGAAAGCAGGTCATCAAGTACAGTGGCCTATACACATGACCTCAACACCACTGAAATGGAGTTATTAGGTGACTTCTCCCTCCCCATGATTTCTGCTACAGAGTGACCATATATTGACAATATTAAAAACTACTTTTTAAAGCCAATTAGCTTTTTTTAATCTGGTTTATCCCTCCCACTTTTAGTTTATACAGCACAGTTAATGAGCCACTATCTCAAACTGACCAGAGGCAAGACAGTGAGATTGGTCAGAAAGGGAAAACACTTTGAAAAACTGCACTCCTCTGGAACAGTGCAGGGAAGTCCCGGACCAAGAATGTGAGAACCTGGGACAAAGCATTCTGTCAAAGAGATGGAACAATTTTCTAGAGGATATAAGGCAAACACACAGTCAGACCATCTCTAGGGCACATTGCAAGGCATTCCTCTTTTAGAAAGCCTTTCCACCATGAGTGATGCTGACAAGGTGAATATCCCTTTTATTCCCAAACCGTGCAACTCCTCTCTACCCAAAAAATCCTACCCCAAGCAGAATTTTGACCCCAAAAGGGAGAAGTGCCAGAGACTCCATGAAGTAAACTAGAGACTTCACTCTTCCTTTAAAAAAAAAAAAAAAAAAAAAAAAAGTGAAAAGTGCTCAGATACTACAATGATGGGCAGCAGTATAAAACCATAAAACAAGCTACAAATTTAACAAGCCTACCATACCACCATGCAATTTTAAGCAGATTAATTTTAATTATTCTCACAACATTCTTCTAGTTTCTCTTGGTAATAAAAATGGATATCTGCAAAGCAGGGGACAAAACGTGTATTTAAACCAACAGAAACTTAGCTGAAAAAATCCTAAATTCTAAAATTTATTTTGACAGTTTGCCAATTAAAAGTGTAGAAAAGATGGCAGGGTGTAATTTTAACAATTTAGAGAACTCCCAGATAAATTCTTACTGGTAGAAAAAACTACTAGTAATAATAAACAAATGTTTATGTATACATTAAAGTTAGTAAAAATAAAATCTGAATTCTAAATTCTGAATTCTAACTAAGCATGAAGTCTCAAAAAATTCTCTCCACTGACTATTTTCTGAACTCGAGAGGGAGTTATGCATTTTAAGAACCATTACTGGGTACAGTGTCAAAATTATACTTTAGTAATAAAATTCATATGTGACTAGCTGATCATAACTCCATTTGTGGGGAATACATTCCTGTATTATGATAGTTATGATTATTTAACTTACATAGACAAAGTGAACAAGGAATTGCATTACCTCTAGTTCAGAAATAAAACTGTAAACTGCTCAGGCACAGAATTACTTTTTCTCACTATATTTCCTTATTATACTTTCCTTTTCATTTTTTTCCTCAAGTTCTCCAGAAGAAAAAAAAATATTTTTTTCCTCCCTAATTAGAGGGTAAACTGGTTCCTTTTAAGTCAATCTAATGGAGACAAGTTTCTCACAGCAGCAGATTTCTGGCATCTTTAATATCCGTCTCCTCATCTATTGTGTGGAATTTTGGGACACCTACCAAATAACTATTACCAAGAACTTAATTGACTAGCTCAAAGACAATATGAAAGTTAGAGGCTAGAGAGAGGATCCACTAGCAAAGTCCAGGACAACTCCTTGATAAGAAACCCAACGCTCCTACCCCTTACTCTAGTTTATATTGACTATTCTAACTTTCCCCTAATCTCCTCTTTTGCTGCCTCCAATTTTAATCATTTTCTTTTCTGCTGCTGCTTAGTGTTCCCAAACAGCAGCAGAAACCGACAAGAGACTTGCTGGTTATCCTGCTGCTATTCAGAATACCATGGGCAGCAATGGGAAAACAATGAAAGTCAAGCCATTTTCACTCTACAATTGCCTGGGAATGCTGCATACTTGGAGAGAACAGTACTGTATCAATATATTTTCTTCACAGTCATTAGGAACATCTGTAGTATTTAAATTTGAGTTTTTAGAGAAATTTTATTTAGGACCCCTAGCCCTCAAGAAGACTTTCCTACTAGTCAAGAGCAAGTACATTTTTCAAGCTCTATGTTAGGGAAGACTGAGTGTTCAAAGGGCTCAGCCTTTTTTTAAAATAACTCAATGAATGTGAACTTCTGCTCCTGTTTCCTAATAACTTCCTGGATACTTAACAATTGTTTCCTCCCAGGAAGTGTATTCAATCTGTGCAGCTCCAATACTAACAATTTTTGTTGAGAGAAGCTGTCCAAGAACATCAAAAGCACATTCCTAAAACTCAAACATGGACCTGTTTCTGGCTCAGCAACAATAGGGTTTTCATTTGGTCAAATGTCCCATTATAAGAAAGTAGAAGAATGAGCTGATACCATACTGCCAAATGTCTCACTCAATTTTACTAATTCATCACACTGCAATACAGCCTCCATCAAGAGATTAAACCAAGTTAGGATACCATTTTAAAAAGATCTGTTCTCCTCTAACAAATCTACAATATGTATGTGTGATAAGGAATTTCTCAAGTTAAGACAAAATTACCTAATAAATGATTCATTCTGCAGAGAAGCCTGTCAGGTTACATCTACACTGCAGCTGGGAGGTATAATACCCAGCTCAGATAGAAGATGTGTGCCATCTCTGCATGGGCTATCACCTAAAATTAGCCATGTTGCTATTGTAGCATTGGGAGCAGCTTGGGATAGCAGTCAGAATAAGTACCTAGGATTTCAGTCAGGTACGTATGTGGGTGACTAGTGTGTGCTGCTGTGGCCACACCGCTAATGTTAGGTGCTAACTCAAGCAGAACCAGCTCGTATTCTTCTACCCAAGCTGGGAACTACACCTCCCAGCTACTGTGTAGATGTACCCACAGATATCAAACAACTGATTGCCTCCACAATAAAGACAGAGTTGCACTAGCTGCAGGTGCTTTTGGCCCATCACATTTCCTTTTGATACTTTTTACCCGTAATTTATCTAAATGTTTAAAATTCTAGTAGCTCCTTATCAAAAGGAGCTGTCCTTATTCTCTATGGAGATTTGGCATTGCACATTAAAAGACATGGTCTACAGGGTCAGACAAATGTCTAGTTAGACTAGAATTAGGGTCGCTTGTGGCCATTATATGGGTGGTCAAACAAAAAGGAAAAAATACATCAATCCTCCATTAATTTTTAATACTTTGAAGAAGAAAATTTCATACTTACCATTAAGCAAAAATTAAGAACCAAAAGCTGTTAATTGGAATACAAATCAAGACTTACTTTTATATCCAGAGCTTTACCTTTTGCCCTCTGTTTAAAGAATGGAGGAGAAGCTGGCTTTTAATCATTTTGGTAACTTAAATATTACTAGTTGCTACCAGTACCACAGATGACAAAACAATGGCAGAAAAACAATCAAAGTTAAGTTTCTTGCAAACATTTGTCCAAATTTCAAGGATTTTGCCACAAATTTTGCCTAAATAGTCTTATCTTCTCTCTATATACATCAACCTGATAATTAATAATCGCCTCTGGAAGAAGAGCACTTAGCATTTCTGTAGAGCTTTACATCTTCAAAGCACTGTACCAGTATTAATTAACAGTGATACAGAATTATCATATAAACCTAAGTTTTCAAGCAAAGCAAATATGGCAGTTTCACCACCAATTTCCCAGGAGAATTCATGCAATGGAAAAAATAGTGAATATGAAGATCGAAGATTAGTTACCTAAAATAGTATACATGTAGCATACATCAATAGACTATTCCATTGTTTACAATTACAGAACATTTTCAGGCAGGGGAAGAGCCACAAAATTAATAATTTTTGAAAAAAATTAGACACGAACACTACTCTAAATTGCTCACAATCTGAAATCAGACAAGACAAACAATATCCCAAGAGAGAAAGTTCTTGGAAAATTGAGACAGGAGAAGGCATTCCTGGAGAAAGTGGGTTTTAATGAGAAAAAGAGCATTCTGTAGAACAGGGGTCCCCAACCCGGTACATCTAAGTGCGCCCGCGTACTGGCCGGCGGACAAGCCTCTGGATGACGCCGCTTGTCGGCGGCATTTCGGCGGATGCTCGTCCACCGCCATGGTCTTCTGTGGCTCGTCGTCTGGCACCCACCAGACGAAAAAGGTTGGGGACCACTGCTGTAGAAAGACGACTATGCTAGATCCAAAGCCTAGAACGTGAAAAACAGTAATGGAACCTTACCTAGGTTGAATGATAGAACTAATAATGACTGAGCAGAGGACCAGTTGGGGATATTAGTGCCATAATTCTAAAACAAAAACTTAAATCAGTGGCAATATTCCTGATGATTGTATACTTATATGTTGTATCCTTTCCCCTACCTTTCATTTCATTTGTACATTGTACTCCTTTCCCCCACCTTTAGCCTGTTTCTAAGTCAGTAATCTCTTTGGGGCAGGGACCTATGCCTTATTTTGTCTGTACACTTAGCACACTTTGGACATTAAAAACAAAATGTAAGGGGAGGAAGTTGATCAGAGAGATGGGTAGTGTGACATTAAGAGAGATATGAAAGGTTTGGACAAAGATAGTGAAGGGGATGAAACAAGAAGCAAATAGAAAAATTCAATATAATCATCAAGATGATCATATGATTATGTAAATCTTATCCTCATGTTCTCTCTACCTGTTTTTGTTCCTCACTGGTTATGTCATATCAAACTTAGGTTTATGCTTTTGAGGGCAGGGCCTTTAACTTGTTCTCATGAGATGCAGACTTGCTCTTGTTCAGTCATCTTTTAGTGCTTTCTAGGCAGCCTCAATTCTAGATGTGAATGTCATGTCATAACTGGCATTTCACACAAATAACATTGCTGAACCTAAAAAGATGACATCATTCACCTGAATTGTCTCTGGAAGCCATAGACGAACTTTTCAATAACGTGCGATAGCCTGACAACTACTCGAGGTGTACACTGCATGCACAGAAATTTCAAGCATGAATCCAGAATCCTAAGTGGGGTCTCTATTCTTTTGCCTATGGGGTCTGGTCCTTAAGGGAGGAGCGCTCTTGTCCAGAAATTGGTTTGCTTTGCCACTCAGTATATCATAGAATCATAGAATATCAGGGTTGGAAGGGACCTCAAGAGGTCATCTAGTCCAATCCCCTGCTCAAAACAGGACCAATTTCCAACTAAATCATCCCAGCTAGGGCTTTGTCAAGCCGGGCCTTAAAAACCTCCAAGGAAGGAGACTCCACCACCTCCTTAGGTAACGCATTCCAGTGTTTCACCACCCTCCTAGTGAAACAGTTTTTCCTAATATCCAACCTGGACCTCCCGCACTGCAACTTGAGACCACTGCTCCTTGTTCTGTCATCTGCCACCACTGAACAGCCGAGCTCTATCCTCTTTGGAACCCCTCTTCAGGTAGTTGAAGGCTGCTATCAAATCCCCCCTCATTCTTCTCTTCTGCAGACTAAACAATCCCAGTTCCCTCAGCCTCTCCTCAGAAGTCATGTGCTCCAGACCCCTAATCATTTTTGTTGCCCTCCATTGGACTCTTTCCAATTTTTCCACATCCTTCTTGTAGTGCGGGGCCCAAAACTGGACACAGTATTCCAGATGAGGCCTCACCAATGTCGAATAAAGGGGAACGATCACGTTCCTCGATCTGCTGGCAATGTCCCTACTTATACAGCCCAAAATGCCGTTAGCCTTCTTGGCAACAAGAGCACACTGTTGACTCATATCCAGCTTCTCGTCCACTGTGACCCCTAGGTCGTTTTCTGCAGAACTGCTACCTAGCCATTCGGTCCCTAGTCTGTAGAAGTGCATGGGATTCTTCTGTCCTAAGTGCAGGACTCTGCACTTGTCCTTGTTGAACCTCATCAGGTTTTTTCGGCCCAATCCTCTAATTTGTCTAGGTCCCTCTGTATCCGATCCCTACCCTCTAGTGTATCTACCACGCCTCCTAGTTTAGTGTCATCTGCAAACTTGCTGAGAGTGCAGTCCACACCATCCTCCAGATCATTAATAAAGATATTAAACAAAACCGGCCCCAGGACCGACCCTTGGGGCACTCCGCTTGAAACCGGCTGCCAACTAGACATGGAGCCATTGATCACTACCCGTTGAGCCCGACGATCTAGCTAGCTTTCTATCCACCTTACAGTCCATTCATCCAGCCCATACTTCTTTAACTTGGCGGGAATCCATATGGGAATATCAGCCCAAATTCTCAGCTAAACTAGGAGAAGATACAAAGTCCATGATCTGAAGTGAATCAGACGATAGATCTGTTCATACTCAAATCAGTTTTGACATCAGGGTGCACCAATAAGACTTATATGAGAAGAGAACCCCCTCTTTTAGATCTACGTTTTTTTCCTCTTCCAATGCTGACGTTTGGACTTCTATGGCAATTAAGGAGGACACATCCTTCTTAACGTAATTTTACTCGTAAGGTACACCAGATCCTCATGGTACCCTTAGATGACCACTAGTCCTATTCAGAAATCCATTAATGACAAATCCTCAGGCTACCTCAGACCCAGCAGAAGTCCTTAGGGAACAAAATCCCTCCAAGGAAAGGAGATCCACAGCAAAGAATCAAGGAGTTAATGATGAAATACCAAGCCTCCACAGCCAGGGGGGAAAAAAAAAAAAAAAAAAAAAAAATCAATAAACCATGTCCTTTGTAGAGTAGGAGCAAACAACAACTGCAGCTCCTTCTGTAGAGGCAGCTATCTAGTGACAATCTAGACATGCTGATACCAGAGCACTAAGGTTTACAAACTGAAAATGAAGTTGACTGCTTTCAATTTCTGGCAAGTGTCTGGATTACCTATCAAGAGGGAATATCAACCTTACACTCAGAGAAGAAGAGATATTTTGTGATGGATGCATAAGTTTTTAGGCTCCCTATTGCTTATGTAACCAATATTGAGTTCCCAACTGGATTGGATCTCATGAAAAGAGCCTAAATGTGGGTCAGCGGGAAAACAATTCTGTTGGTTTCAGAATGACTTGAACTGGTTTGCTTGCAGCCAAAAAATTGTAAAAGATTTTTACACTTCAAACCAGCTTGATTTTTACATTTCAAGACGGTCTTTGTTTCTAAAGCAATTGTCTTGTGTTCATTACATATACCACAAACTGACATTATTAATGGTGCATGTAGAACTCTTTGAAAGGAAACCAGGCAAGGAGCCTTCTGCTAAAGAAAGCAAGTTTCTTTCAGATGATGTTTTATAATGATTTGGAGTAGTGTGCGCCTCTTTAAATGCTTCTTCAAGAACGTAAAAAGAATCCTTAGTTTCTCTAGAACACTGACTGTTTTGTTTGAAGCTGCCAAAAGCTACAAACCAAGATCAAACTTTTCCCCTAAAGTATACAGTATAGTTCAGTTCACACAAGCTTCGTTGTAACTGCTAGTTTATGCTCTCTCTTCTGTGAAACAAACCTTTATGTCTCCACAGTGGAAAAAACCACTGGTACATATCCTTTTCAAGATGTATGTAGCCAATTAAATTGTAAAGTAATACCTGTTTGAAAGTTTGGCTCAAAGAAGCGATACATTCTTAAAATGGGATCAGTGCCAAAAAAGGTCACCTTACACTTTAGGGTCACCAAGACCATTCAGTTTTGGAATCTAGCGTTTTGTTTCTAATTTAAATTAAAAACCAGAGGTTGGAAGGATTAAATATTATGCATACTATATATGCACACAGCTCTTCCTCAATGGTAACACAAACCTAGATGCAAAAACAATAATTCAAGAGTTTGTGATTTTACAAATTATTCAGAAAGAGGCAGAGAAATGACAGCTAGATTAGGCTTTGTAACTTTTCTTCCCCAAAACAGTTCAGCTTTAGGTTTGCTGCTGTGCTACTATTATATACCTTCTTTTAGGACCTGAGGAAGATTGCACATGCTAGCTTCCTGAGGAGCACTACACATGGTGATGCAATGTCCATGAGACAGGACAAGCTAAAGTGAAATCCTTAATAGCACTAAGGGGAGAAAAACATCAGATAAAGAGAACAAAAGGATGTATAAAAGGATGAAAAATAAAAACTTCACATTCGTTTGTTTCTTCCTACTACAGCAAGCACTATTAACCTTGCAAAACACTCATGATAAAGCTATTCACCATAATTAGTGTTTTCATGACAACTGTTCCTTATAAAATTTGTCAAACCATATTCATCTTATTTTCTTTCAAATTTGCAAAGAGAAGAAATCCATTAGTCTTCTCAGATGCATGTGATGTTTTAAATTCACTGGTGGCTTGCTAACAACATTTTTCATTATAAAAGGGTTAGAAAAATCAAGTTTCGAACAATGGCACTCTAAGCAGAGTATCAGATATTGACAGGAATAATGCAGATATCACTTTGAATATACAAAGTTATATGGCTGGACTAATATATTTAAAAGCTACAGTATATGATATCAAAATAATCCTTATAGCTATTCTACTATAACCAAGTAGTTCTAAAAGCATTACATTTATTAACCTAAGATTAGTCACCTGTTCAAGTGCTCATTTACACTTCACATTCCACCAGATTGATCCCCGTAGCCATGGTAATGCACTCTCCTACTCATTTTTCCTTAGTTGAGAAACATCCCACTTGGTGAAATCCTAGGGTAGCCCACTTTCTAATGGCACAAAACCGAACACCCTTGCCCTATCCCCTGCCAAGCCCCTTCCCTGAAGTCCCGCCCTCCACCCACTCCATTCCACCTCCCTCCGTCGCTTGCTTTCCCCTACCCTCGCTCACTTTCATTAGGCTGGGGCAGAGGATTTGGGTGCTGGGGGGGGTAAGAGCTCCAGCTGGGGATATGGGCTCTGGGGTTGGGGCCAGGGATGAGGAGTTTGGGGTGCAGAAGG
The DNA here is from genome assembly GCF_013100865.1 of Trachemys scripta elegans. Taxonomy (NCBI): domain Eukaryota; kingdom Metazoa; phylum Chordata; order Testudines; family Emydidae; genus Trachemys; species Trachemys scripta. The sequence goes on from NC_048307.1 coordinate 42,491,492, forward strand.
GAACTCCGGTCTGGAGCCGAAGGGTTTGGAATGCAGGAGTGGGCTCAGAGATGGGGCAGGGGGTTGGGGTGCGGACTCCGGCTGGGGGTGGGGCAGAGGATGAGGGGTTTGGGGTGTAGGAGGGGTTGCAGGGTGCAGGCTCCGGGAGGAAGTCTGAGTGCCGGGGGGGGTTCAGGGCTGGGGAGGGGGGTTGGGGTGCAGGCTCCAGGAGGGGATTCTGACCTGGGGTCAGGGATTGGAGTGCAGGAGGGGGTTCGGGCTCCAGCCGGGCAGCGCTTACCTCAGGTGGCTCCCGGTCAGCAGCGCAATGGCTCTGCACAGCTCCTGGAAGCAGCTGGTGTGTCCGGCTCCAGGCCCACAGGCCCTGCCCCCTGCAGCTCCCATTAGACACAGTTCCCAGCCAATGGGAGCTGCGGAGCTGATGCTCGGGGCAGGGGCAGCATGCGAAGTTTCCTTGATCACCACTGCACCTAGGAGCCGTACATGCTGGCTGCTTCCATGAGCCGCAGGGAGCTTGCCTTAGCCCTGCTGCGCCACCGACCAGACTTTTAATGGCCCCATCAGAGGTGCTGTCCCTTTTCGACCAGGCGTTCCGGTCGAAAACCGGACACCTGGCAACCCTATGTAATTCAGGGAAAAATACAGAAGAGAATATGATTTGCTATTTCAGCAAATTTATTCTCAGCTGATATACTCTAAGTTTCTTAAAGTACTCAATTCACACAACAAGAATTTAATGTTTATATTGCCTATGTTAACCTAATGCACTTAACATACGGAACCCAGAACATTTTGAAGAGGAAAGCCCTGAGAACAAGCATATAGCCTCAACACACAGCCTAAAGCAGGCATAGCTCCTCTGGCAATATTTTAAAAATGTTTAAGACTAATATTTTAACTCTTCAGCCTTACACATCACAGAAAGTGAATTTTCAGACTGATACATGTAGTTTTAGTTTAAATTTCACTCAGCCTGACGTATTTGTCAAATGCCCTTCTGTTGCTCTCCCTGGGGAATTGAATTTATTCTCTTCCTAATGCGTGTGTTTTGTTTTCCAAGAAATAGAACTCAGTGTTTGTTTATATTAATGCATACATTTACATAGCTGCTTCTCCCTTACAAATACATTTCCAGTAGGGGAAACATTGATTAAAAGCAGAAATGTGAAGCCTTGAAACACTGCTACGACAGAATTTTTTTTAGCTTTGTCTTTGATATCTTGCCACATTTGAAGTAATATTGTTTGATTTCTTATGCATTTCCAAATTTAAACCTTTCAGAACTGAACATAGCTATAACCAAGTAATTTAGATGCAAATATTAGCCAAAAACTGAGATTATGAGGTATTGGGGGGCTGGTGGAGAAGAGAAGTAAATCACTTCAGGTATACAGTAATTCGCTGTAATCCAGGCCCTCAGTGTTCAGGTCTACCAAAAGAAATCAATTTCTCGAGCAAATAAAACTGCATAAATTTAGCTTCCTTCTATTAGAACTTCATAAGAGCAGTGCACTATATCATGTGTAAATTACTTCTTCTCATCCTAAGGAAAAAAAAATCTGCTCAGCTACAACCACTTCTGTTCAGATACACAGGACTATTACAGCTCTTCTCCAATCACAGTCCAAATCTTACAGCTAGTGGTGGCTAACAGCTTTCACCAGCCCCCTACTGAAGGCCTCAAACATTCCACTGCTCTGTCAGGCAATGAAAATAAGAGCAACCTTCTTAAGCAAAGACTAGCTCAGTAACATCCAAAACAAAAAGTAAAAAACCCCAGGTGCTTTTTTGGGTACACCACACTTATCTGTCACTCCAAATTACAGTCATCCGAATCTGTTTGAAAATTAACTTACCATAAATAGACTCAATAACCAACAAAAATAAAAGTAGACCTAAGAAATGTGTGTTTATAAATACCTTATTGACCATTAAAAGGCACTGATCAAATTAACTAAGGTATAGAAAAGAGTACTCTCAAAATGAAGGCATCTGGTTTTATGCTAAAATTCACAAGGGAAAGAGAGGAAAGAGTAGCGCGCAAAAAAAGAAAAGCACAACAGGATTTTTCTTGCCATTTCTGATCTCACTACACCCCTGAACACCAATTCACAGTTACTCCTATTCAACTTCATACCAGGGAGTGGTGAAGAGCTGACCAGAAGCATTCAAATAGGGAACAGTACAAAAAACACACACAACTACCCCGCACCACACACACAATGGAAAATCTAATTTTTTATAAACAAGAAAGCGGGGCAAGAGACACTTAGAATCATAGAATATCAGGGTTGGAAAGGACCTCAGGAAATCATCTAGTCCAACCCCCTGCTCAAAGAAGGACCAATCCCCAGATTTTTTTTACCCCAGTTCCCTAAATGGCCCCCTCAAGGATTGAACTCACAACCCTGGGTTTAGCAGGCCAATGCTCAAACCACTGAGCTATCCCTCCCCCCCTGAGAAGAGCTGTAAGTGCTCAAAATTAAAAAATATCTTTGGGAAAGAAGAAGATGAAAAATAGTAAGGCAGGTAACAGACCTTGTATTATAATACACAATACATTCAGAAGTTTTCTTGAGCAACTTGGCAAATGTAAAAAAAATAACCACCACTACATATTTTTTAAAATAATTCTATCACATCTTCCAGCCTAGACTTTAGGATATTTTCTCAGATAACAGGCAAGTCAGGCATTCCGAGCATCAGTTCTTTTTTTTTGCCAACCATCTTAAATAAGAACACACTTTAAAGGGGGTTCATTTCTACAAGTAGGTGACAAGGACAGTGGCTGCAGCTCTTTCATAATTAGACTAAGATTATTAGATTTTAAAAAAAAAACAACCACACATTCAAGGATGCTTGAAAAGCTAATTACGGTCATCACTGTTAAATGAAAATAGTAAGAATTCTATCCTAAAAAATATTTTAACTTGTCTTAAAAATCAACTCTTTGGATATCTGAATATTAGCACTTAGGCCCTTATCCTGCATCTAACCTGAAGGTGGCCACATCAACATCAGTGCAAAAGCTCATCTTCAATAGGACTCCATGCAAGCTCAGCAGTCTGCCTCTGAAGAGTCAGCTACAGCACTGGGGCCTTAAGATATCAAATGTATGTTTCTGTAGATTTATATGGCTAAATGTTGCTTCTGTAGAATATATATCAAACTGTTTATATTTGTGCACAATACCTAATAAACATCTGACAACTATTTTATATGACAAACAGATAGAAAGTGATTTAGCCACTGAATGAGGGCAAGGTGTAGATGACTTCTCTATGCAAATATATTTAAAAACATTACAACTATGATGAAAATCCAAAGACCAGAAATGCAGATATGATGGCACATTATTGTACCTATTCAAATATATATTTTATACATTTATGCCTTCCCTTGCTTTGTGTCAACATTATGCATTTTTTGTACTTTTTTCTTTCTACCTTTAAAAAAGGTTAAAAAAAATATGTTGTTGGGTCTCAAGGTTAAACAACATTAATTTTGATCACTAGTAACTACTACCAATGCAAGAAGTAATAAATGGTACTACAGAGATACCAGTCTGAAAATAGAGGTTTATGATAAAAATACTGGAATGCATTTTAAATGCACCACTAGAATACTAGTTTTCCCATTTTTATTTTAAATTGAAGATACTCAATACAAGGATTATTTTTCACATTTCAAAAATGAAGCCCTTTTAATTTATTTTTATAATTTTATATAATTACACACACACACACACACACACACACACACACACACACACCTCTAACAAAAGATTATGCAGTTTCAGAAAGTGTGATTATGCATTATATTAGAATGACCTATGGAATAAGCCTTGTTTCTAACTCTCAAGACCTGTTGCTTTAGGAACCATAAAGCTTGATTTAAAATGATTGTTCTAGTCTAGTGACTAGAGCAGTTCTTCAATTTCTCCATGCAACCGAGGGTCTCGTTTTCCTTTATTAACTAAATCCAACAGGGTCAAATAGCGAGGCCAAGAGAAAGCGTTAGATTAGTTTCTACTCATAAATTAGGGCCTTTTTTAAAATAGTAGATTTTATTAGAAATAGAAACTGTTTAAAGGGCCAGAAGCACTTGGAAATGGAAATACAAAATTAACCCAACCCTGCAAATACAGCTCTGTGTTTACAGACAAAAAAACTGTCATACATTTTACTACAGCTCATGATATAAATGAAATTATCCAAAGGTGACCTATTCCTCCCTCCACTCCACAACCCACAATTCTTATTTCTTTAAATGTAACAGAGAAAGAAATCATTATCTGCACAACTCCAGGTGAATATAGCACTTCACAGACCAAGTAAAGGACAGATTCCCTGGCCACAACATCTTACAATCTTGGTCAAGTGACATAAACCGAGATGCTTTGTAAGAAATCTTTATTGAGCTTTTCAAAATCCCTAGATCACTGTGCATATCCTGAACCCCAGTGCTTAACTAAATGCTAACAACTGTTTAGTCTTCACTTGGACAGAGAATTAATCTGATATTAGGGAAGGAAGAGGGAAAAGTAGAGAAGGAAAAGTAGAGAAAGAAAAGGGAAATTAGTTTGTTTTTCATTCATACCTTATCCATCGCATCCAAGAAGAAACTTCTGTAATATTAGTATATTTGCATATTGTAGTAAGATGAGACCCCGAAACATAAACCCTTGTATCAGAGGCCCAGTATGAGACCTAAGGCCTGAACTAAAGTAATGGTCAAGACTTCGTTAACATAAAGCAAAGTTAAACTGTGAGCCAGAGGCAGGCCCTGCTCACAGAAGCTGCCAAGAAGAAGGCTGATGTTGCACATATACACATACCTAAAAGGTACTAAGCACTAGTAAGATAAACATGTGCCAGGATGGCACCAGAACATTCCAGTACTAACACGTTCTACATAGATAATAAGGAATATGCTGACCCATCCTAAAGACAGGGTCAAAAGGATAATATGATGGATAGAGTTGCTTTGTTCGAACCAACATGTATAAGGTGAGAGGCGGCACCCTAACATGTAGGGGAGTTGTCAGGAGTGATGTGTAACTTGTTTGTACCTGTGTATAAGAATGCACCCGAGGGGTTGTCTTGGTCTGGCCTAGGGGGCAGTGGAGAATCCCACCACTGACTGAGCTGGTCCATTGTCAGGGGGCACATATTCGTAGTATGTCCTGTAGGGTCTGCGGGAAACTATTACTGTGCTTCATTTGACAATAAACCTGGCCGTGTGCGTTCGTACCTTATTGAAGTCTGTGGTCATTGGGGATTCTCTCGTGGTCTGCTGTGTCAGCTATCTGTAGAGCCAGGGCAGCACACAGAGGGAAACACACACACACACACACACACACACACACCCGACTTATTGAACAGAGCAGAACACCACACCGGTGACATCTGACAAGAGATATTAAGTTGATAATCAGATATAAACTCTAGATCACAAGTCCCCCCAAACCTGTGCATAGCATTGACCTCTTAAATCTGTCTTTCAGACATCACCACCACCTCCTCTTCATGAGCATCCATGCCAGCTACCACCACTGTTTACTTTCCTTTTGCATGACAAAGTATCTTAATTTGATTGATCTTAAAGCAATGTTACATATGACCAGGCAGCGCTCCACATACCACCGCTTGAGAATGGCTACTATACAGTAAACCTTTGTAAGCAGATTCTTTGAGTAAAATCCTGGTCCCTTGAAGTCAATGTGAATTTTGAACCACCAAACACCATCCCGCATTTTCTGGGAATGGACAAGATGACTACACTCTTGTCTTTATTTTCTATGATTTTATTATAAAAATGTGCTTCAAATTGCATCACAAGGGTGTGAAGTCTAAAAAGGATGATGTAAATATGATGTAACTGGAATATGTTTTATGCAAAAGGTCCCTTGTAAGGTATCATTACAAAGCTTATAATCTACTGAGTGTGGTCATCCTATTTGTATGTGTGTATCAGTCTTGTATCTGAAGCTAGAAATATAAAGTATAACTCTGCTGTCCTATGATAATTATGCAAAGTGTAGGCCATTAATGGTGGTTTAGAATCTTGATGGCTCCCATTGACTAAGACAATTGGTTATAGATGGTTTATTTACCTGCAAGCCTTCGATGTATGTGTGGGCCAGCCCAGGAAGAATGGAGGCTGGGGTCTCACAGGACATGTGATCATGTCACTTGGTACTGGAATCCATCTTAAATCTGGTACTTTTCCATTTAGAAGGAGGGGTGGGGACCCAGAGAGACAAAAGATTCCCTCCTTGCGTCAAAGCTATAAAAGGGGGTGGAACAGAACAAAGGAGGCTGCAGCCATGAGAAAGCCCTCGGTTTCCACCTATGATGTCTGCTGGAATTAACTAGTCTGTGAAAAAAGCTTATTGAAACATCTCTGAGGGCGATATATTATCTGGAATCAGTTTCTTAATATATTGGGCTTAGACTTGCATGTTTTTACTTTATTTTGCTTGGTAATTTACTTTGTTCCATCTGTTATTACTTGAAACCACTTGAATCCTACTTTTTATACTTAATAAAATCACTTTTGTTTATTAGTAAACCCAGAGTAAGTGTTTAATACCTGGGGGAGCAAACAGCTGTGTATGTCTCTGTCAGTGTTACAGAGGGCGGACAATTTATGAGTTTACCCTGTATAAGCTTTATGCAGAGTAAAACGGATTTATTTGGGGTTTGGATCCCATTGGGAGCTGGGTGTCTGGGTGCTGGAGGCAAGTAACCTGCTGAGCTGTTTTCACTTATAGCCTGCCACTTTGGGGGCATGGTCCGGACCCTGGGTCTGTGTTGCAGCAGGCTAGCGTGTCTGGTTCAACAAGGCAGGGTTCTGGAGTCCCAAGCTGGCAAGGAAAATGGGCTCAGAGGTAACTTCAGCACATCAGGTGACGGTCCCATGGGGGTCTCTGTGACCGAACCCGTCACAAAGGGTGTTAATATGATCTCCTAAACAAAAGCCACATTTGGGATTTTTTGTAAAAATATATTTTTGGAACATCTTGGTTACAAGTTTCGTCCTCTTACCATACATGCATAGTATTGAAATTTATTTTACTGGCTAATTAAAAGTTCATATGCTCACTGGTACAGTATACGCTGCATATATATATTTTGCAGTTTTTAAAAATCCATTGCTGTTTTATACACTTGCACTGTAGTTTCTGTTCAAGTAATGTTCTGCACACTCCCTATAGGCAAGGCAATGACAACAGCAATGTAAGGTGCCTGAAGTCAAAGCCACACTGCTAATTTCTGAATTTACATATGGGCAGAATGAATTCCAAACAGATTCAAGAGAGGCATATTTAATATTCTTTTTATACAATTAATAGACAGTATTTTTTCAATACAGGAAATTCACCTACCAGAACTGGAACTCCTCTACAGATCCACACTGCAGAAGATTGCATTCTATGCATATTAGTTTCTGATCCAAACACAACCATCGTCATAAAAGGAATCAATCCAAATATTTAATATTCCTCAGTGTGGATCTGCTGAAACAATAATATTCAGAGAACCTAGCTCTAGGGAAGACATCTTCCTGACATTCAGGCAAACTGTCTGTATAGATCACCTGTCTAAGAAACCAGCAAACAAAAGCAATTCCCAGGATGACAACTACAGAACACTACAAGAAAGACTGGAGGAGGTCCCTTCCCAAAACAAGCGTCTGATCTTTTTCAAGAGAACAAAGCTAATTGGCAATAATTGTAGAATCATCTGTATACTCACACTGAATATACAAGACAATACCACTTTACCATGCCACAGTACCTTTGGTAGCAGTTAAAAAACAAAAACAAAAAAACATCAGGAGAGACAAGTCATCCCCCTCAAGCTACTGGAAACAGAGGGTGTAAGAGACCCACCCTAACCATCCCTCAGTTCCTTTCAATTTCCACAGAACCACTTGTAAAGTTTGCCATAAGGGGAGCAGCATAGTCTAATCTTGTTCTCTACCCACTAAAAATCAGGTTCTATACCCATCTCTGACACTGTTTCTCTGTGACATTTTGGTCAAGTTACTTGACCTGTGGTTCAGTTTCCCCAACTGTAAGACTGAGATAATAACCAGGCAATAACCATACAATTATGATTAAGGTATTTTAATGTATGCTGTCTCCGATTAGCTGCAACTGAATTTTAAGAAGAGATTGTTTGTTTTTCTAACACTCCTCAACTAGATCCATCACTAGGCCTCCAGTCCACGAAACAGAAGTGCTCGAATACAAGTGAGTGAGAGGTGTTGGGAGGGAACAGCGGGATAGCAGGGGGAACTGGGAGGAAGATTGGGGCAGTAGGGTAGCCAGGGGAGTCCAGAAGAGCAGGGCTTGACTCCCTGCAAAGCCCATACTGTCCCACTCCAACCTGTGACTGACTCCTGCTCCCTGCAGGGGGGCTACACTGTCCAGGCAGCTCTGTTACCCATCTCCTGACATAGCCCAGCTTACGCACCCCCATGCTGTCCTGACCGCAACACCACCAGCTTCCTCCATGCTGACCCACCACCAAGCGCCCCCTGTTGACTCAGAGGATACTCTGCAGTTGGTCATGGAAAAGGAGCCGTTTGACCCAGGATTGACAGAAGTACTGGAATGCCATTCTGGCTCCCCCACCAAAACAATTGCTGTAATGGCATTCACGAGCATTCTGGCATGACTTGAGTGCTAAGTGTCACTATAGGATTGAGTTAAGTTTGCTTGGGTGCCTTACATGTGTGTTTGTATTTCTTTTACAGCCTGAAAATACATAGAGTCGAAATTTAATTCTGAATTTCCTTGGTTCATAATGATTGTTGCAAATATTTTTTTTTAAAAGTGTAATGTTTTCAACCCATAAATTACTATAATCAGCCTAACTTCAATACCTGGAAAGATACTAGAATAAGCTATCAATCTGTTAGAATCTAAAGGCAAATAGGATTATAGAGACTAGCCAACATGGATGTGTCAAGAATAAATCAAGCCAAATCTACTTAATTTCATTCTTTGACAAGGTTACTGGCCTAGTGGATAGGTAGAAGTAGTAGATGTGACATATCTTGATTTTAATAAGGCTTTTGACACAGTCCTAACATGACATTCTCATACGCAAACTGGGGAAAATGTGGTCTAGATTAAATTACTATAAGGTGGCTGCACAACTGATTGAAAATCCATACTCAAAGACTAAATATCAATGGTTCGCTGTCAAATAGAGGATGTACCGAGTGGTGTCCCACAGGGGTCAGTCCTAGGTCTGGTACTACCGAATATTTTTATGAATGACTTGGATAATGGAGTGGAGAGGATGGTTATAAAAACTTGCAGATGACACCAAGCTGGGAGGGATTGCAAGCACTTTGGAGGACAGGATTAGAATTCAAAATAACCTTGATAAATTGAAGAATTGGACTGAAATCAACAAAATGAAAAATAATAATAAGCAAGTGCAAAGTAGTTAATCTAGGAAGGAAAAAATCAAACAACTAAAAAATGGAAAATAACTGCCTAGATGGTAGTACTGTTGAAAAGGATCTGGGGGTTACAGTTGATCACAAATTGAATATGATTCAACAATACTATGCAGTTGTGAAAAGCGCTAATATTCTTGGGTGTACTAACAGCAATGATATATGTAAGATATAGGCAGTAACTGTCTTATATGCTTGGGAGGCTTCAGTTAGAATATGATGTTCTATTCCACACTTTAGGAAAGATATGGACAAATTGGAGAGAGTCCCAAATTGTGTAACAAAAAATTATAATAGGTTTAGAAAACCTGACTTACAAGGAAAGGTTAAACAACTGGGCATGTTTAGTCTTGAGAAAAGAGGACTTGGTGGGACCGGATAGCAGTCTTCAATATGTGAGGAGTTTTTATAAAAAGGACTGTGATCAACAGTTCTCCATGTCCACTGAAGGGAGGACAAGAAGCAATCGGCTTAATCTGAAGCAAAGATTTACATTAGAGATTAGGAAAAAATTTTAAACATAATGGTAGTTAACCTCTGGAATATAACCGCAAGGAAGGTTATGGAATCCCCATTGCTGGAGATTTATTAAGAACTATTTAGACAAACGTCTGTCAGGGATGGTCTAGGTTTACTTGGTGCTGCCCTGACTTCTCAAGGTCCCTTCTAGCCCTACATTCCTAAGATTCTATACTTCCAACATTATCTACAAGGTAAAGTAATTTCTCCCACCTTGGATTTTCCTTTTTAATGTTTTTTTAAAATACAAAAACATTAGTCAAGAAATCCAAACAGAATGCTATCATGCAATACCTCTAATGAGCTAAAGTTATTAAACAACCTTAAATCATTTTTATTTAAATTTAAGGCCAAATAGACTAGTTCACTCAAGTTGTTTTGTACTACTAAAGAGCAGCAGAAAGCATCCAAAGCAGGCTGGTGAATCTGGCCATTAATTTCCTAATATGTGACCAAAGAACTTTTAAGAGAAGCAATATCTGAGGGTCAAATAATCTACCAATGACAACTCTTAACACACATGCAGTCGCCCACACACACACACACACTCCCCTCATTGTGCCACTGATTCATTTCAATCATGCAAATCGGCTGGAACCTAAGGGTGATCTCACAATGGCCCAACTGAGCTTGAGCTATTGACATGGCCTTGTAGATTAATCTATAACAGCAGTTCTCAAATAGTGGGTGGCGACCCCATTTTAATGGGATCGCCAGGGCTGACATTAGACTTGCTGGGATCCGGGGTCAAAGCAGAAGCCTGAGCCCCACCGCCCTGGTGGTGTTGGGCCCGAGGCAACGGGGCTTGGCTTTCCCCTACCCGGCCCGGGGCGATGGGGCTCGAGGGGTCAGGCTTCAGTCCCCACTCCGGGGCTCATGTAGTAATTTTTGTTGTCAGAAGAGGGTTACAATGCAATGAAGTTTGAGAGTCCCTGATCTATAACAACAATTAGATACAATCATTAAACTCTGGGGGCAATGGTGCTACATTGTTATTGTGTACCCCATGAGTACCTTTCTGGGGAAACTAAAGCAGAAAACTGAATATATATTCTGGATACCAGCTACAGTGGTATGGGAGCAGTATTCATTGGTTCTTTGTTTTCCATTCTTTAACTCAAGCTTCAGGGGTTGTCCGCCGCAAAGTGCTTAGTAATAGAGAATCTTGTGGCCTGTCACAAGGTTGACACGATTTGTTTCCAAGAAATGCATCTAGATTCCTTTCTTGCCAGTAGGCTGACAATCAGAGGATATGACATTGTTAGCTACAGTCTTCATGGGAAATATGACAGAGCCGTTTATGTGAAATCTGATAGATCAGCAGTTCTCAACAAGGAGTCTGGGGCTCCCTGGGGGGCTGCAAGCAGGTTTCAGGGGGTCCGCCAAGCAGGGCTGGCATTAGACTCAATGGGACCAAGGGCAGAAAGCCGAAGCCCCGCCGGCACAGGGTTGATGCCCACAACCCTGAGACCTACCATCCAGGTCTGAAGCCTAAGCCTGGACAACTTAGCTTTGCAGGACCTCCTGTGGTGTGGGGCCCCAGGCAATTGCCTTGCTTGCTACTCCCTAGCACCAGACCTGGCTTTTATATGCAGAAAAACAGTTGTTGTGGCACAGGTGAGCTGTAGAGTTTTTAATAGCAAGTTGGGAGGTCCTCGAAGAAAAAAACTGAGAACCCCTGTGATAGATGATGTAGAGGCTTTGCCCTACTTCATCTCACTGTGACTATGTTAGAGTCAGTTAGTTTAAAGTTGCAAGTGATAATAAACCTCCTGATGAAACCTGGAAGACCCCACTTTTACCAACACTTCAACACCATCCACACTGAGAACTTCAGTAGCCACCCACACTTCATAGGGCTACAAAGAATTTGAGAAAAATGGACTGCATCTCAGACTCGGCTTCTACAAATTACCTATATCTCTTGCATAACCCTAAGAAGCCAGCCACCTTTTTTTGCCACATGATGGAAGCAGGGCTATTCTTCTGACCTCAGATGGATCACCTTAGCACAGGTCTAACCGTTACCAGCCTCCTGCAGAGTACTTGGAAACTTCCCTCAAAACCAGCACTGTCCCATTCTCACTTGGATAGGAGTGATGATCCCCATAATAACCATATCCCTAGATTTCAATGGAACCATAGGAAAGCAGACTCGAAAAATACTCAGAGGTGACCAATGAGTATATGCTATGCATACCACATAATACCTCTGTGGAAGAGGTTTATATTCGCTTTCATCTTCAAAGCAGTCAAATCCATCACACATTGCCATCAAAAGTCTTACATACCTTGCCTACATGAGGAATGTGCATAAAACTTCTGAAGCAGTATGAAGAATCTAGTGACTCAGATTGCAAGCCACCTCACTGACAACCTCATTGCACGTCACAGGGAACACAGAGATGAAACTATATATAAAATAGGGACATGAGAAGGTCTAGCAGGAAAATGTGGTCACTCATAAGGAAGCTTGGAGCAGCAGAGAATCTACTACCCATACATCAGTGTAAAATATCCACCAATAGCATTGCCACGTACCTAACTAACATGGTAAAAGCCAACAGAGATTAGCCTTTGAGGAATCAGTAAATAGGGAATGGTGCAGATACAGACTGACCCCACCTCCGAATGAGGAAGACATATTCCAGTCTTTCCTCAATGACTAAATGGAGGAAGCACTGAGTCGCATGAAAGCATAAAAAGCAGATGGCCTCGACAAGATTTCACCAAAAATACTACTATACTTTATTTTGGTAAGAGAAGCATAAAATGGACTGTAAATTTTCATATCCTGTGTCATTCAAGAGAACAAGACACATAAGATATGGAGGAAAGCTAGGGTGACAGCTATATCAAAAAACAGGAAAGGACCATTGCCTTCCAACAACCTTCCATCTGATTTCACTTCCGAGCTGTGCTTACAAACTTTTGGGAAGACTAATTCTGCAAATAATCATACCCACAGTAGACTGGGCTAAAAACCTTTTCAACTTCAAATCTAGCTTGTTTACATCCAGTGTGTTCAGAATGGACCCACAACTCAGATTTCAAATCCAAGGAGCTCTGTTTGAAGGAGAAGAGGTTACTCATCTTGTGCAGTAACTGGAGTTCTTCAAGATGTGTCGCCCACAAGGTGCTCCAATTTAGATGCCCGTGTGCCCCTGCGCCTTTGATCAGAGATTTTTGGTAGCAGTGCCTGTTCTGCTCACACATGCGACCTACGCATCCTTGTGCCCTGAACCGAAGCTACATAAGGCTTTGTGGACGAACTGCCCTCAGTTTCGTCCCTACCACAGAGACCACGAAAGCAGCTCTGAAGTAGCGGGGAGGAGGAAGGTAGTGGAGCACTTGCAGAGACACGCATCTTGAAGAACTCCAGTTATTACACAAGGTAAATAACCTCTCCTTCAAGTAATATGTCCTTGTGGGTGCTCCACTTTAAGTGATTCCCTAGCAATAACACTTTAAGGAGGTGGGAGTTTCTTCAGTGATGGACTCTCTTCTGAAAGAATTGTGTTGCCTAATGCCACATCTGATCTTACAACATGAATTAGGGCATAAAGGTCAGAAGACATTTGCACTGGAGGATCATTTTGCAGCCCTGCAGATTTCAGCAACTGGAATGTCACTGAGTAGAGCTCCAGACAGACTGCAATCTAGTAGAGTGTGCAGTCACTCTTAGAAAAGGTGTAAGCTCAGCAAAAGCATTGTAGGCAATAACAGAGATCCATTTATAAAGTCTCTGAGTGAAGACAGATCTAAGGGAGAGTCTATCTGTAATAGAAAAAAAATCTAGGGGTGTTCCTGAATGGCCTAGTCCTGTCCAAGTAAAAGGTTAATTCCCTCTTAACTTCTAGCGTACGAAAAGCAAACTCTTCTGTAGATGGATGGGGCTTCGTGGGTGGGGAGGAGCAGGAGGCGAACAGTTTGGTTGACATGAAATTCAGAGGACAAGAATTTTTGATGAGATCTTAAAGATTACTTTGTTCTCCAAAGAAAAGGGAAGGGAAGGTCTGCCATTAGAGCCCCCCCCCATCTACCCAACCCTTTGAGCAAAAGTGATGGGCACCAAGGCCATCTTCACAGACAGATGTAGTAAACACACAGTCAATGGCTCAAAGGGTCGTTTCATGAGACGGTCAAGAACCAAATTGAGATCCCAAAGTGCAGGGACTCTACTCTGAGGAAAAAGATTGATAAATCCTTCTAGGAATCTCACTGTGGTCAGATGAGCAAATACTGAGAAACCTTCTATTGGCACAAGAAAGCTGTTATTGTGCCAAACAAACCTTGAAGGAACTCATAGAAAGGCCTGAAAATTTTCAATTCCAACAAGTAATCCAAGATTGAGGAAAGAGACAAGTGGATAGGAGAAAAATGGCACCGCTTATTCAAAAGGCTATATCTTCTCCATTTCTGAAGGTAAGTATGTCTAATAGATTCCTTTCTTCTATTTAACGATATCTTAGTACTTCCGATGAACATGTGGTCTCTATTCCTGAGAACCACTGAGGAACAAAGCTTGTAGTTGCAAGATGTTCAGATTGGGGTGAAGCATCTGACCCCCATCCTGAGACAACAGTCAGCATTTCATCAGGACCCATCACAGAGGGCAAGAGGGGAGTTTGATGAGATAAGGAAACCAACCTTGTCTTGGCTACGTTGGTGCAATCAAAGTGACTGGCTTGGACCTGTCTGATCTTGATAACGACCTTTAAGAGCAATGGAGTTGGAGGATATGCATAGAAAATCCCCTTTGTCCATGTAATGAAGAAAGCATCTTCTAGAGATTGGGGACTGAGCCCCACCCTAGAACAGAATTTTATGCACTTTGTTGGCTTCCCTGGAAAAAGTTCAACCTCTGAAAATACCCAAGCTAGAAATACATCAAGGACTCAAGAGTCCAACTACCATTGTCTGCTCAGGTCACCCGCCATGGTGTTTTTTTATACCTAGTAGGCAAGAAACCAACATGATTATCTGACTGATTACGCACCAATTCCAAAGCTTCATCATTTAAGTACAGAGTGAGGTGAATGTGCGCTGACCTGACAATTAATATAATACATGCAAGCTATGTTGTCTGTCATGATCTTGATAGACTTGCTTTTGAGTAGGGGAAGAAAGTGGAGGCAAGCATTTCTGACCATCCTTAATTCCAACACACTGATGTGCAAACATTGTTCCTGTTATGACCATTTGCCTTGGACCGTGAGAGGACCCAGATGTGCTCCCCATTCCAAGAGGGAAGCATTCAATGTTAATAGGACTGTAGGATGATTCTAGTTCAACAGGATTCCTGCACATACTTTGGATGGACCCATCCACCTGGTGAGTGACTATAGGTACAGATACTTGCTTGTTGGGTACATAAGCAGTCCTGAGACTCCCCTGGAGACATCAGAGATGTAACCTGGTAGCTCCCATGTGTCCCAGCAACTGCAGACATGTCCTTTCTGGAAGTTGAGGACTGCACTACTCTCTTTGTATAAGGTTCTTTAGCGCAAGAAACTTGTCTGCTCATTATTGAATCCAGAAGCGCTCTTTTAAAAAGAATTCATTGTGTAGGGGGTAAAGATATGCAGGCCTAGACTTAGTATTAGTAAAGTTGTTATTTGAATTGCCGACTATACCTCCTTACATGACAAACCCTTGAGGAGCCAGTCATCAAGGTAAGGAAAGACAGTTATTCTTAGACAATATAAGTAGGCAACTACAACTGCCATGACTTTTGAGAACACCCTTGGGGCGAATGTAGGACCCAGTGCCGGTAACTTGGGTATCAGAAGATATCTTGAATAAACCCCTTTTTCCCCTGCATTGAAGTGGGACTGGCTCCATGGCTCCTAAACTTACGAATGATGAGATCTCCTGTATCAGCAATTGCTTGTGGGAGAGGTCCCTGAAAAGGGATGGGAAGGAGGCTAGAAGGGTAGGGTGGAAGTAAGTTGAATAGCATAACCCAACATAATGGCCTGCAATACCCATTTGTCTGATGGTATAACCTCCCATGCTTGATGAAAGAGAGAGGTGGTGTGCAAATTGAGGAAAGGGCGGTTGTGTCAAGCAACTGATAAAACCTGGTCATTGGGTGGTCTGGACTCTTGACCAAACCATCAAAACTGGCACTTGGACAATGTTGAAGGCTGGGATGAAGCAGCTGAGGTAGCTGCAGGCTTTTTCTTTGAAAAACCTCTTAGCCAGTGGCTCTGGTGACCTAAGGAAGGCGGAAAATTGGGCAGGGCAGGATCTTTGTGCCAACTGAAACCAACTAAACTTAATTTTATTTGCAGGCATGCACATCTCTAATGACCTCAGTGTTGCCCTAGAGTCCTGTAGGATATGAAGCAAGTCGTCCATAGAAACTGCAAAAAGCTTTTGGCCATCAAAAGGTAAGCCTTCCAGAGTCGATTGTACTTCCTGTGGAAACCCAAACAACTGAAGCCAGGAGGACCACCTCATCACTACTTCAGTGGAAATACACCTGGCTGCAGCGTCCACCGCATAGAGTGAAGCCTGTGGTGAAGTTTTTGCCAAAACTGATCCTCCTTTATGACGGCTATTCTTGATGTTCCTGTGGCAAATGGTCAATAAAGGCATTGAACTTCTCGTAATTCATGTTGCCATATTTTGACATCAGTGTCTCATGGTTAGCTATCCTCACCTTAAAAAGTGTTGTTAATGAAGAGCTCTTATGACCAAACAGGTCCAGACGTTTTTGGACCTTTTTTTTTTATAAGCGATGGCTTTGGGGGTCTGCTGCCAGCCCCTTTCATTGACTACATCCATGACCAGACATGTTGATGTTGGATGAGAAAATAAAAATTCAGAATCCCTGGTCATGATGCAGTATTTTTCTCTCTTAAAAAAAAAAAAAAAAAAAAAATCAGCCCTCTTGCATGGGGTGGGGATGAGGGGGCACTGTTGGAGTTTGTTAAATGGACTTGGCTGGCTCCACAAGGGCTTCATTAACTGGCAGTATGCAGCAAGCGCAGAGGTGCCAGGGTTATGAACTGCCAAGCCTAGTGGAGCCAGTGCTCAGCCCTGGCAAGCTTTGGCACAAATTAAGCACTGCCCCCTCCTTGTACTTGGAGTGGGAAGCTCTCGGAACCGGCAGTGCAGTTATTGGTACCTCAGTCAAGAAGTGTTGGAGTCCAGGGTTTTGGAGCAGTTTTTCCCCTTGGAAGCTCTCAGTGAATGCAGTCTAGATGATGACAGGGCACTGGCAGCCATGGAGGGACCCAGCACAGGGGGGGGGGGTTCTCTGTACCCAGGGCCAAAGCCGGTTTTAAGGCTTGCTCCATCATTAATAGACAATACTTAATTTCCCTGTTTTTATAGGGTCATCCCTTCAAAGAACAGATTTTACACTTGCTAGGAAAGTGAGAGTCTCCTAAGCAAAGAATGCAGTGGGAATGTCTGTCACTAACAAGGACTGCTTCTCGACAAGAGCAGCACCTTTTAAATCCCAGGGAGCCCTGCATTCCTGGGAAGAAATACCTGTTCAAGCCCCTCAATAGGGGAAAAAAGAAAAACAAAAGCATGTGTGAGAAAAGAAAAAGGAGAAAAGAAAAGGAGAGAAAAGGGAACAAACTTTCCAACTATAAAGGTACTAAAAACCTACTACTTCTAAGAGCCAACTATAAAGCTAAAACACTAGTAACAAGGGAAACAGGTACACAGCAAACAAGCACACGCTAGACTAGTCTCTGGCCGAAGGTGCTCGAGAAAGAACTGAGAGTGGTTCACCAGCATACAGAATCATAGAATATTAGTGTTGGAAGAGACCTCAGGAGGCCATCTAGTCCAATCCCCTGCTCAAAGCAGGGCCAACCCCAACTAAATCATCCCACCCAGGGCTTTGTCAAGCCAGGCTTAAAAACCTCTAAGGATGGAGGTTCCACCACCTCCACAGGTAACCCATTCCAGTGCTTCACCACCCTCTTGGTGAAATAGTGTTTCCTAATATCCAACCTAGACCTCCCTCACTGCAACTTGAGACTATTGCTTCTTGTTCTGTCATCTGCCACCACTGAGAACAGTCTAGCTCCATCCTCTTTGGAACCCCCCTTCAAGTAGCTGAAGGCTGCTATCAAATCCCATCTCACTCTTCTCTTCTGCAGACTAAATAAGCCCAGTTCCCTCAGCCTCTCCTCATAAGTCATGTGCCCCAGCCCCCTAATCATTTTCGTTGCCCTCCACTGGACTCCCCAATTTGTCCACATCCCTTCTGTAGTGGAGGGACCAAAACTGGACAATACTCAAAGTGTGGCCTCACCAGTGTCAAATAGAGGGGAATAATCATTTTCCTCAATCTGCTGGCAATGCTCCTACTAATACAGCCCAATATGCCGTTTGCATTCTTGGCAACAAGGGCACGCTGCTTATTCATATCCAGCTTCTCATCCACTGTAATCCCCAGGTCCTTTTCTGCAGAACTGCTGCTTAGCCAGTTGGTCCCCAGCCTGTAGCGGTTCATGGGATTCTTCCTTCCTAAACGCAGGACTCTGCACTTGTCCTTGTTGAACCTCAGACTTCTTTTGGTCCAATCCTCCAATTTGTGTAGGTCACTCTGGAACCTATTCCTACCCCCAGTGTATCTACCTCTCCCCCCAGGTTAGTGTCATCTGCGAACTTGCTGAGGGTACACTTCATCCCATCATCCAGATCATTAATAAACATGTTGAACAAAACCAGCCCTAGGACTGAGCCCTGGGGCACTCTGCTTGATACCGGCTGCCAACAGCATAGTCCCATATAGCCTTGGTACAGGGCTTAAGGCTGTGTAGGGTGCTTGTGCAGGCAGGATGGGGACTGCTACCAAAAACCTCCAATCAAGAGCACCTAAAGTGGAGCACCCACAGGGACACTATACGAAAAAAAAAATCCTCTGACTCATGGGAACCGCACTGGCAGACTGAAGAGTCTGAATCTACATTCAACAATAGAACCAAAACGGACAGCTCAAAACAAGTGGACACAAAGCCTTCTTAGTTAAGAAAAGTATGAGCCTTTCCTTCCTACTGCATCTGAAAAAAAAAAAAAAAATCAGCATAAAACCACAATCTTAAAACAAACACCCATCAACCAGCCACTTCACATATATGGCCATGTGCATCAATCACAGAGGATTTGCCATTACTGGTCTCATTTCTTGAAATTTGGCCACTTGTCAAAGAATACTATAAGCAAAAACCAGACGTTAGTAACTACAAAGAGCCTAAAACTGCAAAAGAAAAAGAGGAAAAAGAAGACCTAAAGGGCCCCAAAAAAATCAGCCTTCAAATATACACACTGGCCATAAACAACCCACACAATAAAACCAAAATTAATAAGACACTTTATTCTCTAAAAAGAAATCAAGAAAATGGTTTTGTGCAACATAAATAGAATGTGACGTTTCTATGGCCAGTCCAGTCCTCAGAAAAGAGGGAGCTGTGGGAAAGTTATGGGGCAGGCCTTTCAAACTCAGTTTCTAGAATAATAAATGTATTAGTGTCCTATGTAAAACACAGAAGGTAATTGTTCCATTCTATTAGGCATTGGTGAGCACTGTATCCAGTTCTGGCTGCCACACTTAAAGAAAGATGTGGACAAATAGGAGAGTCTCCAAGGAGAGTAACACAAATTATAAAAGATTTAAAAAACAAAATCTCTGAGGAAAAGTTGAAAGACATGGGCATATTTAGTCTAAAAAAGAGACGGCTGAGGGGGAGGGAAATAACCTTTTATATATTTGAAGACAGTTATTATAGAAAGGAAACCAATCAATTGTTCTCCTTGTCCACTGAGGTTAGGACAAGAAATAATTGGTTTAAATCTCCTTTGCTGCAAATTATGTTATATATTAGGAAAAATTTTCTAAATACAAGGATAGTTAAGCACTGGAACAGGTTATCTAGAGATGTGTAGAATCCCCATCATCGGAGGTTTTTAAAAATAGGTTAAATAGACATCAATTGGAGATGTTCTAGGTATAAAGAACAGGAGTACTTGTGGCACCTTAGAGACTAACAAATTTATTAGAGCATAAGCTTTCTTGGGCTACTGCCCACTTCTTCGGATGCATATCGAGTGGAACATATATTGAGGAGATATATATACACACATACAGAGAGCATGAACAGGTGGGAGTTGTCTTACCATCTCTGAGAGGCCAATTAAGTAAGAGAAAAAAAAGTTTTGAAGTGATAATCAAGCTAGCCCAGTCAGACAGTTTGATAACAAGTGTGAGAATACTTACAAGGGGAGATAGACAGCTCTCTAACACCACATTCTACAGGCCATTATCCTCTGATCCCACTGAGGATTACCTAAAGAAACTACACCATCTGCTAAAAAAAAAAAAAAAAAAAAAAAAAAAAAAAATCCCCTGACAAAGCACAGGAACAAATCCTTAGAGACACATGCCTAGAACCCCGACCAGGGGTATTCTATTTGCTATCCAAGATCCATAAACCTGGAAATCCNCTGCAAAAAAAAAAAAAAAAAAAAAAAAAAAAAAAAAATCCCTGACAAAGCACAGGAACAAATCCTTAGAGACACATGCCTAGAACCCCGACCAGGGGTATTCTATTTGCTATCCAAGATCCATAAACCTGGAAATCCTGGACGCCCCATCATCTCAGGCATTGGCACCCTAACATCAGGCTTGTCTGGTTACGCGGACTCTCTCCTCAGACCCTACTCTACCAGCACTCCCAGCTATCTTCGAGACACCACTGATTTCCTGAGGAAACTACAATCCATCGGTGATCTTCCAGAAAACACCATCCTGGCCACTATGGACGTAGAAGCCCTCTACACTAATATTCCACACAAAGATGGACTACAAGCTATCAGGAACAGTATCCCCGATAATGTCACAGCTAACCTGGTGGCTCAACTTTGTGACTTTGTCCTCACCCATAACTATTTCACATTTGGGGACAATATATACCTTCAAGTCAGTGGCACTGCTATGGGTACCCGCATGGCCCCACAGTATGCCAACATTTTTATGGCTGACTTAGAACAACGCTTCCTTAGCTCTCGTCCCCTAACGCCCCTACTCTACTTGCGCTACATTGATGACATCTTCATCATCTGGACCCATGAAAAAGAAGCCCTTGAGGAATTCCACCATGATTTCAATAATTTCCATCCCACCATCAACCTCAGCCTAGATCAATCCACACAAGCGGTCCATCTCCTGGACACTACTGTGCTAATAAGCGATGGTCACATATAAATACCACCCTATACCGGAAACCTACAGACTCCAACGAGAGACTGCTGAGCTGGAATTGATATGCAAACTACATACAATCAACTCAGGATTGAACAAGGACTGGGAATGGCTGAGCCATTACAAACATTGAATCTATCTCCCCTTGTAAGTATTCTCACACTTCTTATCAAACTGTCTGTACTGGGCTAGCTTGATTATCACTTCAAAGAAAAATTTCTCTCTTACTTAATTGGCCTCTCAGAGTTGGTAAGACAACTCCCACCTGTTCATGCTCTCTCTGTCTGTCTGTGTGTGTGTGTGTGTGCGCGCGCGCGTGTGTATGTGTGTATATATATATATATTATATCCATCCTCAATATATGTTCCACTCTATATGCATCCGAAGAAGTGGGCAGTAGCCCACGAAAGCTTATGCTCTAATAAATTTGTTAGTCTCTAAGGTGCCACAAGTACTCCTGTTCTTTTTGCAGATACAGACTAACACGGCTGCTACTCTGAAATCTGTTCTAGGTATACTTAATCCTGCCTCAGCATGGGGGAAAATGAACTAAATGACCTCTTGAGGTCTCTTACAGCCCCGCATTTTTACATGTATACATACTAACTACTTACTGATAGTAAACATTCTGTGTTCCACAAGACAAAGCCCACAATTTCTTTTGGTATGGATCTGCAAAGACAGTTAAGACTGAAAATAAAGAGAGAATAATGCTGGGATTTGTACTGAGTATTATCCCTGGATACTGTTTGAATGTTCAAGACTATCAATATCTAATCTGGTTATATTGATATAACTGCAACCACGCTAGGGCTTTTATCAGTGTAACTATTTTGGTAAAAGTAGGGGAAAAACCCATACTTCTAACCAAGTTATACCAGTAAAACTTAAGTATAGACCATGTTGCTGGAAGGGAACTGCAGCACTCTCTCCCTCACAAACTTTAAAGCCTGACTGCATCTTTATCCCTGCACTAGCTTCCAACTTTTTGGATTCTCCTCTTCTGTGAATAGCTCCAGTGCTTTCCCAAGCAGAGTGAAATTTACACAAATCTTGTCAGTATCCCTGCTAACCATTATTGTTCTGGTTTCTAGTAAGTAAGGACATCATTAACTTAAGCCACACTTTAGTCTGAATTTTTTTAATCCTAGTATTATTGATTTAAGAAACCACCAATACACATTATAAAGGAAAGGTTCAGATAAAAATTCTCTACTTATGCACAAGGTAAATTGCAATTGCCATCACACTGCATATCATCAGGATCACTGCTGCCCCTTTAAATTCAATTTTATATTTGTTTAACTCTTTTATACAGCAACAGGACAAGGAAGAGAAACATTTTTAAAACCAGAAAATGTAATTGATTGAAAAACCATTACAATTGGCAGAAGGTTTCATGACAGATTTAGCACCTAAAACCATTTTTAATGCTTTTTTTTTTTTAACTGACTAGATTTCAAGTTCATGTGTCCTTTATATGAAAAGCAGTCATCTATTAATTTAGGCAGTTATGCTACAGGAAAAAAATGTTTTTAAATCCCAGTTTCAAAATGCTGAAGTTACAGCATCTAGTCCATACAATTACTACACACTTCCACCGTAATGCAGCTAAATAATTCCAAATAATGACAAATTAAATTTCACACTAGTCAAGGTGAAGATCCTGAAATGAAGTTTCCTTGGGATTTCTCAGACAGATAACAGGCTAAATTATTTTCATGGATATTAAGCAGCCATGCGTCACAGGGAAAAAAGCGTAATCCACGTAGTGGTTTTACATTTATTTCCTCTTAGTGCTTAGTAGATCCAAACCTCTTTCAGAAAGATGATTATAGTTTGTACGCAATTAGGAAACAGTCACATGAATGAAACCTTTCTATAAAACTGTAATTAAAAGCTAAAACTGAGAATTCATTATGAGTTTAAAGTTGAATTTTGAAAAACATTGCAATTACCAGCAGATACAGCTAGAAATACATGTGAATTTGCATCATTTTAACTTAGCAAATTTTAGTCTACACATATGAAACTAGTGTGGCTTACAATGGATCATTCCTACTTAGAATGTTAGGCCTAATTTAATAAGAATACAGAAGGGAAAAAAAATGGCTTTGCTGTAGTCTCACATGAGTATTCTGCAAAACGGATTTGGTAATGTTACATTTGGCCAAACTGCATTTTTCTGGATACAAGATCATCTCAAATTGATACAGAAATAGAAGTGTTTGCTGCAGCAAAATGATGTTCACTCTAATACTGTCCAATGTAAAAACATTTTGATCCCAACTTCACTACATCACACTGAATTCCCATGGCCAGTCTTGTGAAGAAGCAACAGATAAAGCAATTCTTTCGGTGGCCCATTTTCAAAATAATGTTTCCAAAAGTCAATACCAGTCTCACATTTTATTTCCTTGTTAATATCTATCTAGTCCTTCCCCACCATGTTTGATACTCTTGACCCACCCACTTTTCAAATAATGACTACAGTATTCAGGATTAAAAATGCAACAATAATGTCTGAAATCAGAACCTGGAAAGCAAATTATAATATACTTTTGCCCCAGTGTGTGCATCTGAGACATATGCTTTCTTTTAAGAAGTTACAGCAACTGTTCTACTGATCTAAAATGCATTTTAGTAACCTACTACACTTACTGGAGAGAATGCACCAAATCAGTAGTAGTAGTAATAGTGTTACAGAAGTTGGGAGCTACCTCCTTCAGGTATTCAGGGTTTCACTGAACGAATCAGCAGATGATGTAAAGAGGAGATAAAGTTTAGTAGACACTGGGGTACATTCTGAGGAAGGAAGAACCTATGCAGACAGGATGGATTCTATCTTAACGAAAGCAGAACCAAACCCTGCCAAATTAAATTAATAAAGTTTTGGGGAATTGTTTAACATAGGATTTGGGGAAAAACACTGTTAGAGATGTCAGCAACATAAAGGTATCTTTTTATCAAGTAAAGGATAGAACAGAAGTTACAGCTGAACAGGGGCAGGTCACGATCACAGTTAATTGCTATTAAATCAACAAGATATCACATTAATGATAGCCACATAAAAAAAATAAAAGTTATGTCTGAATATACAAATGTAAAAAAGCTTGAAAGCAACAATAAATGAACCTGAATGTATGGAAATGGACAGTCCTTAACATAACAGATATCACTGAGACATGGTGGGAAAAATAAGTGGGCTACGGTAATACTTGGCTACACAGTATATAAAAAGGGAAAATTAGGTTGAAGATGTGGAAGAGTAGTATATATCTAAGATTCCACAGAATCTGGTAAAGTAAATTCTCTGAATGGTGAGGATCATGCAGTTGAATCTATAAGGATACAAATCTCAGATTATAAGATTACAAATATGAAAGCAGAGTTATAAAACCAACATCCATATTAGGAAAAAAAGACAGAGTGCACAAAACAGATCAAAGAGTCAAAGTCTAATGAAATCATAATAATGGGAAAATTCAGCTATCGACACACATGCTGGTCAAATATCAAAACATGATATGGCTTAAAGAAGCCAAAAAAGCTCCAAAGTAAAAACAAAGCAATTAAAATCTTAAAATTAGGTATAGATGCTATTTAAGAAAACTATAATTTTAAAAGTCATGCATATTTTTAATTAAAAAAAGCAAAAAGTAAACTAGTGCGACTAAATAACATGGTTCAAGAGGTTATTCAAGCCAAGCAGATATCCTTCCGGAAATGGAAATCCAACCCCAGTGAAACCAATAAAAAGAACCATGAATTACAGCAGCATTATATAAAAAGGAAATTGGGAGGGCTAAGAAGGAATCTGAAGAGCAAATCAAAAGGTATAAAGAACAAAAACTCTTGAAATGTATCAGAAGCAGGAAGAGAAAAGAAATTAAGATAGATTAAGAAAATTGCTGAGAAGCTAAGTGATTTCTTTACATCAGTCTTCACCACAGAGGATGGGAGGGGGATACCTACTCAGACTTAGTCTTTTCTGGTAATAAGCAGGTGCCACTGGAAATTGCCGTATCAAAAGAAGGGCTGCAGAAACAAACTGATATATTAAAAATAAATAAGTCATCTGATCCAGAGAGGATACACCCAAGAGTTCCAATTGAATTTAAGAATGAAATGGCTGGGCTGCTCTCAAAAAAATATGCAATAAGCTATTATACCAGAGGACTGGAAGAACAGCAAATGTTGTACCTATACTAAAAAAGGCATCGGGGAAGGTACAGGGAGTTACAAATCAACAAGACATACTTCTGTACTGGGTCAACTGGATGACATAATTAAAAATATTGTAGAACATCAATGATAGTGTCTAACTCCACAACTACAAAGTTAACTCATAACTCTAGTTTTTTCAATGGGTCAGTAAAGTAGTGGTTAACGGAGAACCAACTGACAATTTATCTGGACTTACAAGAAGCCTTTGACAAAATTCCTGAACAAGAGGCTACTAAAGAAACTAAGTAGTCATGGTGAACAGGCAAAGTACTGTCCTGGATCAGAAACTGAGAGAAAACAGTAGGAATAAGTAGTCAATTTTTATCTTGCCACAAAGTTAAGTGTCGTGCCACAAGGTTCCAAACTGGGCCAAGTGCCATTTATTTATTAATTAATTCAAAAGGGGGATGAGCATTGAGGTGGCAATATCATGTGTCTGATGAAGTGGGTATTCACCCACGAAAGCTTATGCTCCAATACATCTGTTAGTCTATAAGGTGCCACAGGACTCTTTGTTGATTTTTACAGATCCAGACTAACATGGCTACCCCTCTGATACTTGACAAAATTATTTAGGTTATCAAAGACTGGAGGACATTGAGGGACAGAAGGACCTAACCAACCTACCTGAATGGGCAACATAGGCAATATGATAGATGAAAATTCACTGTTGATACATGCAAAGTAATGCACACTGAAGGGGTGGGGGGTGGGGGGGAGAACCACACTACCCATATCTTACTGGGTTCTAAATTATCTTACTAACTCAGGAGAAAGACCTGAGTGTCACTATGGATAGCTCAACGAAGACCTCTTCTCAATGTGCAGTTGTGGTCAAAAAAGTAAACATTAGGAGGCATAAAGAAATTGGATGGAGTGCACAGGAACTATTACAAAGCCATCATAAAATCAATGATATATCCTTATTCCCACGACTATGTTCAGTTCTGGTCAACACTGAAAATGTAGCTTAAAAAGAGAGACAATGAAAATGATTGGGGCATAAAATATTGTATGAATTGAGATTAAAAAGACTAGGACTGGTCACCTAGAGAGAAGATGAATGTGAGAGAGAGAGAGAGAGAGAGAGAACATGATAGACGTATACAAAAATAGTGCCTGATCTCCCTTTTGTATACTTTTATTCATCCAGGGATTTGGAGCTGTGCTCCGGCTCCGCTCCAGCTCCAGGCATAAACCTGCAGCTCCACTGCTCTGGAGCTGTTCCGCGCTCCAGCCTCTGCTCCAAAGCCCTGTTCATCTACTCATAATGCAAAAACATGACTTTCAGTTCAGTGCAGACAAGCCCTACAAAAGAAGAAAAGTCAGATAGGAAAGAGAGAAGAAACCTTAGCATCTGTAACCAAGTAATCAGAAAAAACAAGGTTTTTCTACCTCTTCCATCACACACTTCTGCATTATCAACTAACGGCAGTTGAAAATCCGATTACAGGAGGTGTCTGAAAACCACTTTTTTGATGGTTCAGAATCTGAGGGATCTAAAAGCTTTGACACAGTAAGTCATAGGTTTAGAAATTCTAAAAGACATATCCTTGTGCCACTTCTGACACAGTGAATAAATATATTTTGTAACCATTTTGGTCACAAAAGAGAAGTATGGATTCTGAAATTCATTGTAGAAATTAAAAAAGAATCAGAGAATAGGAGAGAGGCTGGAATACAGAGTCCTCAGCATTAAAACTTTGGACAGAATTCCTGGTGCTGTTGCATGTAACTCTGGTAACACTGGTCTACAATTTTTGAGAAGTCGTCTGCTTCAGAGATAAAATGTGCTATTTATTATGTATTTTGATGTGCTGAATTCAAATATGACAATTAAAACAACTGATTGGCTACTGTTTCTAAGATAAAGTTTTTACATTTTATGTCTATGTATAGTGTGTAGATAGTAGAGTTTTAATCATAAATTGTAAACCTAAGTCTTTTCATGTGTTTATGGTTGCTTTACATGATAATATTTCACCTGTCCTGTTTATGTAACACTTTAAAAATCAGCAAAAGGGTTATATAAATAAAATGTATTATGAAACAAAAGGCAAAAAATTATTATGTACATAGTTTAGTCCTATTCAGTGTCTACTCGGCGCTTCTTGGCTTGTCTCTTGTATTCATTAAATGGAGCATCTCTTGTCACTGTCCAGCAATAGTCTGCAAGCATTGATGGGCTCCATTTGCCCTGATAGCGTTTCTCCATTGTTGCAATGTCCTGGTGAAATCGCTCTCCGTGCTAGTCGCTCACTGCTCCGCAGTTCGGTGGATAAACATCTAGATGAGAGTGCAAAAAACGTATCTTTAGTGACATGTTACAACCAAGGCTTTTGTATGCCTTGAGGAAGTTTTCCACCAACAACCTGTAGTTGTCTGCCTTGTTGTTTCCGAGAAAATTTACTGCCACTAACTGGAAGGCTTTCCATGCCGTCTTTTCCTTGCCACGCAGTGCATGGTCAAAGGCACCGTCTCGAAGAAGTTCACGAATCTGAGGACCAAGAAAGACACCTTCCTTTATCTTAGCTTCACTTAACCTTGGAAATTTTCCACGGAGGTACTTGAAAGCTGCTTGTGCCTTGACAAAGTTCTTCATCAGACCCAGCTTGATGTGTAAGGGTGGTAACAAAATCTTCCTTGATTCAGCAAGTGGTGGATGCTGAACACTTTTCCTCCCAGGCTCCAATGACTGTCAGAGTGGCCAATCTTTCTTGATGTAGTGGGAATCTTTTGCACGACTATCCCATTCGCAGAGAAAATAGCAGTACTTTGTATATCCAGTCTGCAGACCAAGCAAGAGAGCAACAACCTTCAAATCGCCACAAAGCTGCCACTGATGTTGGTCATAGTTTATGCACCTCAAAAGTTGTTTCATGTTGTCATAGGTTTCCTTCATATGGACTGCATGACCAACTGGAATTGACAGCAAAACATTGCCATTATGCAGTAAAACAGCTTTAAGACTCGTCTTCGATGAATCAATGAACAGTCTCCACTCATCTGGATCGTGAACGATGTTGAGGGCTGCCATCACACCATCAATGTTGTTGCAGGCTACAAGATCACCTTCCATGAAGAAGAATGGGACAAGATCCTTTTGACGGTCACGGAACATGGAAACCCTAACATCACCTGCCAGGAGATTCCACTGCTGTAGTCTGAAGCCCAACAGCTCTGCCTTACTCTTGGGTACTTCCAAATCCCTGACAAGGTCATTCAGTTCACCTCGTCTTATGAGGTGTGGTTCAGAGGAGGAGGATGGGAGAAAATGTGGGTCCTGTGACATTAATGGTTCAGGACCAGAAGTTTCATCCTCTTGCTCTTCCTCGTCTGACTCAAGTGAGAATGATTCTGGTGCATCAGGAACTGGCAGTCCTTCTCCATGGGGTATTGGGCGTATAGCTGATGGAATGTTTGGGTAATGCACAGTCCACTTTTTCTTCTTTGACACACCTTCCCCAACTGGAGGCACCATGCAGAAGTAACAATTGCTGGTATGATCGGTTGGCTCTCTCCAAATCATTGGCACTGCAAAAGGCATAGATTTCCTTTTCCTGTTCAACCACTGGCGAAGATTTGGTGCAGAAGTGTTGCAGCATATGTGTGGGGCCCACCTCTTGTCCTGATCTCCAATTTTGCAGCCAAAATAAAGGTGATAGGCTCTCTTAAACATAGTGGTTATACTGCGCTTTTGTGATGCAAAAGTCACTTCACCACAAACATAGCAGAAGTTATCTACACCGTTCACACAAGTACGAGGCATCTCTGCTCACTTTGGCTAAACAGAAATGTGTCCCTTTGCAAAAATCAAACACTGACAAATAAGAGAGCACGACACTGTATGATTTCTAGAGCTGATATAGGGCAATTTGTTCAGCAGCGTGATGTAAGCTTCGTTATGATTGCATCATCCATGACTTCTAGGAATAACATGATGCAATTCATATCATGTATGACGCAATACCAGCTTCAGTTTGCATCATTCATTGTTTTGCCTAAAAAGCAAGTACTGTCCAAACCCAGTCAGATTTATTCATAGATCCAGTCAAAGATGTATTTTAGTCATTTCTGGTTTAAATTGAGATCCCTTTCCTTTAGAACTCACTTATCCTCCGCCATTCCCAAGTCAAGGGTCATATATACTGATCCAATAGCATATCTTGAAAACTAGAGCCAATCAACAATTTTAGGCATCATTTTCGTTCTCAGTGACCCAGAATTAGCAAAGTTTGACTACATTTATTTCAGAAGCATTTTGGCTGTAAAGCAGTGTAACTGGACTAGCCGACGTGTTCCAAACTGATGTACCAAAACTGCTGGAGTATATCAATTTAGTGGCTGGATATTTTAAGAACACTCGAAGAGTTTAAAAAAAAAAATTTACATTTATCTTTAAGAGATAAAATGGGAAAACATAAGTTACAGCAGAAAGACTAATAAGATTGGTCATGAACAGTAAATTGATTGTAAGTATTGGTGAAAAATTGGTGCACATTCATAAATTGAACTTACAAAAGAAATGTACTGTGTCTTAAATGGATGTGCACATGAGAGAGAAACACACCAAAAAAGCACAAAATATTTATATAACAGCTTGTAGATCACATTTCAATTATCTTTCTAGGACAAACAAAGAAAAGATTTGCAGGAAGAGAATCAATGAACTAGTCAGCGGCATAGTCAAACTGTGGAAACAATCTTAAGCCAAGGAGCAAGCCTAGAAGTTGGCCTTAAAGGTTTAATAAATCCAACAAGAATGACCACTCATTTATTTTTGCATTCAGATTCTTTCTCCCCCCCCCTTCCCAGTTTATAAAGAAATGGAGGAAATTTGTGATGTCAGTGACAGCTTCTATGATTCCCCCCCCCCCCCACAGAAAATAAAAAACAAATGAATTAACTTTCCAAATATTACAACGTATCACATTTCATTGAGCAGAATGGATTTACTATACTGTGACAAATGATAATCTTTAGGCTCTCACACTGACACCATGCCTATTTGGTAATACCTTTTGCACATATGTTCCCTGCCCTTGAAGTAACTATTGTGTAGAGCAACTGATCTGACAAGTGAATTTTCTCAGGTATTAATAAGCATCTCAAAAAAAAAAAAACCACCTCAGCAATAAGTATGCAATTTCTATTAGCAATAACTATAAAAATGTAACATGTTCACTCCTAAAGTCCGTATTATAAGTTGTTATCTCCACTGTAACCACGGCACCCAGGATTCACCCCCAGTTTGAGGCATTGTTATCTTCCTAAAAAGTCTTGTCTCATACTGTTCTCCAAACAGTGTGGATTTCTAATGAGTCTGATTTCATCCTGCCAGAACATTCCAACACCGCAATGGTCTTAAACAATGCTAAGAATACTCACCAACCAAACAACTTATAAAATTTATAAAAAATAAAATAGCATTGGAGAATATTATATGAAAAAGGAATTTGTTTACTCGTGGGAGAAGCATACACAGAATTATGTCCCCTGCAGATTTCTTTGCTTCCCCACAGAAAAATTACTTTCTGACGGGGAAGCAAAGGGAAGCCACAAGAGCGGTCATGCAACCCTCCCCAGCAGTATGTTTCAGGAGCCCAGGGCACCCAGCAGAGAGGTAAATCACTGCAGGGCAGGAGGTGGGACTGGGGAAAGACTAGGCTGATGGCTCCTACCCTGCATGCTGGGCTCAGATGCTAGTCCCGGCTGGACTAGGGAGGACTGGACTTCCTCTTCCCCTGCACAGCATCCAGGGCCAGGTCAGACCCACCCACAGATTTCTCCCCCCTGCTGCAGAAAGCACTGAAAACTCCCCCTCCCCTCCTCTTTCCTGCACCCATTGCTGCTCAGCTGCAGGGGGAGGGAACCCTGTACAGGGAGCTGCTCCCCCATCAGCTCAACCCCCCATGCATCTAGACTTCCACATACACAGACTCTCCCGCCGAGCCTCACCCCCGCCCACAGACACACACACAGAACCCCCCAATGAGTCCCTCTCCCCCTGCACCTGGACCACCTCAAGCCACCCACACCCAGATGCCCACTCCACTGAACCCCACCAGCTGCACCTGGATCCCCACCCCACTGAGCCCCACTGCCCCAGCATCTACACCCCCCACTGAGCCCTGCATACCCAGACTCCCTTGCCGAGCTCTATCCCCCACACACACAGATTCCGCCCCCCCCCCAGGCTGAGCCCCAACCACCTTCACCTGGATCCCCCCCCTGCAGAGTCCCATTATCATTGCAACCAGAAATCCACAACAAGCCCCAATGCATCCAGATCCCCCCTGCATCTGGGTCCCCACTGAGCTGCCCACACCCAGACTGCCCCACACAAAACCCTCTCAACCCACACCTGGATCCCTCCCCCCCAGCCCCTCCACACTTGGATCCTGCCTTGTTGAGCCTACCTGCCCACATGGAGGGGCAGGCCCGGTCCTTGAGCTGTGGCAGGGTTGGCGGCGGTGGGGGGGGGCGGGAAGCTGCACAGTGATCTCCCACCTCTGTGCAGCCAGTGGCCTGTGCTCCCCAATGCCATGCTGGAGCCTCCACATTTATTTGACATATAAATTTTGCAGAATTTCCAACTTTTTTCGCACAGAATACCCTCAGGAATAATTTGATACGAATCCAAGTGTCACTCAGCTTCACAACTTGCAATCATTCAGTAAAGCACTTTTATATCACAAAAGAAATTCTCAGCAGCATGTAAATGTGTATTAGAAACAATAGTGATTTAATTTTCCAATTGGATTTTTATGAGGAAATCATTAAAAAGAATTTACATTAAAAAACAGACACTTAGTATATTCACAGTATTCTATGTATAATCCATGGATTTTATAGTAGCTGGAATTACCAAATACAGTACTCCAGGGGCTCAAGTACCTTCATGCAAGAATTCAGTATAAATTGCTAATGTTTGGAGACAGGGAATGTAATGTTAATTTCTACCCATGGAATTTCTAACGGACATTTGGGTATCTGTTCTTCAGCAGGGCGCTTTGAATTTAAGAGTATCATGGCATTGCAGTAACACACTTTCTTAAAGGGCACTTATAATACTCTGGTAAAATGTTCAAAGAGCACTAACTGCTTCTATCATTCTTTTAAGGCCATTTCATCATTACACTCTCTGATGCATGAGAATGGTAAAAACACAACAATAACCTTTAACTATCAAAGTACTGTATTCACTTTATATTATTCATAGTAGATATATATGGTTAAATGTGTATGAGTAACAGAAAAACAAGCATGCATAAACAAAACTGCATTGAATTCTACAGAAAACTACAGTACGCAAAATGAGTTACCCTGAGCCTATTTTGTGTTAGCCAGACCCTGGAGAAACATCAGAAACCTCCTTCCCCCCTCTCAAATCCTGAAGAGTCATCATCAACAATGCAGGTCTATTTATTCCTTCATCCAATTTAATCGATAGTTTTTCTATTTTAATCTCTAAAATTATTTTATCAATTGAATGTAAAGTTTTTGCATCCATCAGTTAATCATATTGTTCACTTTGCAAAATTAAGGGTTAAAAGGTATTCTCTTAATAGTATATATTTAGCATTTGAAATACTGAACATTTTAAAAATGAAAGCACCTAATAAATTAGTTATTTATTAGATATTGCTACATCTAAATCTCATTTTTCCAACTAATATTTAGTTCCTCAAATAATACCAGTGGGGGTTGGGGAGGGGAGGTGTTAAGAACCCTATAATGCAACAACAACAAAAAATGTGTGTATGTGCATAAACTACATGGAATTACTCAGGTTACCATCTTCATAGAATATCAGGGTTGGAAGGGACCTCAGGAGGTCATCTAGTCCAACCCCCTGCTCAAAGCAGGACTAATCCCCAAACAGATTTTTGCCCCAGATCCCTAAACAACCCCCTCAAGGATTGAGCTCACAATCTTGGGTTTAGCAGGCCAATGCTCAAACCACTGAGCTATCCCCCCAGTAGGCAGTTTAGTGACTTAATTGGAGCACTAGCAATCAATAGACAACCATTAGTATGGTTGGTTTCTCAAATTCTCTCATAGAATAAATATTACAGTGCTATGGATTTAAGAATTCTTTTGGCTCTTTTACCTGGTATTTTTAAGAGACACTAGGTGGGTGAGATGATATAATTTTTCAATCTATTTCAGTATGATAAAAGATATGGACAGGCAGTATATTTCCCCATTCACAACCCAAATACACAGATAGGTTATTTTAAATTTAGTGAACACAGGCTACTACTTTTAAATTTAATCTCTAAAATTTGTATTGTAAGAACAACCAGTTTGATATTTAGTGACAGTATTTTCTATCACACTTTGGGCATGTCATAGCCTACTTTTAACATGTCACATTTAACTACTAGATTTATTACTATCATATTACCATGCACTAAATTAAATGTCTGTTGTAGTTAAGAAATAGACATACAAACCAATCTGGGTATTACACCACTAATAAATAAATTTGGGATTTCTCCTATACATCACTACCAAAAGAAAAGCCTACTATTGCATTTTACTAGAGTACATCACTGATTTGTGCCTTTTCTCCATATATATCATTCAGTCTCATTAGGGCTTGCTGGGGGGGCAAGGTAACATTAGGGCAACTATGAAAGAAAATATGCAAGAAAATATTTGTTATCATTTACAAGTGAAGCCATTAAGGAGCTAGGTAACCAATATTTAGCAGAGTAGATGAATGTCTAGAGAAAATGGATAACAAATCAAAGGAACACTGGTACTTCAATGATGGGAGATTGTGAAAAGAAAGCAATGTTAGCTAAAAAAAAAAAACCAATTATTTTAATTAGACACTTGAGAAATAGTGATCTTGATCCTGCAGCCAGTTGAGTTCTAATCTTGCAGCCATTGAAATCAAGAGAAGGTTGGCTATTAATTTCAGTGGAAGCAGAATCAAGCCTACTTTCATTTCATTAACCTCTCTCTCTAAGCCAGAACCCAGATTCCTCACAAAAAAAACCTAATATAAATATTAGATAATGGCAACAATTTTGTTACTCTTTCTCCTCTCACACATGCATTACAAAGTGTGGAAATGAAAACAAATCCTTATGCATTTTTAGGAAAAAAGATCATATCTGTGATGGCATATACTTCATGAAGTTGAAGATTTCTAAAAGGTTAAAATTACTGCAACACCTGTTTTCTGTCCCAAAGTGATCTATAGGCTGCAATTTTGAAATTATGTATTGTTACATAAATGAGAAATATATTTGCCAAGAGAACGTTAATATTGTTCTTTATGTAATTTTCTTGAAAACACCCATCTTGTTCCATTTCCATGCACCCTCATTGCTTTCTATTGCTGACTAAGAGGAAAGCATGCATTAAATATTTTTTGAAAATCTCATGCAGATAGAAAGCTCAATTTTGTGTGGCTATCTGAATATTATTTTAAAAAAAAAAAAAAAAAAGAACAAGCCGCCTGAGCTGTGTTTAGATTTCTCTGAGGATGCTTGCATAATTTTATCTTCTCTTTCAAAGTAAATAAATTAATAGTTTCTCATTAAGATACATAATATATATGTGATGATATCCATAGAAGTCATATTTATCATGCACCTTTGTCCTCCTCACCTACACTCAAGACATGAACTCAGCTCCACCAGAACTAACAACGCAAGCCTCTAAACAACTTTCAAAGACCCAACATTTATAAAACCTTCAAACAAAAATGTGGCATCTCTCCCCCACTTCCCCATATTACACTGCCCTGGCAATAATCACTCCTAGAATAGAACAGTGACAAAAGTCTGATCTCTTGCAAACCACCAGGATACTTTATAGCCAAGAATAACCAAGTGTGTACTATATTATTTATATAAAGAGAAAGGAGGAACACAACTAATCCAAGAAATCTAATTTAAAATGAAAATGACAATATTTTCCACACTTCCTGTTTGTGACAAATGCATACTACACATGGGTATATGTATAAACTGATCAAATCTGTGTAAATTCATACATTAGTTTACTATAATAATTTCATCATCAGTCAACAACCATTTAATTGAAACAGGACCTACAACTAAAAAAAATAAATTTAAGAACGCTAAAATGTGAAGTAACAAGGTAATAATACCACAGCAAAAGTGAGACTGAAAGAAACAAACCATCCACTTACAACTTAGCTAAGTAGCAATGTACTGCCTTCCCCTCAAGATAACAAACTTTACATAAAGCACTGTCTAGAAGGATTCTACATAATACCCTTGTAACTGAGCCCATTCACTTTGCTCTTTTAACAACTATGGCTGAAAAGTTAGAAAAACTTATAGTACAAAAGACTAAACCAAACCAACCAGCTGCTACAAACTATGCTGTATTCCTGTTGCATAAAGTCCAGATAAAGAATGACTTGCAATAGTCTCTCTATTCACAAAGAAAAAACATCAAGATGGCCTTTCACTGCACTCTATTTATGGGCACTTATGCAAATGCCAAAACAATACATCATGCATAGCTTACGAGGAGTTATTTTCAATCAAGTCACTTACATGTCAAATTATATGCTGAATAGTCAATATACATGTATGACAAGTATTAGATTTATTATGCAGGTGGTGTTGGAGGTCTGTGATATACAAGAGGTCTGACTAGATGATCTGGTGGTCCCTTCTGGCCTTAAACTCTATGACATCAGTAATTCCTTTAGTCTCCTGTGTTTATAATTATTTTGCAAGTTAAATATATACAAAAATTCTTAATGAAACAATAAAAGATTTGCACAAAATCACCCAAGCACACTCATGATTTTATAACTGAAAATAAACTTTGACCTCCCCACCCCTATCTGTTTAAGTTTTTTTCTTCCCTTGCCATTTCATGTTTAACCTCTTTGGGTCAGAGAACTAGATATATTTGACCTAAATCAAACAACATATTTGGGGAATTTAATAATCATTCCATAAACAGTTAAGACAAGAGGAATTATATCATAAATGGTGACTTGGGAGATTAAGCCTGGTAATACTCTTACCGACAGTAAAGAAAGGGTAAATTAATAATTTAACCATTTTTTTTTTTAAATATACTTTTACAATCAAAGGGCATGGGCTTCTTGTCCCTCTAGCCACTATGGCTCCTGTTAACATTAATGGGAATTACATAGTGCAACAATGCAAAGAATAAACTGGTCAATTTTAATAGTTATAGTATGTATTAGGAATGTATGACCCTACAGTAACCATATGGTTGAATTCACTCTTGGGGCTCTGCTGCTTTAAGTCACTCAAGCAGAGTTCTCTCTTTTTTTCCTTTAAATGGCACCTGCAGCACCCAGCAAGTACATTATAGTTTATATACTAGAGCAGGGGTAGGCAACCTATGGCACGCGAGCTGATTTTCCAGTGGCACTCACACTGCCTGGGTCCGGGCCACCAGTCTGAGGGGCTCTGCATTTTAAATGAAGCTTCTTAAACATTTTAAAAACTTTATTTACTTTACATACAACAATAGTTTAGTTATATATTATAGACTTCTAAAAATGTTTAAATGTATTACTGGCACACAAAACCTTAAATTAGAGTGAATAAATGAAGACTCAGCACACCACTTCTGAAAGGTTGCCGACCCCTGTACTAGAGGAACAAAATATTTGTTTTCCAAGTGCAGTTGTCTAATATTATTCCAAGACATGCAATAACTGCAAAAACAATCTGAAGTTTAAAATCTTATATGTCATCCAAGTCCAGTGCTAAGAGGTAAAAGTGGCATGAGCTATCTTTGTAGATCACCACTAATTGGTCATTTTCAGATTGGTGACACAATTCTAGCCCTATTTCTTCCCATCCAAAGACAAAAATATAGAAAAATCACCTAATTGGCTCCAGGCCACAGACTCAAGCCAACTTCCAGAGAATCTTCTTTTGGTTCCATCATATATAGCATGTTTTTAGTACTCTCTCTCTGTGGGGCCCTTCCCACTTCACTACATCTTTCTCTACAATATCCCATTTTTAACATCCTTTTCATAAGGGACAGGCCATACTTCAGAATTAGAACCTACAAAACTTGCATTTTGTAAAGACAAATACTCTCCTGTCATGTAAATATCAGTCACCATACATACATATTTTATAGCAGGACCCACACTGACAACCCGCATGCCAAGTTCCTGCCTAATGTGATTTGAAACAGCCATACTATACCATGTAATAACAAAGCCTATTCAGTCAATTCTATGAAGAAACTCCACTGCCTGATCAATAATTTCTTTTTCAAACAAAACCTCACCACTACAACTATCTTTAAAATGTCAAAATGCAAAAGCTACAATAGATTTACAATCAAAAGTTGAAGGTATTTCTTGGCACTAGAAACCAGTTTT
Organism: Trachemys scripta elegans; assembly: GCF_013100865.1. Lineage (NCBI taxonomy): Eukaryota > Metazoa > Chordata > Testudines > Emydidae > Trachemys > Trachemys scripta. The sequence continues at coordinate 42,529,328 of NC_048307.1, forward strand.
TTTTAGCATGAATTCAAATGCCAACAAAGGGACAAAAGTTTTTTTTTTTTCTTTTTTAGCAAAAGCTTTGCAAACTAAGCAGCTTACACTATTAAAGACTTGATAAACATTCTATAACATATTTAACAGATTTAACATTCTTTGTAAGATTTAGAAAACACTAATTCATATATCACATTTCAACTGGATGTGATTTAATTTTTAAATCCCTGAAAATCAGAATTCATAATGGAAACACTAAGATCATGAACAGTAAAAATCCGACAAGTGTGACTATTATAAAAAATGAAATGCTGCAAAACCATTAATTTAAAGTTTTGTATGCCTGCCAATCCCAGTGTTAAACAGGCAAAAGAGGCACAAGCAATGTAGAAGACCATTAGTGGTCACTTTGAGGGGCGAAACAATCTAGCCCTATTTCTTCCCACCCAAAGACAAAAAGATGGGACTTTTTCTATAATTTTTAAATAAAAAAAACTTATTGGCTCTCATTTACCCAACAGGATCACCCTCCGCAGGTCGTCATTTTTCGGCTGGTAAGCAGTCCCTGCTGAAATCAGCAAAGCAGGTCTGGTCTTGCAGCTCAGCTAGGGCCCGATTCTGCTCTCACTGATTTCAATAGTAGTTTGTCCATAGATTTCAATGAGAGCAGGAAACGGAGGTCCTTGATGAAGCGTACTGGGAATGCTGAGGGAAACTGGACCCAGGTGCCTCCTGTGTCTCTCCCTGCACCGAGAAGTGGCAGGGATAACTCTACTGAAGGAGATGTGCAGTGGCCCTTACTTGTGCACGTAAGGTGCCCAAGGCTGTCCCGCTCTCACAAGTGGAACGGACCTTCCCAGTGCTGGGGAAAGGTGCCTGTAAATGCCCAGCCCGGACCAACAGCCCTGGCCTCCCCAAAGCCGCGGGGCTACCATTCCCCGCCCTCAGCGAGCCGCCTGCCCGGCCGGCCGCATCGGCCCCTTCCCTCCAGCGCGCGGGCGGAGCGGTCACCCCGGGCAGCCCCCGCGCGCCGCGCCAGGCCACTACGGCAGCCCCCGCGACCGGGCGCAACCTCCGCGCGGCGCTGAGCCCCTCTGCCCGCCAGCTCCCCGCCCACACCGCCCTCGCGCGCTGCCACAGGGGCTCGCCCGGCTCGTTACCTGCGGGGCTCTGCGAGCTGCTCCTGGCGGCACCGGCCGGGTCCGGCTGCCCTAGGAGCAGGGCGATCCACAGGGAGCCGAGGAGCCGCCTGGCTCCCCGCGCCGCCATCGCTCCGCGCCCCGAGCCCGGCAGCCGGGCACCCAGCAGCAGCTGCCCCTCCCCCGGGGGCTTCTCCGGCCGGACGGGGTCCGCTCGCCCTTAACCGGTCGCTGCCGCTGCGGCGGCCTGAGGAGAAGGCTGCCCTGGTCTGGCTCCGCGGGGCTAGCGCCGTCCGTGCAGAAAGGCCGGGGAGGGGAGTCACTCCATCGCGGGCCGGTCCCAGCGCCAAGCTTCACGTCTCCCGCACAGAGCAAGAGGGGCATTCGCCGCGCTCCGCCCCCAACCACCGCCGCCCGTGCGCATGCGCAAAACGCACTTCTCTTCTCCAGTCTCTCTCCCAGCGGGAGGCGGCGCGCTCCTCCGACGGCCAACCGCCGGGGGCGCGCGCGGAGCACCACCTTCCCCCGCCCGCGCAAAGAATCCCACACTCCGCCTGGAGAGAGAGAAAACGCGGCGCGAAGGGGACAGCAGGGAAACCCGGAAAGGGACCATCGTGGGGATAGCACCGCCGAGCTCCTGCGGGAGCCGCTCCTAGCTGGGCACAGGGCCCCAGGCAGGGCTGTGAGGGGCCACCGGGCACTACTGGTGCCGGAACAGCGCCTGCTCGTCCCCCACTGACCCCCTACACCCCCTCATCCTACACCCCTCCCCCCGCTCCTCTATACTCCCTCTGACCCCCTACACTCCCTCATCAGGATGGGCAACACCATGTTGCATGACGGACACTTAACAAAATTATCATACTTAGTGATGGACATTGGGGTGGGGGGTTATGTCATTCAGTCATTCAATTTTTTGAAAAATTACCATGGACCTCAACGTTTTTACCACAGACACTTGTGTCCGTGTATGGACAAGTTGATGACCCCAGCCCCTCATCCTACACGCCTCTGACCCCCTACACCCCACCCACTGACCCCACACCCCCTCATCCTATACCCCCACCAACCCCACACCCCCTCATCCTACACCCCACCGACCGCCTACCCCCACTGACCACACACCCCTCTAACTCCCTACCCCCCCACGACCCCACACCCCCTCATCCTACACCCCACTGACCCCCTATACTCCACCGACTCCACACCCCCTCATCCTACACGCCCCTGACCCCCATCAACCCCACACCCCCTTACCCTATCCCCCATGACCCCCTCCACCGACCCCACACCCCTATGCACCTACCCATCACCGACCCCACATCCCCTCATCCTACACCCCTTTGATCCCCTACAATCAGCACACCACCACCACCGCCCCCTCCCCCAGTCAGTGTGGACAGAGAACTCCTTCAGAGCCAGGGCTGCGAGGGCAAGCTCTGCAGCGGGGGGTGGGGGGGGGGGTGGAGATCCAGCTTCTCTGTCTGCTGAGGGAGCGGGACACCGGCCCAGGGGCTGGGGAGGATTGGGGGAGAGAGCCAGCTCCACTGGGGCCAAGGTGGGAAGACATAGCTCCCCCGGCAGTGGGGGGCACAGAAAGTGCCTCTCCAAAAGTAGCCACATTTTTATTCCTGCCCACCCCTGCTTATACCCCTTGTCCTCTTCTCTTCTGTGCCATCCCAACAAAGCTGTCCATCCTACACCCCTCATTATCCATACTTACCCCTACATCCCAATACGCCTTGCTTCCCAACTAATCTTTTCTCCCTCCCCCTCCCCAGCCCCTATAACCTCTAGGGTGACCAGTGTTTGCATTTGATCGAGCATTAAAACAGTGCAGAATTATGATCTTTTTATGAAAGATAAAACAAATGTTGACAGTACAAGTTATTTTCTTACATACCATCCAGTTAAGCTGGCATTACGGGGGAAAAGCAGCATGATGTCGGATCAAATTCTGGCCCTATGTGCTTCAAAGCAGGAAAAAAATTATAAGTTTTACTTCACTTAAAAAAAAATTGACTCCTTCAAATCTAGTTTCTACTCCTGGATTTCTTCAGAAAAGAGAAGGTGGGTTATTATGAACCATACTCTCCCTACATAATTTTGAGCTATACTGCATATCCCTTCATCCCGATATTTAACTATTTCTTGTTTGGTCATCAAACGTTTTTTTAAAAATGTACCTCTGGGACTCACCGTAACCTGCATTATAGATGGTGCAGGTAAGGATCTAGGCTGAGATGAAGAATGGTCACAGATTCTTATACAGTTGCTTGCTTGCAGCACTCACCCTAACCAACATTTCAGATGGTTCAGCCTGTTGGGAATGATGCAATAAGGTTTCTGGACCATTTTTAGGAAAATCAGAACATCACATTATCCACATACATTACCAAAGAAAGTAAATACAGAAAGACTCTTAAAACAAGATTAACAAAAGGAAAACTATTAGTCATTGTAAGTTTGGTTATTATGGTGACTAGTTGCAAAGTAAAGAATACTTAGACAACATGTCCCTGTGAACTTGAAGAGAGAAAGTAATTTTGTGTTAAGAACTATTGAAAGGAATTAAGCAAATCCTGTAAAAATATTAGCTTGTGGCACCTGGTTTCTTTGAGATGGGAGGGTTTGCTGCTAAACAGTGGCTGTTGACTTTCCTGGTAACTAAGTTTCTCAAGTAACCAAAGGATAAACAAGAGATGCTTATCTTTAATAATAAAATAATAATAAAACAATACATTCTGCAATACAGAATACAACTAAATAAAAGACTAAATATACTTTGAAAAAATAAAAAAAAAGTATTTTTGTTCTTCTGGTGGTAATTAGTTGTATACAATATTTGCTATTCAAATCAAAATAATTTTAATATTGTATCATTACCAGTCAGCTTAATTCTGACTGTTGAATCTTGTATTTTTACAAAGGGGAAAATAAGAGCTATGAACACACTTTCCTCCTTCATTAAACACACAAAATATGCTCTTATTTTTCCATTCCACTTTGTCTCCTCTAAATAATATGATCAGAATGTTTTATATATATATATATGTATATATATATGCTATCTTTGTTTCTAATTTTGTTATTGGCTAATTGAATTGTCTCTTTCAGTGCATAAATTATATAGTACTAAGACTCAAGAGGTGGCATGGTAATCATGAGATAACCAGGCCCCTGGGGCATTATAAGACATGAAACATGGCTGGGCTGGATACATCCTCCAGCTGTATGATTGTACTATAACCTGCTTTAAAACTAGTTCAAAATATTTTGCTAGGGACAAAATGTGTATTTTTGCACTTTTAACTAGATAGCAGCACTCAATTTTGTGGAATTGAGCAATAGTTTACAAAAGTTTATTGTTCACTTTGATTAATATTATGTTTTATAACACTTGCCAGTCAATCCTCATGTTCTGCTCAATTTAGTCATCTTCATACTAAAATGAGAATATTCCTGAATTTTTTTCCGTTGTACTTTGAGAGACTGAAGAATGAAAATCTTGAGGTACCCAGAAAGTGTATCTATATAGCACTGTGATCACAATGTTGGATTGTAACAAGGGGTAACCAATTAATGAAGCTAAATGTATTGGTTCAAATACTGTTGTGTAAAGATATATAAGAAACTTGGTTCACTGTGTTTATATTTTGTTCAGCATTATGGTGAGAAAAGGGTAATTTTGTACTCCTAATTATAATTACTAGGGCTGTCAAGCGATTAAAAAAATTAATCACGATTAATTGCGCGATTAATTGCACTGTTAATAATAGAATACCATTTATTTAAATATTTTTGGATGTTTTCTACATTTTCAAATATATTGATTTCAATTACAACACAGAATACAAAGTGTACTGTGCTCACTTTATATTTATTTTTATTACAAATATTTGCACTGTGAAAATACTATTTCTTTTGTTTTTTAATTCACCTAATATAAGTACTGTAGTGCAATCTCTTTATCATGAAAGTTGAACTTACAAATGTTGAATTATGTACAAAAAAAACTGCATTCAGAAATAAAACAATGTATAACGTTAGAGCCTACAAGTCCACTCAGTCCTACTTCAGCCAATCGCTCAGACAAACAAGTTTGGTTACATTTGCTGGAGATAATGCTACCCACTTCTTGTTTACAATGTCACCTGAAAGTGAGAGCAGGCGTTCACATGGCACTGTTGTAACTGGCATCACAAGGTATTTATGTGCCAGATGTGCTAAAGAGTCATATGTCCCTTCATGCTTCAACCACCATTCCAGAGGATATGCATTCATGCTGATGACTGGTTCTGCTCGATAACAATCCAAAGCAGAGCAGGCCAATGCATGTTCATTTTCATCATCTGAGTCAGATGCCACCAGCAGAAGGTTGATTTTCTTTTTTGGTGGTTCTAGTTCTGTAGTTTCCGCATCTGAGTGTTGCTCTTTTAAGACTTCTGAAAGCATGCTCCACACCTCATCCCTCTCAGATTTTGGACGACACTTCAGATTCTTAAACCTTGGGTCGAGTGCTGTAGCTATTTTTAGAAATCTCACATTGGTACCTTCTTTGCATTTTATCAAATCTGCAGCGAGTGTTCATAAATCAAACAACATGTGCTGGGTCATCATCCGAGACTGCTATAACATGAACTATATGGTAGAATGCGGGTAAAACAGCAGGGGACATACAATTCTCCCCCCAAGGAGTTCAATCACAAATTTAATTAACGCACTATTTTTTTAATGAACATCATCAGCATGAAAGTATGTCCTCTGGAATGGTGGCTAAAGAATGAAGGGGCATACGAATGTTTAGCATATCTGGCACGTAAATACCTTGCAACGCCAGCTACAAAAATTCCATGTGAACGAACACCTGTTCTCACTTTCAGATGACACTGTAAATAAGAAGCAGGCAGCAGTATCTCCCATAAATATAAACAAACTTGTTTTTTTTAGCGATTGTCTGAACAAGAAGTAGGACTGAGTGGACTTGTAGGCTCTAAAGTTTTACATTGTTTTGTTTTTGAGTGCAGTTATGTAGCAAAAAAAAAATCTACATTTGTAAACTCAAAAATAACATCTTTGCCAGTGAGCTTCTTGTAGACACCAGAAAATGTTTGTAAGTTACACTTTCACGATAGGGATTGCACTACAGTACTTGTATGAGGTGAATTGAAAAATACTATTTCTTTTGTTTATCATTTTTACAGTGCAAATATTTGTAATCAAAAATAATATAAAGTGAGCACTGTACACTATGTATTCTGTATTGTAATAGAAATCAATATATTTGAAAATGTAGAAAAACATCCAAAAATATTTAACAAATTTCAATTGGTATTCTATTGTTTAACATTGTGATTAATTTTCTTAATCGCAGTTAATTTTTTTGAGTTAATCGTGTGAGTTAACTGCGATTAATTGACAGCCCTAATAATTACTTTGGGTGAGGGGGGAATATCATAGTATTTCTACACTTATAAATAAATTCCTGCTCAGCAGCCTAGGACCTGCTCAATTCTCTCCATATTAACAATCACATGGTAACACTAACTATATCATTTGAGGCATCCACAATGAATTATATTAATTTATATTAAACATTGGGAGACAGATTATAGGTGGGGTTGATAGTACTGCCTGCTATTAAGGTTGACCAACACTTCCCATAATAAGACCCTGTTTTCAGTTGCTCATACCTTTGTCAAACTAACTGTTTGGGATGAAATCTACCATGCCAGCTGTCTCCTTCAGGCAAAATTTTTCTGGAAAACTTAGCAAAAATGGTTCAGTTGTTTCTGAGAATGAGGCTAGGGGACAATAAGTTGTGTTGCCCATGTTAAAAAAATACAGCGACAGTTTTATTAAGACTCTCTAGTGTCCCCATACTTGGGAGAAGGGACTTGACATTTCATAGAATCATAGAATATTAGTGTTGGACGAGACCTCAGGAGGTCTCTAGTCCAATCCCCTGCTTAAAGCAGGACCAACACCAACTAAATCATCCCAGCTAGGGCTTTGTCAAGCCGGGCCTTAAAAACCTCTAAGGGTGGAGATTCGACCACCTCCCTAAGTAACCCATTTCAGTGCTTCACCACCCTCCTAGTGAAATAGTGTTTCCTAATATCCAACCTAGACCTCCCGCACTGCAATTTGAGACCATTGTTTCTTGTTCTGTCATCTGCCACTACTGAGAACAGCCTAGCTCTATCCTCTTTGGAACCCCTCTTCAGGTAGTTGAAGGCCGCTATCAAATCCGCCTTCACTCTTCTCTTCTGCAGACTAAATAACCCCAGTTCAGGAATCTGCCTTTTACCATCCTTGTGAAACTCCACCCAAATTTGGCCAAATTATACAGCTTTGAAAGATTGCCGTTTTCACATACTCAATAAATTGCTAGAGCTTTGCAGTTTAATTCCACAAAGGTTCCATCTGCTCAGAGCACACCCCAGTGCAGAGCTGCAGGGGGTTAAGCAGGACTTTCCCTGCAATCACAGTTCCAGGCTGCTCGGAGCTGTGCTGGATCTGGGCACAGGAACTTAGAGCAGGGAACCAGTCTCTTCTATGCTCTAAATGTCCCAGTTACTGAGGCCTAGGCAGCATAGATCAATAAGCTGCCTGAATTAAATGCAGGACCTGGGTGAGAGACAGTAAATTGGGACAAAGAGCCTGGAAGGGGAAGAAGGAAACTGGGAGTTGGAGAGGGGGAGACTGTAGCTAGGTAGGCAAGGAGATTGGAAGCTGGGAGAGGCAAAGGGAGTTGGGTCTTGCCCGTGCAAGGACTGGGATTGGGAGCAAGGGAAGGAAACAGGGATGGACTGGGAGCCAGTGAATGGGGAGATCAGGTGAGAAGCTGCGGAGGAGACAGAACGAGTGGTTTAGGGGGAAAGAGGTTCTGTGGGGGGGAACTTCCATGACAAGGAGCCAGGGTGTGGGGCAGAACTGGGACTTGCTGGGCAAAGAGAATGAGACAAGGATCTGGATGGGAGGCTGAACAAGAAGCCCAGGGAGAGAAACTGGGAATGGGAGTCAGGGGGATGTTGAAGGTGGGTGTGGAGGATGGAGGCAGACAGATCAGATGAAGAGCCAGCAGGAGTAACTAGGACCACTTGGAGAAGGAGACTGGGGCCAGATCTCAAAATTTAACTGTAAATGGAGAATTATCCTTGAGTGGGTGTGTTTTTAGTGGTTTCCCCCAGGGATCAGTTCATGGCTGTATGTTATTTGACATTTTTATCAATGCCCTGGAAGAAAACAAAGTCATTATTGATAAATTTTGCAGTTGACACAAAGACCGGGGAAGTGGTACATAAGAACAGCCATACTGGTTCAGACCAAAGGTCCATTTAGCCCAGTATCCTGTCTTCCAACAATGGCCAATGCTAGGTGCCCCAGGGGGAATGAACAGAACAGGTAACCATTAAGTGATCCAAATAATGAAGAGGACAGGTCATTGATACAGAGCTGGGCGCAAGCACACATTATGCATTTTACTACAGCCAAATGTAAAGTTATACCTCTAGGAACAAAGAATGTTGGCCACATTTACAGCATGGGGGACTCTATTTGGAAGCAGTGACTCCGAAATGGACTTGTGGGTGATGGTGGATAATCATGAGTTTCAGTGCAATGTTGTGGCCAAAAGGACTAATGTAATTCTTGAATATATAAACAGGGGACTCTTGAGTAGGAGTAGGGAGGTTTTATTAGCTCTTAATCAGGGGGTGGGGCTAATCAGGAAGACCAGGGCTTCAAAAAGCCAGCTCCTAAGTGACCGGGAGCAGCTAACAGGGGAGTTTTGTAAGGGAGTTTGTGAGGATACTGGGCTAGATGGACCTTTGGTCTGACCAGTATGGCCGTTGTTATGTTTCTATGTTCTCTGTGTATGGCAGTGGTGCTACCGCTACTCAGTGGCGGATTAGCCAATGGACCAACGGGGCCCGTACCCAGGAGCTCCGGCCAATTGGGGGGCACCAGAAAAATGGGTGCCCCAGCAGAAATCTGGAAATTGAATTTAGACAAATTCAGACTTGAAATAAGGCACACATTTTTAACAGTAATTAACCAATGGAATAATTTACCAAGGATAGTGGTGGATTCTCCATCTCTGGCAATTTTTAAATCAAGATTGGATATTTTTCAAAATATGTGCTCTAGTTTAAACATGAATTAATTCGGTAGAGGCCTATGTCCCATGTTATGCAGGAGGTCAGAGTAGATGATTACAGTGGTACCTTTGGCCTAGGAACCTATGAGTGGGGGAATGGAGGAGAGAACTGAGAATGGCTCGGCACTGAGACTAGGCTGGGAGTCCTGTGGGGGAGACTAGGACTAGCAAGGCAAGGAGATTGGGAGTGGGCTGGGAAGGCAGAAGTGGAGAAGAGACAGGACTGGGACAGATTGGGGGAGAAGATGCAGAAGGGGATCAAGCTTGGGGTAAACTGGCAGAATAGTCTGTGCTCACAAGAGCATGCTTCCTTCCAAAATCTGGAATGGAGCCCATGATTCCTGAATCTCATTATTCCTTTGCTGTCAGCAAATATCTGTGAAACCCTCTAGCAAAGTGCCTTAACCCCCTGTAAAGCTGGCCCACATAAAGGATGACAATCTACTACTGCTAGGTAATAGAGCCAATCTTTGCAATTACTGGCTGGTAAGCCTACCTTGAGTACGAGGCAAACAAGTTAAAACTGTAGTAAAGAACAGAATTATCAGATACATAGGTAAGCATGATATATTGGGGAAGAGTCAGCTTTTGTAAAGGGAAATCATGCTTCAACTATCTATTAGAATTCTTGGAGGTTGTCAACAAGCATGTAGAAAAAGGTGATCCAGTCGATATATTTTACTTGGACTTTCAAAAAGTCTTTGACTAGGTACCTCACCAAATGCTTGTAAGCAGTCATGGGATAAGAGGGAAGATTCATTCATGGATCAGTAACTGGTTAAAAGATAGGAAACAAAGGGCAGGAATAAATAGTTAGTTTTCACAATGTGGAGAATACCAAGGTCCCTCCAAAAATCTGTACTGGGACCAGTATTGATCAACATATTCACAAATGATCTGGAAAAGAAGAGTGAACAATGAGGTGGCAAAGTTTGCAGAAGATACAAAATTACTCAAGATAGTTAAGGCCAAAGCTGACTGCAAAGAGTTTCAAAGGGATCTTAGAAAACTGGGTGACTGGGCAACACAATGGCAGGTGAAATTCACTGTTGATAAATGCAAAGTAATGGAAAACATAATCAAAACTATACATACAAAATGATAGGGTCTAAATTAACTGTTACAATGCAAGAAAGAGATCTTGGAGTCATTGTGGATAGTTCTCTGAAAACATTGGCTCAATGTGCAGCAGCAGTCAAAACAGCTAACAGAATGTTAGGAACCATTAGGAAAAGGGACAGATAATAAAAGAGAAAATCTCATAATGTCACTGTATACATCAATGCTATGCCTACATCTTGAATACTGCATGCAGTTCTGGTCACCCGATCTCAAAAAGATATATTAGCACTGGAAAAGGTGCAGAGAAAGGCAACAAAAATGATTAGGGGTATGGAACAGCTTCCATATGAGGACAGATTAAAAAGCCTGAGATTGTTCAATTAGAAAAGAGATGACTAAGGGGGGGATACAATAGAGGTCTATAAAATCAGGAATGGTGTGGTGAAAGTGCATAGGGAAGTGTTATTTATCCCTTAACACAATACAAGAACCAGGGGTCACTCAGTGAAATTAATAGGCAGCAGGTTTAAAACAAACAAAAGGAAATATTTCTTCACACAATACATAGCTAACCTGTGGAATTCATTGCCGAGAATGTTGTGAAGGCCAAAAGTATAACTGAATTCGAAGAACAATTAGATACATTTATGGAGAATAGGTCCATCAATGGCTATTAGCCAAGAAGGTCAGGGACACAACCCCATGCTCTAGGTGTCCCTAAACCTTCAACTGCCAGACACTGGGACTAGATGACAGGGGATGGATCACTCGATAATGCTCTGTTATGTTTATTTCCTCTAAGGCATCCGCTCTGGTCACTATTGGAGACAGGATACTGGGTTAGATGGACCATTGGTCTGACCAGCATGGCCATTCCTATTTTCTTATGCTATCATTTACTCTGTTAGCTCAAGTGGCAGTGGTAGATGCAATGGACCTAAAGGTTCCAAACCTGCCAATGACCCACGTAGGTGTCAATATAATGTCACCTGATTGAATTTCTTTTTTTTTCTGTTAGTTTAAAAAAAACTGAATAAACTACACACATGCAAAAAGACTACATGAAAAGAACATTATTAAGGTTGCAAAGTGAAGCTCTCAAGCTTTAGGAAATACCAGAATTAGAGCTGCCTGTGCAACTTCAGTTCTGCCCCTTAATGCATATACATTATGGATACAGTTATTACGTGCATGAGCAAATACTTTTTTTCCACAGGACCTGGCCTCCTTTAGTGCACAAGATGGACTATATATGGGGATGGAGCAGTGCTGTGTAAGATCTGTAGCAAGGCCAGAATTGGCTATGTTTGAAGCTTGTTATTGCCACCTACTATGCCCTTTGGAGACGATATCAATGTTCTTTAGGAGAATTGTCCAAAAGGGGTGACTTGAACTGAGAGAGTGACTCTCTGGATTAAACATATCTTTAAACAGGGGTAGACATGGCATATCTTACACCTTAAGGAGCAGATTTTGCAAGGCAACTTGTCTCCTAATGTTAGGAGGGGCTGGCAGCTGGGCCAGGTTTGTTGGTCTCATAGTACCTGTTATTAAATGCATAGTTTAATTCAGCTGAGTATTTTGTAGTCCTGTGTAAGAAGAGTTGAGCTGTACCAGGGAGCAATACTCTGCCACAGAGTAGCATGAGACAAGCTCAGAGATTCTTAGTGTCTGTGCATTAGCTTCCCAGGTAGAACCAGCTAATTGCTGTCCAGTGTAACCAGGGCCGGCCCACAATATTTTGGCTCCTGAGGCGGGGAGCTCAAATGACGCCCCCATACCCTCTTGCTTGCACCAGAACTTTGAAAGGTCTCAATTCTGCCTTCTTCCTGTTCTACTCCTCTCAAGGTACTGCTCTGCTACTACCCCAATAAAGGAGAACTAACAACTTAAAATGCCTTCTTCAAAAATGTTAAGTAACAGTTAACTTTCAAACGCCTGAACAGCAAATGTAACTTTTCTTGTCTGCATAGTAAAAACTGGCATTTTTATCTGTTTGAATAATCAAAGTGGTGCTTTCCGTGCCTTCTTGGTTACAAAGATTTGAACTGCTTCCTGAAGGTCTGGGTCAGTTCATGCTCTATTGAGATGGCTGCAAGACCGACCAGCCTCTCCTGTGTCATTATGGAGCATAGATATGTTTTTATTAACTTCAGCTTGGAGAAGCTGCGTTCTCCACTGGCAACTGTTACAGGAAGTGTTAGAAGTATGCGCAGAGCAACAAAAGCATTTGGAAAGAGGGTGATCATCTTATTTGTGCACATATATTCCAGAACAGCCTTTGGAGTTGATCCTGCTGAAATGTATCTTGAAAGGCCTCCGTCCTGAGCCCTGGTGTGTCCCCCCTGCTTTCAAAACAAAAATTAGATTGGAATGCAGCAGCCCATCTGCTCAGCAACATCGGCCATTAAAAGCACATCAACCTAGTGCTCTGTTCGCTTTACTGGTCCTCCACTGAATACTGGCTCAGTTTAAATCAATTCTTCTCCTTATATCTGTCCATGGAACTGGCCCAAGTTACCTGAGGGACTGCTTCACCCTGTGAAATCATGACTTTTCATGATAACTACATTGCATTAGAATCATGCAGCTATCAAATTCAGTAGTAAAAAAGATGTATTGAAGGTTTCATGGCAACTGGCTTCCTAACCTGGAATTTACTACTGGAAGAGATCAGGATGATGATAAACCTCAGAGCCTTCAGAGCAGAATGCAAAATCCAATTCTGTGACCAGGTGAACCACAGATAAACAACAATGAAAAAAAAAACCTAGTCTCTACTGACTGAAGACATAAATGGAGACCTATATCTTTAGGTATACACTTTGTAAACTTAGGAGGCACTCAGATACCACGGTGATGGGCACTGTATAAGAGTCTAGACAGGTGGAACCAGTAAGTGTACCATTATGAGGCATCATCTACTCATGGAACTCAAACCTCAGATCCAAGAAGAGAAGCACTGCTGATTAAGCTAAAGGAGAATCTCCAGAAGCATTGGCAATATGTTTTAAACTCAGTGGGAGTTTATGCTGTGCTGTGCTGTGTTGCCCCACCCCCCATTCCAGGGTGCCACCTGATGTACTGTGGTACCACTGAGCCCATCTGTTCCATCAGCCTGGGCTCCCTCACCCTGTCCTGCTAAGCCAGGCCCTCAAGCCTCTGCTAGCACAGTGTGACAGACCCAGACTAGTTGGGTGCAAGAGTCTGGTCCTGTTGGGTTCCTGGTAGTGCTAAAGGACTGCTAAAGGACCTCCCCCAGCCTAAGGGAAGGATCCACAAAGTCCGGGATCTCAATTAATTATGGGGGACAACTAAAGCTATAACAGGGACAGGAGTGAGGTCACAGGGTAAACGAAGAGAACCTGATGGGGACACCGAGCAGAGAACCCGACAGCACCCACTGCTCCTCGAAGGTGTCAAGGGAGCCAGCGGATGCCGCCCAGAGGAACTCTGCCTGGATGCGTGAGCAGACGGAGGATTGGAAATAGGCCCCGCAGTCGCAGGAAACCCCGTCAGCCAACCTCCTCTCTCTGGTCTTGTAGATGGCCATTTTGGCCAGTGCTAGGAGAAGGTTGACAAGGAGGTCCCGTGACTTGGTGGGGCCACCCACGGATAGGGAGTGCATAGGTAAGGAGGTGAGGGGAAAAGTGCAGCCAAAAACCTAACAGGATATGTAAGAGGAGCCGGAATAGGGGCTGCAACCTGGTGCACTCCAGATACACGTGCGCCAGGGTCTCCATCACGCCGCAGAAGGGGCAGGTGTCTGGGATGGGGGTGAACCATCCCAAGAACATGCCTGTGCTCACAGCTCCATGAAGGAGCCACCAACTAATATCCCCAGTGGGCTTCGGGACCAGGGTGGAATATAGGCTGGCCCACCGAAGTTCCTTCAGAGGTGGTAGGAAGTCCCAACACTTCATGTCGGGGTGGGATGCAAGGGTGAGGATGTGAAGGGTGTGGAGCATGAACGTGTACAGATGTCTCCTTTGCGTGATCCAGAAACAAGCCAGCTGCAGTTCGTGCAGCCGGCTCACAGTGAAGGGGTGGTATGGCCGGGTGGGGCCACGGGGCAGGGGCCTGATGAGAAGGACCAGAGGGCCTGGGGTGTAGGGTGGGCGGGGGGTACCCTCCTGCAGGACCTGGTCAAGGTAGACCCGAGCAGTGGGCGGAAAAGCAGCCCTCACCTCCTGAAGTACGCGCCGGGGAGTACAAGGGCTGGAGAGTCCCATGCACTGAGCAAGCGTCAGGGGATCCACCCAGTCTCCCCGGTCATAGTCCAGGAGGTCTTCGATTTGGGTGGTTTCTGCCAGGACCAGCCTCTGTTGCACCGAGGGGGACTCTGTCACCTGCACTCAGAGCTGGGGGTTGTGTAGCAGGGGTTCCGCGAGGAGATCCGCCCCCTCGGTTACCGCCATGGACCTGGTTGCCGAGACCAGTTTCCAGGTCTGGAGAAGGTCTTGGTAGAACACTGGCAGCCCGGAGAGGTCTCGCGGAAGACCTCTCGGATGGAGATAAAGGAGCTGCTGGTTGTATCGGAGCCCTCGGAAGTGGCTCAGGAAGATGTGTGCCACTATGATCCACTCCGGACTACCTGCACCATAAAGGGCCTGGAGTGGAAGCCGTGGACCTGAGTGTGCAGGCACTTTGGGCACTGTCCTCCCTCCTCCAGGGGCAGGTGGAGGACCCCTGGAGAGACCCAGTACAGTCCCAGCCAAAAGAACTCCAGAACCAGCGTCTGGAGGTTGGCCAGGAAACTCGGGGCCGGGACCTGGGTGTTGAGCCGGTGCCAGAGCATGGACAGGACTAACTGATTGAGCACCAGTGCCCTCCCTCGGAGGGAGAGGCACCAGAGTAATCCTGTCCAGCTCCGCAGCCGCTCCAACACCCTGCCCTCTAAATCTTGACAGTTTTCTGGCGGAGACGGATGCGTGGCAGAGAGGTAAATGCCAAGATAGAGTAGCGGACCCACGCTCCACTGGATGGCCTGAAGCGTGGGTGGGAGGGAGCTCACCTGTCACCCATCCCCGACCACCAGGCCAGAGCTCTTGACCCAATTGACCCAGGTGGAGGAGGCCGCCGAGTAGATGGTGTGGCAAGCCTCCACCCACACCAGGTTGCCAGGGTCCTGGACCATGAGGAGCACGTCATCAGCATACGCCAACAGGACCAGCTGCAACTCTGGTTCATGGAGCACCAATCCCATCAATCTCCGACGGAAGAGACACAGGAAAGGCTTGATCGCCAGAGCATACAGCTGGACTGACAGCAGACACCCCTGAAGCACCCCGAGCCTGAAGCTGACCGGCTTGGTCAGGGTCCAGTTAAGTCTGACCAGACACTTCGTGGAGGCATACAGCACCTGGAGAAAGCCCACGAACTGGGGCCCAAAGCCGAACGCCCACAGAGTGCCCAGGAGATATCCGTGGTCCACCCTATCGAATGCCTTCTCCTGATCCAGGGACAGAAGGGTGAACGACAGACCATCCCTATACCCAAGCTCCAAGAGATCCCGGACCAAGTACAGATTATCAAAGATGGTATGGCCTGGGACAGTGTAGGTCTAGTCAGGATGGACCATG
Source organism: Trachemys scripta elegans (assembly GCF_013100865.1). Lineage (NCBI taxonomy): Eukaryota > Metazoa > Chordata > Testudines > Emydidae > Trachemys > Trachemys scripta. Next base: position 42,545,254 of record NC_048307.1, read on the forward strand.
TCCGCCAGAGCGGACCCCAGCCACAGCAAGATGGCCTTCGCTACAACTTTGTAGTCCACGCTGAGGAGTGAGACGGGATGCCAATTCCGAAAGTCGTGGGGGTCCCCCTTCTTTGGAAGCAAGGTGAGCACGCACACCTGCACGACAGGGGGAGGACTCTGCTCTCCAAGGACTCGGCCCGGACGGTGACAAGGTCAGGGCCGAGGACGTCCCATAACATGCGGTAGAACTCCACGGTCAGCCTGTCCATGCCCAGGGATTTATTATGCGGCAGAGGGCTGCCGAGAGCTCGGCCAGAGTGAAAGGCAGCTCTAGCCGGTCCTGGTCACCTGTGCTGACCATTGGGAGTCCATCCCAGAGCACTCTGCAAGTGTCAGGATCAGTCAGATCTGGGGAGAAAAGGCTTGCGTTGGCCCTCCTGTGCATCTCCTTCGGATGCGTGAGAGGGTGCTGTGCTCTGCCAGAAGGCAGGTGACGTGCTTCTTAGCCCCCTCTTTTTCTCCAGGGCATAGAAGAAGCGGAAGCCACAGTCCATCTCCTGAAGGAGGTGGATGCGGAATCGAACAAAGGCACACCAGGCCCGATGGTTCTCCAGGGTCCGGAGCTCCTCCGCTTATCCTGGCACGCTCCACAGATGGATGGATCCTTTGGGCTGGCAGCCAGCCACCTCTCCAGCTCTAAGACCTCCCGTTCCAACTGCTCTATCGCCACATCCGTCCACCGGCTGGCGCCCCGGGTGTAATCACGGCAGAAGAGCCGGGCCCGCACCTTCTCCATGTCCCACCACTGCCGCGCGAGGGAAAGGCATGCCTCTGCCCTTGCCAGGCCAGTCAGAACTCCCAGAAGGATGCCACGAAGCCCACATCCTCCAAGAAGCTGTTATTAAAGTGCCAATAGGCCGGCCCGGCCTCTCTGAACTGAGAGAGGCTGTCACGGTCGCCAGATGGTGCTCCAAGAACAGGGCTGGTCAGATGCTGGAGGAGTGTGCCTGTGAAAGATAAAAGTGTGATAAATAAATGGGGTCCAACCGGGAGTGGCATGACCGATGGGCCTCCACCCAGACAAAGGTGAACGTTGACACATCTTCTGGGTGGTGGTCGCACCAGACGTCCACCAGGGGGTGATGGTCGACAATCTCCCAAAGGACGTACGCGGCGGCCAGGCACTGCTCGGTCCCCAAGCGGTCCTGCTCATCGAGGGTGGTGTTAAAGTCCCCACCCAGGACCAGGCACTTGCGAGGATCCAAGGAGCCGAGGAAGGTGGACACCTGTTGAAAAAAGCACAGCCACTCTGGGCCCAATGTCGGGGCATATTCGTTGATGAGGTTGACCACCAGCCCCTCCATGCGGACCCAGAGGTGCAGCAGGTGTCCTGGCACGACCTCAGCAACCCCTAGCACTTCAGGTCGTAGGTTGGGGGAGAACAGGGTAGCCACTCCAGCCGTACTAGCTGTAAAATGGCTAAAATATACCCTGTCTCCCCACTCCAACCGCCAACTTGCTTCAGCAGCTGGATCCTTATGGGTCTTCTGCAGGAAAACCACAGAGTACCCCCTCCTCCTGAAGGAAGGAGAGCACCTGGCACCTGTGGAGACCCAGCCTACAGCCCTGGGTGTTTAATGTAGCGAAGGTGATGGGTGCCATAGGGAGGGCTGCAGGGGATCCTCGCTGCCAGGGATGCTCACACAGCAATCTGTGACCGACCCCGACAGTCCTGGGTTTACAATGGCACCAGTGGTGCCACGGAGCCGAGCCAATGCTCAGAAGGGGCCCCGACCTGCTTTGCTTGCTGGCCTCCCCCCGCCCACCACTTGCTCATCTCGGCCTGCAGGGCTGTGCAGGGCACTCTGCATTTGGCAGGGGCGGGAGGGTTCTGGCCATAGGGAGTCGGGGTGGTGGTTGCAGAGGTGCTGAATTTCTGATTTCCCCATGGGTGCTTGACCCTAGCTCTGTTCCAAGCCCTGCCCCCCCTCCACCCTTTCCCCCAAGGCCCTGCCACCCACCTCTTCCTGCCCCATTCTGCACGCTCCCCATAGTGCCCCCGCCTCTTCCTGATCCTGCTCCTCCCCTTCCGCGCCTCCTGCCCACTGCTGAACAGCTGATCAGCAGCGGGCGGGAGGCGCTGGGGATGAGAAAGAGGATCTGATTGGCACGGCTGCCGGTGGGTGCTGAGCACACAATTTTTTGGAGTCAGCATCTATGGGGTGTTAGGCCAGGGGGCTGTGTGGCATGGCATAGGCCCACCCCCAAGGGGAAGGGGCACGCTGGCAGCACAGGGCTGGGCAGGCCACTGTGTGTCTGGCAACTAATGATTTGTAAATAGTGCCCTTGCATTGGGCTGGGCAGAGCGGGGCCACTCCTGCCATGCCATGTCCCATTGCCCCTGGCTGGCCCTCGCTCTGGGGACTGACCTCCCTGTGCCATGCTCCATTGCCCTGATGGGGGCCCACAAATATGTTTGGTGCCGGGCACACAAAATGTTAATCTGGCCCTGCATAAGTAAGCAAAAAGTCATGGAAGCAACTGGTCCATTGGTAGGCTGAAGTGGCCAGCCTCCTGGTCCCTTTACCCTCCCCCAAAATGGCCCTCATGGCCCGGAGGATTTGATGAAAGTCCCCCCAGAGCTGGAGAGCGAACTGCACCTTGTTCCAGGACCCACAGGTGTCCTGGAGAAACTCTTGCAGCTTGTCTCACAGCCTATCGGGGGGCAGGGTCACAGACCCCTGGCCATCCTCCGGTGGGGCCCCTGTTGAAGCCCCGTGGCCTACAAAGACGGTCATGCAGGGGGCGAACCCATGGTGTGGCACCTGATGTACAGGTGTTACGCAGCCCGACTCAGACCCCAGATAAGTGGGGGGTAGCAGAGGGAAAATAGCAGCCCCTAGGGGGTCCAGAAAAGGGAACATGAAGGCCGCTCCCTGGGGGTCATCCACCAGCAAGGGGAACGAGACAACCCCAGGGGTGGCAGCAGCAGGGGAGGTGGAGGCAAGGAAGATGGGATCAGCATCAGGAGTGGGGGGAGGGCAGGGATCAGGAGCGGGATCAGGGAAAGGGGTGGAATCAGGATCATGGGCCTCAGCAGCCGAGCTACCAGGGGGTGGCACCCCTCAGCCAGGCTCAGGTGTCAGGGAAATGGAAAGGGGGCCTGTGGTGATGTTGGGCTCTTGCTCCATGGCGGGTGCTGCAGCCATGGCATTGATGGATGAAGAATCAAGAGTGGGATCCCCCCCAAAAGTAGGTCGGCCACCCCGCAACAGCAAGGGGTGCCCCTGGTGACTCAGGGCCCAGCCGCATGGCACTGGCCATCACCTCGATGAGCTTGGCCACCTTTAGCGAGGTGTCATCTGCAGCCAGGCAGGTGGAAGAGTCCATGGGCTCCCTAGGAGTGAGAGCAGCAGTCATAGGAAGGGAAGGGGGGGGGTGTAAAGTCACCCAGACCGAGGCCCGCTGGCAGAGGGTTGTCCTCCCACTGGGTGACCAGGATCAGACCCAGGGTCTCGATCTCCTCGACTATGGAGGAAAAGTCATCCACTGCCCAAGGGACCTCCCTGCCAGCACCCGAAGTGACGCTCGCCTCAGAGCTTGCAGAGGGCTTAGGTGGCAAGGGTGTGGGAGAGGCTCCCTAAGAGGCCCACTCAAGGAGGGACTCCAAAGGAGTGGCAGTACTGCCCCCCATTGTTGCCACATCTTCCCCAGCTGGCTCCGGTGGATGGAACTCACTTGGGGGCAAGGCAGAAGGTTCGGCACCTCTGCATGCTCCACCCCAGAAGGGAAGAACTGAGCCCGAGTCTTCTGCTTGCCCCGCTTCCCCTGTACAAGGACCCAGCCCTCCATGGTGTCGTCTGCAGGCTGGCTAGCAGGGGTCGGGCCAGGAGGCAATGGCACGGGGAGGTAGCAGTGGGATGGCATGAGGGAGGGAAAACTCTTCCTAGGGCAGGCCCTCTCCCGTGCCCAGTGGTACCCCCACCACACCCTCCTTCACAGGCCCCGCCGGACTGCATGCAGTGGGCGCACTGGGGGAGGTGCCCCCAGCACCCAAGCAGGAGCAGTAGTGGGCTGGGGAGAAGAGGAAAGGCAGCTCCGGGAAGCCGGGGCCCCTGCCACGGCTTAGGGGTCCCGGTGCGTTGAGTTAACCCATTCCCTTCTCTCCCTCTTCGGCCTCTTGCAACCTTTCACTCCACACTCACACCTTTAACCCTTCCCAAATTACCTTGTAATGCCTATAACAGCATTAGCAACATACAATGCTGATCTGCCTCCCCAGGGGACTCCCTGAGGGAGGGAACCATTGGGGTGTGACATTCCCCCCCCTTGACCCCAAATCAACATTTTGTTGTGAGCGGTCACCACTTAGGTTTCCACCCTCCCTCTGACACAGTGGCTAGGGTCACCATTGGGCTCCTACATAAACAGCAATATAGCACAAACAAAATTGTTAGGGTAGCAACATTTGCATACACCAGGCCGTTTTGGCTTCTGGCTTCATTAGTAACATAGCATAACACATCCCCCTTTGGCATAGATGCCCCATCCGGATGGCTGTGGCAAAGGCAGCTTTCTCCAGATTAAACGTGTGCTGCAACACTGTAAAGAAGGAGGCATCTGTCTGGAACACAGTCAGTTGTTCCGGGGTGTGCGTCAATGGTAGGAAAACATTGGGCGTGATCCATAAAAAATTAAACACAACATAGAAACATTAACAATACTTTGAATAACAGCAGGCCAATGCACTGAAAAAGTTTGTGTTTTAGATCGTAACAGCAAGTCAAGAGGCACATTGGGGTCGATGGTTCTCCAAACACACACTGAGGTATTGGTAAACAGATGTGCCTTAGTGGGGGCATATCCTGATGCCTCCCCTTCCCAGCAGATGTGTTGACCCACCTCGTAAAAGTGGCCTGGTGTTGCCATTTCTTTACACATCATTTGAGGGGGTTCCATAGGCCATAGTTGCCAGGTGTTGCCCTCTGCAATCCATATGTGCTGATAGTCAGGATAGGCAGTCAGCCCATACCACTTAACCGTGTCAGTGGGGGAGCCACCTCCCACACATCGCAATGGACCACCCAGTCCCAGAGGCAGACTTCCCAAAGACCTGGTTGGATTTTTATAGAAGGGGCCCACACTCCTTTAATAGGGACAAAGGCTGTGAAGGAGCAGGCTATGCCTGTGCACTTCCAATTAGTGAGCCTTCAGGAGTAGCGAAAAGGCCATTGTTCCCAGGGAATTCCTGAGTGGGAATGGATTGCCCTAGACCAGGCTCCATAGAGCACATCCTTCTGGATGCTACAAATTTGCTGGGTTAAATGTTGGATTTGGGAGCACACAGAATCCCAAGCTAGTTCGGCTCCGGCCTCAATTATGGTCTCAATCAATTCCCGCAAGGTGGCCCGTGTATGGAGGGCTAATTCAGCAGTATGTTGATTGGCTCTAGTTTTCAAGATATGCTATTAGGTCAGTATATACAACCCTTGAGTTGGGAATGATGGAGGATAAGTGAGTTCTAAAAGGAAGGGATCTCAATTTAAACCAGAAATGACTAAAATACATCTTTGACTAGATCTATGAATAAATCTATGACTGGGTTTGGACAATACTTGCTTTTTAGGCAAAACAATGAATAATGCCATTTGAAGCTGGTATTGTGTCATACATGATATGAATTGCATCATGTTATTCCTAAAAGTCATGGATGATGCAATCATAATGAAACTTACATCACTCTGCTAAACAAATTGCCCTATATCAGCTCTAGAAATCATACAGTGTCATGCTCTCTTATTTGTCAGTGTTTGATTTTACAAAGGGACACATTTCTGTTTAGCCCAAGTGAGCAGAGATGCCTCGGACTTGTGTGAACAGTGCAGATAATTTCTGCTATGTTTGTGGTGAAGTGACTTTTGCATCACAAAAACGCAGTATAACCACTATGGTTAAGAAAGCCTATCACCTTTATTTTGGCTGCAAAATTGGAGATCAGGACAAGAGGTGGGCCCCACACATATGCTGCAACACTTGTGCACCAAATCTTCGCCAGTGGTTGAACAGGAAAAGGAAATCTATGCCTTTTGCAGTGCCAATGATTTAGAGAGAGCCAACCGATCATACCAGCAATTGTTACTTCTGCATGGTGCCTCCAGTTGGGGAAAAAAGTGTGTCAAAGAAGAAAAAGCAGACTGTGCATTATCCAAACATTCCATCAGCTATACGCCCAGTACCCCACGGAGAAGGACTGCCAGTTCCTGATGCACCAGAATCATTCTCACTTGAGTCAGACGAGGAAGAGCAAGAGGATGAAACTTCTGGTCCTGAACCATCAATGTCACAGGACCCACATTTTCTCCCATCCTCCTCCGAACCACACCTCATAAACACAAGGTGAACTGAATGACCTTGTCAGGGATTTGGAAGTACCCAAGAGTAAGGCAGAGCTGTTGGGCTCCAGACTACAGCAGTGGAATCTCCTGGCAGGTGATGTTAGGGTTTCCATGTTCTGTGACCGTCAAAAGGATCTTGTCCCATTCTTCTTCATGGAAAGTGATCTTGTAGTCAGCAACAACTTTGTGAATGATGTTGAGGGCTGCCATCACACCATTGATCCAGATGAGTGGAGACTGTTCATTGATTCATCGAAGACGAGTCTTAAAGCTGTTTTACTGCATAATGGCAATGTTTTGCCATCAATTCCAGTTGGCCATGCAGTCCATATGAAGGAAGCCTATGACAACATGAAACAACTTTTGAGGTGCATAAACTATGACCAACATCAGTGGCAGCTTTGTGGCGATTTGAAGGTTGTTGCTCTCTTGCTTGGTCTGCAGCCTGGATACACAAAGTACTGCTGTTTTCTCTGCGAATGGGATAGTCGTGCAAGAGATTCCCACTACATCAAGAAAGATTGGCCACTCCGACAGTCATTGGAGCCTGGGAGGAAAAGTGTTCAGTATCCACCACTCGTTGAATCAAGGAAGATTTTGTTACCACCCTTACACATCAAGCTGGGTCTGATGAAGAACTTTGTCAAGGCCATTGACAAAACACAAGCAGCTTTCAAGTACCTCCATGGAAAATTTCCAAGGTTAAGTGAAGCTAAGATAAAGGAAGGTGTCTTTGTTGGTCCTCAGATTCGTGAACTTCTTCGAGATGATGCCTTTGACCATGCACTGCGTGGCAAGGAAAAGACGGCATGGAAAGCCTTCCAGTTAGTGGCAATAAATTTTCCTCAGGAACAACAAGGCAGACAACTACAGGTTGTTGGTGGAAAACCTCCTCAAGGCATACAAAAGCCTTGGTTGCAACATGTCACTAAAGAAATTTTTTGCACTCTCATCTAGATGTTTTTCCACTGAACTGCAGAGCAGTGAGCGACTTCCCCAGGACATTGCAACAATGGAGAAACGCTATCAGGGCAAATGGAGCCCATCAATGCTTGCAGACTATTGCTGGACAGTGACAAGAGATGCTCCAGTTAATGAATACAAGAGACAAGCCAAGAAGCGCCGAGTAGACACTGAATAGGACTAAACTATGTACATAATAGTTGGTTGCCTTTTGTTTCATAATAAATTTTATTTATATAACCCTTTTGCTGATTTTTAAAGTGTTACATAAACAGGACAGGTGAAATATTATCATGTAAAGCAACCATAAACACATGAAAAGACCCAGGTTTACAATTTATGATTAAAACTCTACTACTAGCTACAAAATATACATAGACATAAAATGTAAAAACTTAAATATCTTAGAAACAGTAGCCAGTTGTTTTAGTTGTCATATTTGAATTCAGCACATCAAAAAACATAATAAATAGCACATTTTATCTCTGAAGCAGACGACTTCTCAAAAATTGTAGACGAGTGGTAAAGCCCACCCTGGCTTCCGTCATGGATGTCGTTTGCCTGGTTTAGGTTGTCACAACAGTGATATTGCATCCAGGAAATCAATAATTGCTCACCAAAAGGGCCTCCCATTCCGCTCCAGGTCACCACACGAGGAACAGAGTCTGACTCTTGGGGGGTCCTTGGGAGGTCTGGGGCCACCCCGCAGGTATTTTGCTGTGGCCCTACTGTGTCTATCTGGACTATGTGTTGCCTCCATGGCTCCTCCCCTCCAGCCTTACGCCACACTGTGGGTCGGGCTCCATCAGCCACTCAAACCACGAAGAGCCTCTGGAGGTATTTTCCCTCCTCATAATTATAATCATCCAATTTATCCCACATACAGGATCCTAGTAAAACATTTTTACTACAGGGCTTTGGAGCAACAGGCAAGAACAAGCACACACCCACTTTTGAGGAGTCTACTCGGTACAACCTCTGGTGTCCAATAGCTTCCCTCCCTCCCCAGCCCACTGGCTCGAGGTCTGGGGAAGCCAGAAGGATTTCATGTGCCATATGAGGAGTGGGCTAACTTTCCATATCTCTGCTTCAAAACCAATTCCTCCTAATATGGTGTCTACTATCTGAGGATGATTTCCCTGCAGTATTTTTTTTTTTAAATACACAATGGTGCTAGCAACAAAAACAAACACCACAAGACAAAACATAGAACACAAAACACAATTTCTATTGTGACCATAGATTTTGGGTTGGGTATTTTGGGTTGCTCTTCAGCTAGCATCAGCTTTTCCTGATTTTCTGAAAAACAAAAAGAACATGTTTCTACCCCTTTGGGGGTGGCAGATTATTGCTTAAATTATTCCTTTCTTTTACGAATACCCTTGCTGATTGCAGGCAAAACAGAGAAATTACCCCCATATTTTCCTGTGTTTGTTCTATATGCAGACTAGGTTTCAATGGCTTCTACCTTTATCAGTTAGGTAATTTGCATTAACACTGATGCTTTCTGGCTTGCTTTTGGATCCAAAGTCATCAGCAGTTCAGAGACTGTGTCTTAAAAGGGACACAATCAACTTTCACCAGAGTTCTGATTACTTTTAACTCCTGCTTCCAAAACACACAGTGATTTGTAAAGGAAAAAACACAACCTATTGTGGCTCCCTTTGGAGCCCTCATAGGATTTTAATTAAGTAGCATGGTATGTTTGTATTTCTTTTACCCCTTCTACAATATACACTGCACATGTCCTGTGGAAAATGCACATTCCTTCTACATTGCTCTGTTTGTACATAGCTGTATATAGATTACGTTCCCATTATACATTTGGGGCAGTTAAGTTCCATAAGAACCCCCTTATGTTCTTTTAGCATATTTGACTACTGAATTATCCATAGTCGAACTCAAATGATTTCAGTTAGATAGTCTCTTTGCCTGGATTATTTACAGACATTCCTTTGGAAAAGGACCCATTTTCCCTTCAGAATGACTGCAAAGAAACCAAGAATTTTCTTTATAAACACTTTTCCTTTTTGACATTTTCACAAAATTTAACTGCTTAATTCCCTCCAGCCTCTGCAGAGTTAACTTCTCACTCTCTTTCCTTAAATCACTTTTTTATCTCCCAAAATGACACCTTCATCAACTCAGATTTCACCATTCCAAATACTATTTCAGGGATCTGAATTCCCCATGTCTGCATTTACTCCTTTCCTTACTCCTGCCACTATGCCCTCAGGGCTTCCAACCTGTTTTCCAATTTCCTTATCTGTTGCCTGCCTGCTTGTCTGGGCCCGATCCTGTTTTTCTCGTTGAACCGTCCCTTTCCATGGGCACAGGCTTTGTTCCACTATCAATTTAGCAAGGAGGGTGGGCTTCTTAACTAGCCCCCACCCCTCCTGGTCCCTTTCCTCTTCATAATCACCCCACGGGGTGCTCTTCTTCGTAGTTGGGGGTGCTGTACATACGACCTTCTCCCCCTTCACCCGCCGTAATGGCTGCCACCTGGACAGAACGCATGGCCAATTAGCGTTTCAACTGTTCGATTTCCTTTTAATGGAAAACACACTGCCACTGTGGCGAATGCTGGGCATGAATGGTCAAATCTTTGATGAGTCTCTGAAGGACCGGTACTTGCTTAGCCAGTGCTTCCAGGTGGGTGCGTTCCGCTTTTTCCGCCTGGAAGTCCTGTCTCAATGCCGTCAACTTGTCCTGGGCATAGGCTTGGGTTGCCGCCTGGTTAGGAATTTGCACTTTCAGTTGCTCAATTTCCACTAGCCATCAGATAGACACGGCTTCCCTTTTCCCTCAACTCCTCTTTCTGTTGAGACATTTGATACCACATGGTCGCCGCAGTCCATATCAATCCCATGGTTGCCCCTAGGTTTTTACCCTTCTGCTTTTCATACTCGGCCTATGGGTCTAATAAATCCTGCCAAGAATGCTCACTTTTCTGAAGCTCCATCACAGAACACCAGGGATTGTATCCCACCTTGGTGAGAGCCCTCTCCAGCCGGGAGAGGTCCTCACGCCCCTGTGAAAGAGGCAACCGGGTTTTTGTCGTTCCTTCTGTAGCTCATGCATGAGGGCCACTAACCTCCCGTGACACCAGCGGGCCGGGCAGCTGGACTCCCGTGTCCGCACTCTCTAAAGCCCGTGCGTCCAGCCTTGACCCCATCGTTAATGCCATCGCCCATGACTGCGGGACTCCCGAGACTGCAGTTGTACCCTTCTGTTTCCTGAACATGTTGTCATAGTCTGTTAGCACAACTCTTACGGTCTTTCGATCACTTGAGATTTCACGTTGCCCTCACCGGCACCAAGGCTTCCAATGTTACTCCAGTGGGAGGAACGCTAAGCCTCCTTCTGTATTACTTGGCCTCTACCACCGAGGGTCCATACACAAATACAACCTCCCCCTCCCCACCCGGGGCAGAACAAGAAACCCTCCGTTCTCCTCTTCCGATCAGTCATGCTACTGATGAGGGTGTATGCACTGAGAATTTTATTCTTCGCCTCAGATCGAGGATCTCTAAGTCCTTCTCCTATTGCCCGTCACTTCTCCGGGCGGGGGTAGACCCACCTGCACCCTTCCCCTGCCGACCAGGGTGGAGAGAGGAATGCTAAACCTCCCTCCATTTCTCAGCCATGCTACAACTGAGGGTGGGGCACACCTTTAATCATAAAATACCAGCTGTGCCAGGCAGAGCAAACATGAAATACCAAGAGCAGACCAGTTGGTGTGCTCCGCAAGCCCCCTCTCCCCTGCAATTCTCCACCAAAAATGTGACAGATTTCTGTTACCAATATGCCTGAGGCGTAAGGTGATCAGGCTGAGGCCGCAGGATTGTTAGGGGAGGAGATGAAGGAGCACACCAAGTGACAAAATTTTAAAGCTTTACTAATAAAATAACAGCACTGAATGCGAGGTACTCCCCACATCACTCAGAGGAAGGAAGCGTTAGTGCCCATGCCCTAACCCACTTTCATACTTGCGCGCACACACACACACAACCCAAGGCTGGCCAAGCTTGGGTGTAATGTAAGAAGAAGAGGGGGAAGGGTGGACAAGAGTTCTGTCCTGTGCACAGGCTGTCCAGGGTCCACTGTTGATCTCCAACTTGCTTCGGCTCTCAGGAGGGTTTTTAAGTACTGGGTTCTTTTGGGGACATTTCGTTCAGGGACCTCTGTCCCCCATGCTCTTTGTCCCAGTCCAAACTGACTTTCTGTGGCTTCCTCAGCTTTCCCAAAACACACCAGCTTCAGGGACATGAGACTTTGTTTCCCTCCACGCTGGCCTTCACCGTCTCACTAAATTTTGCAGCCTCTGCAGTCCTGTTTAGCTTTCTCACGGCTGATCGTGGTTAGAATCTAGGCTCCCATCTTTTTTGGCAGGTAGCTGAGAGTCAGTTGTGTGCAGTGGCCTTGGGCTGAAGTCAGCTTATCATCTTTGAACCTAGCTGGAGCATCAAGTTAACCGCTCCCTCCATCTTCAGCCTCTTGCAACCTTCAAAGGAACCTTTCACTCCACACTCACACCTTTAACCCTTCCCGAAATACCTTGCAATGCCTATAACAGCATTAGCAACATACAATGCTGATCTGCCTCCCCAAGGGACCCTCTGAGGGAGGGGCCATTGGGGTGTGACACCAGGTGCTCCTCCATGCCAGGCTAAGAGGCAGTCCCTCTGGACATGCAGAGGTAGCACCGGGCCTCCCCCATGGAATAATTCACCCGGCAGCGGGCCCTCTGGTAGGGAACCAGAAAGGACCCCTCGAGCACCTCCCTGTCATGCGCCGCCGGCAGCAGTTGAAGTCGCACCTGCCAGTGGTATGAAAGGACATGACGGAGGGCAGGGTCTTTGCAGCCCAGTGGGAGAGGGGTTTCCCCAGGGTAGAGAGGCAAGGTAGCAGGGCAGCATTAGGGAGGAACAGAGGTCAGGACCATTCGGATGCCCAGATCTTCTAGCAGCTCCAGGGGGAAGAACAGCCCCCCCACACACCGCAAGGCCCTTCTCCACCACCTCCTGGGTGGCAGCCTCCATTGCCAGGAAGACGACCACCTTCCCATACATTTTGGAGGCCGTCACTATGGCCATGGCCCCACCACCCTCGCCAAAGCCCACACATAGGTCTCCATGTGGGGCGAGGCAGGCACCAGGAGGCAATGGATGCTGTGCTTCCTGGTCAAGGTGGGGAAGGGGCCCCGGCCATCAGAGATGGTAGCAAAGGGGTGGCTGGGGGAGATGACATGGCAGCAGGCCGGGGAGCTGCTGCCACCTGGGCATATGCCCTGGGGACCAGGGCACCCACAGAGCTGGTGGAGGGGCTGCGGCAGAGAGGGAAGCCCCTACCATGAAGGGCTTAGCCGTTTTGGCAGGGCCCTTGCCCTTCTTTTTCCCCTGGCCTTTCCCGCTGGCTGGGATGGGGCAAGGGATGTAGCAGCAGTGGACTTCATCCCTTTGCCCGCCACTGCCCCAGCGGGAGGTTAACAGATGGCTTGTCAGTGGCGGTCAAGACGGGAGCCACAAGGTATGACGGAGGGGCAGCGAGGTCTGCCTGAGGGGTCCCACCCACCTTGTCCCCCACCATAACGAGCGGGGATGGAGGACAAACACCGGAGGGGACAGGGAAAGCGGGAACAGGTCGACCACTCCTCCCCAGTCAGCTTCAGGCAGAGGAGGAGGGCACCCAAATGGGATGGGTGGAGGGGTCTATAGAGGCAAGGTCGGTGGGGGGGGGGGGGAAGGTTCAGTCACCAACACAAGATGGGATTCTGGCTCCTCTAGTTGCACTAGGGGAGAGTGGCTATAATAGCATTGGTGTGTGTGTAGTGATATAGGGGTTCAACTGAAACAGGGGAGGGGCACAAGTGCATGGGAGAGGGGGCATGGACAAACAGAGTGAGGGGCTAATCAGGGCAGGGGTACTACGGGGACAGGTACCGGGGACAAACAGGCCCTGAAGGTAGGGCAGGGTAACCAAGGGGCTAGCTTCAGGGGCTGGGGCAGAACAAAGGAGGAAACAGTTGCAAAGGGAAAAGGGTGGGGCAGGCAAACAAACTGAAGCTGCTGAGGGCTGGGACAAAGGGGGGTGGAACAAAAGGCTGCAAGGGGCAGGCAGTAAGGGGAAAGGTGGTTGTCTGCTGCAGGGGAGGGGGCAATCCAAGTGGGGGGAACTTGCGCCAACGTGCGCATGCAGAAAGTCAAGAGTCTGTGCTGGTTGCTGCTTCAGGCCCAAGCAGTAGAAACAGGGCATGACAAGCAAGACAAGCAGCTGAGTCCTGAAGGCAAGAGCTGAGGCAGATGGTAAGTAGCCAGTGGGGGTGGGGGACACAGAGTGGGCAGGCTCCACACCACACTCCCTATGTCCCCACAGACAAAGTCAAGACCCCCTCCTACCACAAGAGCAGTTTGAAAGTTACTCAGTCTTAGAAGACCCCTTCCATGGTGGTCTGCAGAGTCCCTGCACGCTCCCCCAGCAGAAAACAATCCTCTTCTTCCTCCTCTGAGGCTTCAGCAGCTCCCAGGCAGCAAATGCAGCAGCAGCAGCAGCTTCAGTAGGCAGTCCAGTGGCCAGGCAGGAGGGACCCTTCTTAGGCAGTGGTGCCCACAGCCGCAGCAATGGCTGGGGTCCCTCACTCCCCTCCTCTGGGGAGCGGGCCAGCAGGCCCCCTCAAGGGGCTGCAGCGGGAGCAGCAGCAACCAGGGCATCCACCAGCAACCAGGTAGCAGAGAAGGGATGGGATGGGGGGAAGTCTGGTCCAGACAAGGGATAGCGGGAGCCCAGGGGGTCTAGCAGCACCAGCACTCCCTACCTCCCTTCCACCCTCCAGGCCAGAGGGCTACAGAAGGGTGGTATGGAAGACAGGAATCTGGTAGAAGTAAACACATTTGATGAGTTTTCTGTTTCCTGAGTAACCAGAGCAGTCAGGAAGGTACTAGAAGCAATTAAGTCAGGCAGACTCCATAAGACACCTGGAACCAGTTGAGAACTGATTAGAAGCAATCAAAGGAAACAGGCTAATCAGATCACCTGAAGCTCATTTAGAACTGGCTGGGACTTTGTTTTAAAAAAAAAAAAAAATGAGCCCCTTCAAAGAGGCTGTCTGGTAGGAGTAGGAAGGTGTGTTGTGGGAAGACTGGGAGAAAGAAGTTGTGCAGTAAAAGACCCAGGAGAACAAGCATGGTCAGGTACTAAGGAGGGTGCTAGGAGGGGCTGTTTGGGGAAGTAGCCCAGGGAAGGGGTGTAGCTCCAGCCATATAGGAAAACTACCTGTTTCCACTGCCAATTAGGGTCCCTGGGCTGGAACCTGAAGAAGAAGAAGACAAGCCCAGGTTCCCGCCCTCTGCACAAACACTCCCTGAGAAGATAGGGACTAAAGAGGGTTCTTATATCAAACCCATTGACTGGCAGATGATAAAGGTGACTCAGTAAGCTGTAACCCTTGCCTCTAGGAGGGGAGAGAGGCTACATTATGGGTCACAGCAAACCTCTGAGGCAAACCCTAACCACCTAGAAGCGCAGGACCCCCTGAGGCAAAGCCGGTGCTCTGCCACAACACACACAAGTAGAGACATGTCCAGCTGTAGAAAGACTCCAGACTCTGAGATCAGTTCTGCGTGGGAAGACTCAGCTTGGGAATTGCCCAGCATGCAAGTGCACAGCCCCTCTGGAGTGTAAACCCAAAATTGTATTGTTTTGCACTGCACAGAAATCTGTACAGCGTAAGCTCATGAAAATTGCCCCCTCCCTCAACGTGGAGGAAGATATACACAGCTTTTTGCCCCTATTATGAATTACACAAACTGGTTTATTGAAAACAAAAACAAGTTTTAACTACAAAAGATAGATTTTAAGTGATTATAAGGGATAGGAAACAGATCAAAGCAGATTACGACTAGTGCATATGGCCTCAGCCTGCTCCCTCATACAGTGACTCTTGGTAAAGCTGCATTGGCTTATCCCTGGAGAAAGGATGCTGGTGGAATGCATCCACGGAGATGGGGAGTATTATCCCATGGCCCAGGTACCCACCCAGGGGAGGGAATGCCCATGATAGAGGAAGAGAAGCTAAAGCAAGCTCAGAGAGTAGAACCCCAAAAGCGGGAGGCCCAAACTCCAATAGGCAGAGGCCCTGAACTGGAGACATGGGACAGTCTCCGGGCAGTTGGCACCGATCTGTCTCCCTCACCGGGGAAAGAAAGAACGTCCAGGGAGACCGGCCCAAGGATGCAACTGGTGTGATGATCTCTGGGTGGAGGTGGACTTGTGGGGTGGCCCACCCCCTACCTAATGCACCTTTTGTGGGTGGGACATGCCAAACTCCCACAGGGTTAAGCCCAGAGACCACCCAGATGGGCAGGGAGAACATCCCCAGAGTAAAACCCCAAGCCGAGAAAAGTGGGGCCGAAAAAGATCAGGCTTAAGGCGGGAGGTACGTAGCAGGGCATTGGTGCAGAAGCACCTAATTAGCCCCTGCTCGGTCAGCTCCAATCAAGGGAAGCAGATTGGAGCTGATGGAAAAGGCCTGATGCTGGCTGAGGATTGGCAACGCCTGCTGGCCTGACAAGCTGTGACGTTATTGACATAAATTGGGACCGTATAGATCATTGTTGCAACCAAGGTCCTGTAGTGGCACCCAAATCTTGTATAAAAGGGGGTCAAATGGGGTGTCTAGGACAAGGTTATGGTTTACTGGTTATGACTATGCTGTCTATATGTGTGTATCAGTTTTGTAGTTGAAGTTATGAATATTGGCTCTATACTGTCTGTATGGCGAATATTGGCTCTATACTGTCTGTATGGCAAACTTATGCTATGCTTCTGGGTGACATCCCAGACAAGCTGAGATTAGCTCTGCCTAGCCTGCTTGATGGCCCATTAAGGACCATCAGCTATACAATGGACCCATTGAGAGAAGGCAGATAAGCCTTGTAACTCAGCAAAGTATGCAGGGACTGGCCCATGTGACTCCAGACTCCATTTTGCTGTAATTTTCCACAGTAAGAACAAAGAGGTGTTCTTACACCTGGAAAAGACTATATAAGGCTGATGCCTCATCTCCATCTTGTCTTCAATCCTGCTTCATACCTCTGGAGGAACTTTGCTACAAGCTGAAGCTTTGAACAAAGGACTGAGGACCCATCCCAGCGGGGGATGTATTCCAGAGACTTGATTTGAACCTGCAGTTTATTCCATCGCTGCTGCAAGCCTGAACCAAGAACTTTGCCATTACTGTATGTAATTGATTCCATTTAACCAATCCTAACTCTCATCTCTATCTTTTTCCTTTTACGAATAAACCTTTAGATTCTAAAGGATTGGCAGCAGCGTGATTTGTGGGTAATACCTGATTTGTATATTGACCTGGGTCTGGGGCTTGGTCCTTTGGGATCAGGGGAACCTTTTTTCTTTTACTGGGGTATTGGTTTTCATAACCATTTGTCCCCATAATGAGTGGCACTGGTGGGAGTACTGGGAAACTGGAGTGTCTAAGGAGATTGCTTGTGAGACTTGTGGTTAGCCAGTGGGGTGAGACCGAAGTCCTCCTAGTCTGGCTGGTTTGGTTTGCCTTAGAAAAAACCCCAGCCTTGGGCTGTAACTGCCCTATTTGAGCAATTTGTCCTGAGTTGGCACTCTCAGTTGGGTTCCGCCAGAACCGCATTGTCACACAAGCCAAGGGCTATAAAGGCTTGGAAGGAGCCAGAAGGGCTCGGCAAAGGAGAAGTCAGTCAGGGAGAGAGCTAGAGGACTCCTAGCTGAAGGCTGACTCTGCCTGTAAGGGAGGTAACCAAACCTGTAAAGCTTGTATATAGATGGACACTGGTGGTGGGACAATGATAAGTAAATAAAGACACGGGTGTTGCACAACCCTGAAGCCTCTCTGAGCCTTATTAGGGAGGGCAAGTGGGCCCCAAGAAGAGGGGCGGATCATGGACCCTGTTACACATACAAATAGAATAATCATTCAGTAAATCATAACCTTTTCAATGATATCTCACATGACTCATTTTGCATAAACCACATCTTAATTATGCCAAAAACATATTATAACAATATTTCTAAGAAGACTATGGGGCATAATGTCACAGGGCATATCATAAGCCTCTTCAGGATGAGAGGCTTTTCCCTGGGGTGCCTTGAGGTCTGGGGAGGGGAGGCGTGGCACAACTGTGGCTGGTCTGGGACTCCTCTGGGCAGGCGGGGGAGGGCCTCAGGGCTTCGGTTGGCCCGAGGCTCCTTTGGCCGAGGGGGGCGGGGCGCTTGGGGCTTTGGCTGTGGGGGACAGGGGCATGAGTGGAAGGGGCAGAGCTGGGGGCTAACCTTCCTGAAGGGGGGCTCCACCCTTCGCCCATGCACAAGACCCGGTGGAGCAATTATAAATCTAGATTTACCATGTAGTGTAGACATCCATCGTGGGCTTGGAAACCCCAAGTCCACAAGCTTAAGTCTCACAGGCCTGGGCTTAGTGTGCAGTGTAGACGTACCCTTACAGTTTATATTAGGGACAGCAGTTGTCTTCATTTAAACTGCTGTGTAGTTTTGCTCTGATGTCTCACTCGAGTGATGCACGTAGGGACGCCTATATAATATAGGATATATAGTATATATCCTTCGGAGTGATGTGCAGCTTAATTAGTTACTAGGCCAGTTTCTGCTCTCATTCCTACTGGTGCAGCTCTGTTCAGGTCTGTGGGGTTACCCTGTTTGTAAAACGCTTTGAAATCCTCAGATGAAAGCTACTCCAGAGAGCTAAACTATTGTTACTCACAGTTAAAACATACGTCAGTGGGGACGTGCTGATGAACATGAGGCAAATTCCCTTTTCTCCCCAGAGAATAAGCACAGCAAGTCTAGAACAGACACAGCAGCTTTTAGGGAGGAGTTTTACAGTTACCCTTGAACGGAGATTGCCTTCCAAGCATTGAAAATGCCAGAGAAACTCTTCTTATTTATTTACCGGTATTGCTGTGTGTGGGCTGTGGAGTTGCAGTGTGGAAAGAAGAGGATTAACAGAATGCACTTTGATGTGCAGATGAGCTCTACTGGCAGCCAATGTATGCTAAGAGTGATGATGATGCCAAACCCTCAGTATATCCAACACTGCACTGAAGAAGTGTCTGTTGAGACGTCTCGTCAATGCACCTGAAAGGGAGCCAACTTCTTGTTAAAATAACATTTACTCTTATACATAGGTTGCTGGAATGATACAGCTGCAGAGAAAGGCTAGCTCCCTCTTGAGAAGTGTCGTCCCAGCGCAGAAGTGGATAGTGTATGCTTGCCAACACCCATCACTATCTAGTACTAGGGAGGCGGGCTACCATGCCCTTGTGCATGTGACCACGATAGTTCATGTGAAGGCACCAGGCGGGGCTCATATAACATTTTCTGGAAATGGAAAACAGTAGTTTACATTTGAGGGCTAGATTATGCCCTGGTTGTCCTCTGCAGCGGTGAAGGAGAGCTGGGGGGAGGAAGGTCTCCACCCACCCACCTGTACAACTGTGGAAGACCTTTTCACATTGCTGCTCCAGGAGCACATGGGGGATTGCAGGTGCTATGCACCCAATTCCCCCCTTCATGAGCAAGCTGCAAAGGAGGTGTTAAGTCATGGCTTCCCCTCCCAACACCAGTCAGCACAGCTGAGGGCAGGGACTATGCTGTAAGAGCCTAAGGAGGGGACTTGGCTTCAGATCCTGAGCTGCAACTGCAAAGTGTTGTCTAAATAGCTATTCACAAAGCCCTCCCGCAAGTCCCACTAGCCCAAATCTGTCAATCAGGGGTGGGGCTCGCTGCCACAGGCTGTGTAGACATACCCTAAGAGAACAGAGAACCTAGAAAGGTTATGAGGGAGAAGGCCTGAGAAAGGCTGTGGTAGGAAGAAACCTGTGGAGGCAGTAGTAAGGAGTTGGACTGAGCAGACCTTGGCTGCTGATTAGAGGGTCCCTGATGATTAGAGGGTCCCAGTGTAGGGGCAGGCCCAGGTTCCCTTCTCAGCCCTGGTACAGTGGTATGAGGCTGGGGATGGGGACAGTGAAGAGCCCTAAGGACGGGGACATAAGGATCACAGGGCCCAGAGTCGGGGCCAAAGACCTGATCTAAGGACACTGGACTTTTATTTTGGGACTCTGTTACCCCAGAAGGGGTGGACTTCAATTGTGACCTGGCCACATTGCTGAGTGACTCACAGGAAGAAGCAGACCACCAGAGTGGTCATTGGTAGGGGAGACAGCTGTGATGCTACACCTGGCCATGAAGAGGCACTCCAATAGTGAGACCCTTCCCTTCACATGTTGTGAGGATTAACATCTGCAAAGCTCTGAGTTCCTCAGCTGGATTGAAAATAAACCAGCTTTGAATAACCTTTGAATAACCAAGTCTGATTGAATGTATTAATAGGACTCAGATGGATGCAACATGCTTCTGGGCATGACAATTGTGAGCTCAAGTGCAGCAATGTGTCTTGGGCACCTGCCACAATAGTGCAGTTTTGAGAGGTGCAGCATTCCACTGTTAGACGTGTCATGCCTTGAATGAGGGCTCTTGGCTCAAACCTTTCTTAGGTGGTTATCTAGATGGAAGCTCATTAAAAACCTCCAGAGGACACCCAGAGCCCTGGCCAACATTCCCTTCCTCAATAAATGAAACAATTTATAGTATAGGAGACTGTGGATTATTGCAGAGCATATAATAGTCATTGTATTTGCCTACACAATCACTGCACTATCAGACTAACTTATTACCATGTTTAGCGAAGCACTTTGAACTGAGCATGAAAAGCACCATCTAAGAAATTTTATTCTCATAGAAAGGTATTAAGGAAAGTTAGAGTTGCTGTTGGCACACACAATGTTATAACTGGCACATGTTCATAAAAGCAAAATCCAGCTTTGTGCATCAAAGCCACAGGGTACCTATTTGCACACTATTCTTCCCAAAGTACATCCTCTCCCCTATACTTTGAATGGTCTGTGTTCCCCAACGTGAGCCAGATGATAGTGGGAGGGATCTAAAATACTCAACCTTTCTGAATTTTAGAGGAAGAATTAGGAATCCAATCACAGGTTTCTTTCAGCTATTTGAATGAATGTTAAAGTGAAGAGCTAACATCAGTGAACCTGGAGCTCTCATGCAGGAGCACCCTAGCCTTTCCTGTTCTGCAATTCCCCCTTATTTCCATCCTGGTCCTTATACAGTTCACTCTAACCATCTGGCCACCAGCCCTACAGTATCTGAGCTCTACCTATGCACCTTATTTCTAATTGTCTGTCCTCGGTCTGGGCCTTTACACAGTTATAAACCTACCTCATTTCTGACCTGCAGTATTCTCTGTTGTACTATTCCTGGAGTTTCACCCAGTTTTGCCCCTGTACCTCACTTCCGAACTGCAACACCCACATGCTATTTCAGTTACTGACTTCTGCCAAGCTCTGTCAGCACCCCACAATCCTGACCTTCCATGCACCCTGCTGTTCCAATCCTGGACTCTTATGAACTGCCTGCCTAACTGGAACATTTACTGAGAAACGGACAAATGTACAGTAGGGTCTCAATTGAGACTGGTAAACCTATTTTCATGGGTGACCAGCAGACCTTGAATGGTTTGTTGTAACCAGAAGACCCTGAAAAATTAGTCAGTTATGTTTGGAGGTGCCATGTCACTAACATACCCTGAAAGCCTCCATACTGGCCCTGTGCATACTGATGTGACCACAAGAGACAAGAGTTGTGAGGGCAAAGGGAATTGTTTTGCAGACCCACCCCAAAATACTAACTTGGCTTTGATCATCCTAACAGGAGGTGGCATAAAGAGTACAGTTTGGATGGTCTCCATCTCAATAGATGGGGGACAACTCTCCTTGGCTGGCTACATTAGTCAGGAGGGGATTAAACTAATAGCAAAAGGGGAGAGTAGAAAGAGGGAAGATATGAGCACTCAGCACACAATTGAGAACAAAATCAATACAAAATCCAAAGGACATGGAGAAGAAATTCTTGAATTGCCTGTACACTAATGCTAGGAGCCTCGGTAACAAACAAGAGGAACGGGAATTGCTCATTTAGAAGCATAAATTCAATCTAGTTGGCATTGCTGAAACCTGGTGGGATGATTTGCACAATTGAAATGTTAAAAATCAATGGTTATAACCCATTTAGGAAAGATCGAATGGGCAAAAAAGGGGAGAGGGAGTGGCACACTACATAAAAAATGGCAGTACCTGTGTCAGAATCACTGATAACGCAGAAGAAAATGATCTTGAATGCTTATGGATCATTGACCTCACAGATAAAGCACAAGAGCGGGCATTAGTTGGTGTCTGCTATAGACCACCAAATCACACTATAGAACTGGATGACCGCCTCCTTAAGCGCCTATCTAGAATGTGTAGCGGGGTAAAAAAAACAGCCTGTATGTCACAGGAGATTTAAATTTGAGTGATATATGCGTAGGTCTCATGTTGCCAGTACTAAAACATTCTTGGAATTTCTAAACATTATAAATGATAATTTTCTAACTCAGAAAGTGTTGCAGCCAACACAGGGGAATTCTATATTAGACCTTGTCCTAACTGATAAAAAGGAACTGATCATAGAACTAAAAGTTAATGGTAGCTTAGGTTCAAGTGATCATGACTTGATCACATTTATGGTGTGCAAGCAGAATAAAAAAAACCCCTAAAGGTGGGTAATGTAATTAATACAAAACAATATCAAGTTAGTTTAACAGGATCTATTTTCCATAAACTGATATTTTTTGATGAGATTACAAGTTTGATAAAGGTAATAGGGTTGACGTAATATACTTAGACTTCTGTAAGGTCTTTCAGTTGGTAACATACAACATTTTGATTAAAAAAATAGAATATAAAATTAATATAACACACATTAAATGGTTTAAAACGTGGCTAACTGATAGGTCTCAAAAGGTAAATTGTAAATAGGGAATTGTCATTGAGCGTGTTTGTTTCTGGTGTGGTCCCGCAAAGATTGGTTCTTAGCCCTACACTTTAACTTTATTAATGACCTGGAAGAAAACATAAAATCATCACTGATAATGTTTGCAGATGACACAAAAATTGTGGGAGTGGTAAATAATGAAGAGGGCAGATCACTGATTTAGAGCAATCTAGATTGTTTGGTAAACTGGGCACAAGCAAACAATATGCATTTTAATTCAGCTAAATGTAAATGTATATATCTAGGAACAAAGAATGTAGGCCATATTTACAAGATTAGGACTCTATCCTGGGAAGCAGTGATTCTAAAAAAGATCTGGGGCTTGTGGTGGATAATCAGCTGAACATGAGCTCGCAGTGTGATGCGGTGGCCAAAAGAGCTAATGCAATCCTGGGATACATAAACCAGGAGAATAGAAGTATAGAGGTTATTTCACTTAGCACTGGTGCAACTTCTGCTGGAATACTGTGTCCATTTCAGTGCCCACAATTCAAGAAGAATGTTGATAAATTGGAGAGGGTTCAGAGAAGAGCATGAGAAACGAATGACTGAAGGATTAAAAAACATGCTTTATAGTGACTGAGCTCCTTGAGTCTATCCATTTAGCTTAACAAAGAGGAAATTAATGGGTGACTTGATTACAGACTATAAATACCTACACAGGGAACAGATATTTATGAATGGGCTTTTCAATCTAGCGGAGAAATGTGTAACATGATCCAATTGTCTGGAAGTTGAAGCTAGACACATTCAGACTGGAAATAAGGCATATATTTTTAACGGTGAGTAATTACCCATTGAGACAATTTACCCAGGGTTATGGTGGATACTCCATCACTGACCATTTTTAAAACAAGACTAGATGTTTTTCCTAGTATAAAGATATACTCAAGGAATTATTTCAGGTAAGTTCTATGGCCGGTGTTATGCAGGAAGTCAGACTACATGATCACAATGGTCCCTTCTGGTCTTAGAATCTATGAATTATCAGCAGTCAAAATCATTAGGCCAAATATTAAAGAAAATACTGAGAGATACTGAAAATATGCATACAGTCACAGAAGGGGACGGGGAGGGATGTGTGTGTATAAATAAAATGGATTCATGGTGTTATCCAGAATCCCATCCCACAAGCATTCCATCCTCTTCAATTCCCTCCGTAAGAAGGAAGGCCCGTGACCAATTGTGAAGCATTAAAATCTCTATTTTGAAGTTTAAATGTATTACTTTGCAGGAGGTTTGAGCTCAGTCTCTCCCCTTTCTCCCTGGCCTGCCAGACACTTGGAAAGCAGTAGAGACAGCATACTCAGTCCTCAGGAGGCTAAAGTGCCACACGTTGCTTTGTAGGAAACACTTTGAGGGCCTCCAGACAAACCCAGCTGCAGTGTTCCACAGCTGGAGGTCTGTCATGAGTCTCAGAGACATGAAGCTGGAGGATGGGAGGTAAGTAAAGAGAACATGAGGGGAACCTTTGGGATTCTTAGAGTTCAATGGGCCCTTTGTGTGTCAGATCAAGGAAGAACACATACATTTGCACCCACTTCTAAGACTGTGTCCAGAGATCCTTACTCAGCTTTCTCAAAACTACGATACCCGCACAAGGAAATAAGGAAACAAATCAACAGAGCCAGACGTGTACCCAGAAGCCTCCTGCTACAAGATAAGCCCAAGAAAGAAACCAACAGAACTCCACTGGCCATCACCTACAGTCCTCAGCTTAAACCTCTCCAATGCATCATCAGTGATCTACAATCCATTCTGGACAACGATCCCTCACTTTCACAGACCTTGGGAGGCAGGCCAGTCCTCGCCCACAGACAACCCACCAACCTTAAGCATATTCTCACCAGCAACCACACACCGCACCATAACAACTCTAACTCAGGAACCAATCCATGCAACTAACCTCTAAGCCAACTCTGCCCACATATCTACACCAATAACACCATCACAGGACCTAACCAGATCAGCTACAACATCACTGGTTCATTCACCTGCACGTCTACCAATGTTATATATGCCATCATGTGCCAGCAATGCCCCTCTGCTACGTACATTGGTCAAACTGGACAGTCACTACATAAAAGGATAAATGGACACAAGTCAGATATCAGGAGTAGCAATATACAAAAACCTGTAGGAGAACACTTCAACCTCCCTGGCCACATGATAACAGATGTAAAGGTAGCCATCTTACAGCAAAAAGACTTCAGGACCAGACTCCAAAGAGAAACTGCTGAGCTTCAGTTCATTTGCAAGTTTGACACCATCAGATCAGAATTAAACAAAGACTGTGAATGGCTATCCAACTACAGAAGCAGTTTCTCCTTCCTTGGTGTTCACACTTCAACTGCTAGCAGAGGATCTCACCATCCCTGATTGAATTAACCTCATTATCTCCAGACTGATTCTTGCCAGCATATTTATACCTGCCCCTGGAAATTTCCATTACATGCATCCGACGAAGTGGGCATTCACCCACGAAAGCTTATGCTTCAATACATCTGTTAGTCTTAAAGGTGCCACGGGACTCTCTGTTGCTTTTTACTCAGCTTGTATTCCATAAATTCCCAAAGGCTTCAGTGGAAACATGCCTGAGTAACAGCCTCAGGATTTAGCCCATCATGACCCTGGATATAATGAAGCGCCACTTACAAGGCCAAGTTATGCCCTTAGATCTGCACATAAGGTTCATGGTGAAATACATGGGGGCATTCTCAGGAAGAATTTGGCCCAGAGAGGAGTTGGATAGAATTCCAATATTACCTCCTACACTGCACTTCCAGTTAGAGCCCAGTTCTGCAGTCCCTCTTCAAGCTAAGTATTGACTTCAACAGGAGCAAGGACTTGACTGAGGAAGGGGTGCTGCATTAGGCCCGCAACGAACAGCTGTGTTTAGAGAAAAATATTACTATAAAAAGGTTCCAAGGTGTATGATAACTATGCTATTGGAAATGCAATTCAGGGCCTCACATTTAAAGTGCTGACTAAATGATTCACTATATTTTTCAGACTCTTCAGTTTGATTTTTCTATGCTATCCCGCTGCTGCTGCCAACAAACTGCTGCTGGAGTAGAGAAGCTGCCTTATTTGCAAGCACAAAGACAGGGAGTTTTGTCCTTCAGAAACAAATTACCGAGTGGGACCTTGTGACAGAGTGCTGGCCAAGACCAGCTGTACCTGCACTCTGATCACTGGATCACCAATTATATTGCCCCAGTGTAAACCTGAGGGGCAAAGCTGTGCCTAATTGATAGATTGGGATGAGCAGAGGAGAGCCCCAAAGGCTAATTAGCCCATTAGCGTAGAAAGAAAGTGCTCAGGGGGAGGAGAGAGGCTGTCAGGTTTTTCAGAGTCAGAACAAGGAGAGATCTCTCCGGGGGACAAAGATACTCTCGGTCTCTGCTCCTTGGCTGAGTGAGCTAAGCACTGTATGCCTATAACTACAGAGCTGCACACATTTGTAAAGATGGTGCGGAAAACACGGTAAATAAATTGCACAAGATGCTTGACTAGAAGATGGTCTCGCAGCACTTTGTGATTGGACAGAGATAGGAGTGGGGCAATGCCCTCTCACAGATCCTTACACAAAGAGTGGCCTCACCGTGGATCCAGTGGGCAGATTATCCACTCAGCAATTCTGTACAGATGT
Source organism: Trachemys scripta elegans (assembly GCF_013100865.1). Lineage (NCBI taxonomy): Eukaryota > Metazoa > Chordata > Testudines > Emydidae > Trachemys > Trachemys scripta. The sequence goes on from NC_048307.1 coordinate 42,571,203, forward strand.
AACTCCACTGACTTCATCCAAGGTACAGCATTTTTAGACCAGTGTAAGTGGGAAGAGACCCAGGCCCAGTATGTGCCCCTATTGCTTCATTTCCAGAGCCCTTCTGAGGGTAGAAATTCAAAACAGAAGGACATGCTCCCAGACCAGTTCCATCTGATTGCCAGAAGTCTTTGAAAACTTGATGTGAGCCAGTCTCCCCCTAGTACCAACAGAATGAAATCCAGGTCTTAGATAGTGCATGATGCAGCGGGGTGGATAGCACTGAGGACCAGACAGTCCAGTTTCATAACTTCTGCTGACTGGTTCTGACTCGCTACCACACTTCTTGTCTGCTCACTATTAACCCCATTGTGCAGCTGGTTTTGACATCCCTATTAGAAACTTTGATTTATATGGCATTATACAATCCCTCCTCCTTTGCATGGCCTTGAGAGCAGTGATAAAGTGGAACTCATTTGAATGGATCACTACCAAAGGAGCAGACCTATCCAAAAAATACTATATTTATTAATCAAACCTCACCCGGTACAGAATAAGCCAGGTTCCTTTATAAATACAGTATAGCTTATTTGGATTTGGCAGAGACTGAGTTTAGCATTTACTCCAATGAGTAAACTTAAAAAAAAAAAAAAAAAAAAGGTGTGCGAGTATGAATGAGATTTATAGAGTCATAGAATGAAGGAAAGTAAAGATCTAGAGGGAAAATAAAATGTGCTACATTCATCATTCAATTTAGAGTGACTTCAAGTATTTGAGCAGCCATGCACACAAGAATTCAGTTCCCCATTTTATAGCACACCTCTAACTGTATCTGATTCTTATCCACATAGCAAGGCAGCAGATGAGCAACACTCTTTCCCACCCCCATTGCCCATAGAAAACTTGTAAACCATTGTGTCATGAAAGTCATGTGGAGTTATTTCAGTGTACGATATCAGAACATGTCCTGCTGCCAAACTGGCAATGTCCACTAATAAACAAACAATCTGATCTCTTCAGGGAGATGGTCTTTTTAAAATCATTAACTCTACAATTATGTGCTACATGTGCCAAATCGCAAGCGGTGGGTGGGGTGGGGGGAGACTTCAGCTCAGAAATGATTGTACCTATTTTTAGGCTCTTGAAGTCATGCTGTGCTGCTCCCACTCTGTCATGATGACCCAGAGTGTAGCATTCTAGGATGTGACAAATCCCAGGCAGTCATAATGGATTGTGGAGCTGGCCTAGAGGGTGGGGTTAGGGAAGGTAAACAGCAATTATTTGTATTATGTGGTATGAATACATTATTTGAACAACACTTATAAGACTTTATTATTAATAAAGAATGTGTCCTAGGAAAAAAACCTTTTTCCAGAGCACAGTATTATAATATAAAAGCTACTTACTTGAAGCTTCCTCTACTCCCATAGGCTATCCTTATAATCTGCCAGGACTTTCCACTCTCTGACATCCCAGAATGGTGCATACTGAGGCATCCCAGTGCCAGGGGAGCTAGAGAGTTGCAGTTATATATGAAAGCCAGGAGGAGAGTGTAATTTCTGTGTTGAGTACCCTTCTTTCCTGCTGCTTAGGGCACTAAAAGTATGGCTTAATTATAGAATAAATAGATACTTATATGCCTTAAGGGGTGCCTCACAATCCCTTCACAACACCCTTGTGAGGTAGAGGCATACAATTATCCACATTATACTGAGGCAGAGAGAGACTAGGGCCTGGAGGCACTAACAGGAGTCAGGTGTTGTGATACCACGCATCACAGTCCTTAACTTTTAGGGGCCTAGAGAATTACTGTGATGCACAAAGCTGAGTTAGGTGCCGAAGCTCCTATACAACGAGGGGGGAAAAACAGGTTCTTGGACTGTGATTCACAAAAGCCAGCACTTTAGGCAGGGAGGCACCTAAACTCTCCAATGGGAGACGCCAACCACTGGGTTGCATGCTAATCCTCACCCCTCTAGGTGCCTCTCTTGGCTAGTGAAGCACAGCTGTGAGCCCTTGTCTGGAGTTAGGCACCTACAGTGTTTTAGTGAGAAGTTAGAGGAGGAAGAGGACCTTCCTTGTAATTTTTAGACTGGGATGTGGGGACCACATTTCAAGTCCCTCTTCCACCTGAGGGTGCGAAGGGAGTGGAACAAGGATCTAGCACCTCTTAGGTGCATGTCTAACCACTGGGCTGGGGGGTATTCTGATGTCAGGCTCCTCAGTCTCTGCTGTTGAACCTGTTCCATTATGGATAACTACTTGGAGTCACTGGACCAGAAAGAGAAAACAAACAGGAGAATGATTCTGTAGCCTGGCAATGAGAGCTCTTACCCAGGATCCACTCCCTCTCACCCAGTGACTCTGGTTATTCACAGTGGATCAGCAGTGGGAGCAATTGAGGCAGTCCCTCTACATCAGATTAGCCCAATGGTTAGAGTATGCACCTGACAGATGGCAGATCCCTGTTCAAATCCCTTCCTCCCCTCAGGAGGAGGGGGATTTGAACCAGGGGTCTCCCACATCCTAGGCAAGTATCCTAACCCCTGGCCTAAAAGTGATGAGGGAAGTAAGCCTCCTTTCTGCCCCCAACTGCTTTAGGTGAACACACCTGAGGGGCTTGATCCAGTAGGCATACTCAGAGAACACCTACCAGATTAGGCCCCACATCTGATTTAGGCAGCTGAACATCATTCTTCCCCTGGTTTGTGACTTGCTCTTGGTCTTAGGCAGGAGATAGACAACTGGGCACCTAGGGGGAGGCATCAGTGCACACACTCAAAGGCAGAAATATAGGTGCTGAGGGACCCATTACTGCAAAAAAGTAGATGAGGAGTGAGTTTAGGTACCTCCAGCAGGAGTTTTGTGCATTGCATTGGTCCTGAAACTAGGACTTAGGTGCCTATTTTTGTACATTCAGGTCTGTGTGACTTGCCCAAGGTCACACAGGAAGTCTATAGCAGAGCAAGGAATTAAACCCAGGTCTTCCAACTCCCACACTAGTGCCCTAACCAGTGGGCCATCCTTCCTTCAGGTTACTTTTAAGGACCCTGGTATACACATTAGCTGCACACAAACATTCTCCACAACATTCAGCTGACACTTACCCAAAAGCAAATACGCTCAGCTACAAGCAATTAAAAACACACATGTAACAGGGTTCTCCTACTCTCACAGTACCAGACAACCAAGTTAGCAGTAAGAATACAGTGGCAAGAGAAAATTATGTGATAAATATTTACTGCATAAAGTACAGGTTTATTATTTTGGAGAATCCCTTCTAAATAAGTTATTGATAAAAGAATAAACCAGTAACAAAAATAATTATTAATCACCACCACCACCACACTTTTGCAACTATACAACTTTATCCAGCTTCCAGCATTTAACTATGAACTAACCTATGGAATCTTTCAGTGAGAAAAAGCTTCCATTGGCATTGAGAAGGAAAATGTAGTGGGAAAGTGACCTGATAAAAGAGGTGGAGCCTGACATAAAGTAAGTTCCCTTGACTTCAGTTGGTAGTTGCTTGAGCTCATCCCCTCTCAGGATTAGGCCCTCCCTGGGTTAACCAAATACATTTTCTGTGCCCACACAACCTTAGATTGAATTAGCAGGACCACTGTAAACAAAAACTGGTTAAAGGAACACAGCATCAGTACAGCATGGTTATCCAGGTGATTTAATTGGTGTGAGATTTGGTAGCCATAGACTGGGCATTGGAACTCGAGTCTAGAATGACCATTTTCATCATCATGATGTGAACAAAGTTGTAGAAAATGTCTGCACTGCTTCTTTCCATTCCAGTCTGTGCTGAAGGAGTCATAGTAGCAGCTTTTGGATTCAAATCCTCTGATGAGCTCCTCTGATTTATTAGGTAAAACATCTGGAAAAAATGAAGCCTTGTGGCAGTGAAAATCCCCACAAAGGAGAGGAGAGAGGTTTCAGCTGAACAGCGATCCTGTCAGAAACCTGAGCTCTGGTGAGGGGGCTGAAATTACTCTCAGGTTCAAAACCTCAAGTTTAGAGCTGGCCTGTTACCATTTCACCCACTGGCTCAGAAGCCATCGCACAGTGCTGGTCCACTTTGGTACAGAGGAATGGACGATAGCTAACAGCCCTCAATTATGTGGACCATGCTACAGCCAACTAACCGATTTTCATATTCTCTTGCAGCTTGAATGTCTGTAGCAATTCTGCCCTTGACATGAATATGGTAGCTGCTGTTATAAATCACTGCCTGCTGTGGTGGCAGTATGAAACAATAGAATACCTACATCCTTCCCTCAAAACAAAGAGGGACAGCTAACTGCAGAGGGGCATGAAATGTATAGTCCAGATCACCTAGGCTATGTTGCTATTATGTGGAGTGAGGTGACTTACAGCCACCTATCTGAGTAAAATAATGCAACTTTTTAAAAGGGAAGGAAACAGCTAATTGAGGCTAATACTGATCAGGAAGGAACAGAACCTGTACAGGTGGCAGCTGTGTATTTTATGAAGTGGAATTTTGGTTTCAGTTGGGCTGTGTTAGGGGAATTTAGCAGAAACAGAGCGATGCTGACTGTGTTAGCAGGAAAGTCTTGCTTTACTATTGAGTTACTGCGTAATCACTTGTTATATATGTTATACAAAAAAATCAAGGCTATGGCAGAGCTAGAGCTCACACAGGTACTAGACTCAGAATTATTTATTCTTTCTGCACTTCTTCATATAACAACTCATGTTCCAAATTTCAGAGCTAATGATATTTCCCCAGAGAACTATCTTTTGACAGTATTTTTCCATCTAAATCCCCTTTCCAACAGTTTGAATAATAGTTCAAAATACTACCCTGGATGCCAAGGTGCTTTTTTTTTTTTTTTTTTTTTGTGGAGAGGGTGTAGGATAGGGGGAGGAGTAGGAGGTTATTTTTTAATCAGATAAATTATTGCAGGGAAACCAGCTACTTCTCTCCATTCAATGTATATTCTATGGGGAATCCATCTAATACCCTTTCTCTTAGTGCAAAGCAGGACCAGCAAGATGCTGTATCAAACCAGGGAAGAACAGAAAAGCTGGGATGGAGCACAGAGAATGACCAGGGAATCTGAGGAATGGATTATATAAACCTGAGCAAGGAAACTGCCAACGAATAGGTGAGATGGAAACAGCGTTTATTTCTTTTCATTGCTGACAAAACTGCACCAGGCTAAGACTGTGATTTAGGTGGAGTGGAGTATGCTTTCTGGGGGGAATTTCATGCAGGGCCGGATTAACCTTTTGTGGGCCCCCATGTAGTCATTGTGCGCTCCGAGTGTGGGCCTGGTGTGGCAATGCCATTGGTGCCATAGTATATCTGGTACTGAATCTGAGACATTTTTCATTTTGATCACACACCTATGCATGACTATATGCATTGCCATACACAGTTCCCTGAGCTCCCAGTTTTTCATTGAGCTGGACACCCATGTGGGTTTACCAGTGCCCACAGTGAGCAGAACTTTCATAGTGATCAGGGGAAACTCCCCACAGATTTATCTCCTTCCTCATTCAGACGTTCTACAGCTGTGTCTCCAGTACCACCCTATGTCACCAGTCACTGTATGTGGTTCTGGTCTCAGCTCAATAAAGTTCCACAGCCAGCAGATACCTGATCAGTTCTGACAAATGCCTCCCTCAGCACCCATCCTGCTATTTGAGCAAGCCACTTAAAAACACCATTTCCCCAAAGTGAGCCCCTGGGAACCTGAAGTCACCAGCTTTTCTCCCTCTGCTCCCATCTACATGCTAGTCTACTACCTGGTCAGCACCACCTCTCCCCATGCCTGTTTCTCTTCTACCTTGGACGCTATTCTCCCCTGCAAGCCTGACCTCTTCCTCTTTCCCTGCTTCCCTTGGCATTCCTTTCCTGCAGGTGACCTCTGTTCCTTGAGGTTAATTCCAGTTTCTTTATCTGCTCCTAGCTTAATGGCCCCCAGTAGTCACAGAGCCACCTGCAGCTTCTCTGGCTACAGCCTTGGGGCCAATTGCCAGAGGCCAGCCGTAGATAGCTGTTGCTACTAGTCTAAGGAGGGGTGGCAATTCCCAGGCTGAGCATGCTTGAATCTTGGAACGACAGCACTCTGGACTCTAAATCCTCAGTGCTGGCCCTAGGCAGCTGCAGACTCTGCAGTTAGGCACTTCCCTCCTCTAGGCCATGGCTTTAAGTACCTGAGATGTCCATCACCTGCAGCAGAGGCCACCAATTCCCACACACCTCTCAGCTAGCACACAGTCGAGCAGAAAGTGCATCCTGAATGATTTTGGAGGCTAGAGTTCCAGGGGTTCCCATCCCTGAGCAGCAGCTCTACAACAAGCTCACATGGCTCCCCTCCGCTGTGGGACCAGAACCCTATGATGACAGTGGAGTTACCCCGTGTATAACCAGTTCTGTCCAAAGCCTGTTGAAGTGAGTGGGAGTCTTTTCATTGACTTTAATAGGCTGTGTATAGAAGCAAAGGACCCCATTCTAGACTCTAGGAGCAAAGTGCATTCTATGCTGCACTGGTTTACTATTGTAACAGGAAGGTCTCCCATTACCTAGTGAATAAGCAACACCTCCTACAGCACCTAACTTTTTCTGAGAGGCTTCCCACCCAATTACTCAGAAGTGTATTGTATCTAAAGTGGCCCAGGTCCTCTAGTAGAGCCTTCCCTCCCTTACTTATCATTTTAACTTCTGGTGGGATCCAATACCTCCATTGCTAGGCTTCAGATAGAGAGGTGCACTGTCCATTATTTAGTCCACCCAATTCTTTCTTTGGGGGCTGCCAGGGGAGGTCACACCAGCATCCCTAATCCAGTCCGGGGAAGGCTTCTGAGGGCAATATCTGGGCCAAAGCCTTCTACTTCTTGGGAATACTTGTTCCCCATTCACAGTGCCACCCCCTTCTAGCAGCCAGCTCCCCATTCATAGCAAGCTGCAGCACATGGGGTCTCACAGCTTCCCCACTCCCTCCCCCTCCCTTTCCTGTTGATAGCTGCCAAGGGAATGCTGGGAAATGTAGTTCCTTCCCTGCTCCAGGGCTGACTCTATAGGCAGGGAACTGGCCAAGGAACTATAGTTCCCAGAGCCCCGTGGGTTCTCAGCTCCCATGCTGGATCCCTGCTGCTCCGAGGGTTGCTCTCAGGGCCGCCGCTTCTGCAGCACTGCGAGAGGGGAGGAAGTGAGTGTTATGGGGCCCTTCTGAGCTTGGGCCCGGCGCTATGGAGCCATTGGTGCCATGGTAAATCTGGTACTGATTGCATGGCTCTGGGGATTAGCATAGTGGTGTTGAGCCTTTCCCCTTTACGCACCTGGTTCAATTCCTGCCAGGTGGTAGTTCTAGCTGAAGGTTGTTCCCATCATATGGTTACTTGATGGCCTACGTGAAATAAGTCTGGTGGTTTCACTCCAGTTCCCGGGGCAGAAGTTCAACTCACAAAAAACACATTGTAATTGGAACTACTTAGCACCTTTGTTGGCACTTGCAGAGGACTGAATGGGAGTAGAGACAGTTCCCACCTCACTCACTGAGAGGCTCCTTCTAAGCCAGATTTCAGGGCCATGCATGTGGGAAGCTTGCCCTGCTGTCTCTGTGTACATTTTATTACTTGTATTATGGCAAAACCAAAGACTCCAGCTGAGAGTGGGGCTGTACTGTGCTGGGTTTTGTCAGGGCCACCCGGGGGGGGGGGGCAAGTGGGGCAATTTGCCCCGGGCCCCACAGGGGCCCCGCGAGCCCTGGCTGAGAATCCCTTTCCTGGCTAGAGGCGCCTTTTTACTTACCTGGTGGTGGTCCGGGTCTTCGGCAGCATTTCGGCGGTGGGTGGGTCCTTCGGTGCTGCCAAAGACGCAGAGTGACTGAAGGACCTGCCACTGCAGACTCGGAGCGTCGCCCAGTGAGTATGTCCGCTCCCCCACTTTGCCTCAGGCCCCCTGAATCCTCTGGGCGGCCCTGGGTTTTGTACCCTCACAGAGGGAGAGATGGTCTCTCTCCTGAAGAGCTCATAATCAAAATAGACCAAACAGATAAGGGGTAAGAGAGGAAAGATTTACCCAAGGTCAGGGCAGAGCTCAGAACAGAACCCATGTCTGAGTGCTAGGCCAGGGTTCTAGCCACTAGATCACACTAGCTTTGTCTCTTATGGATTAAAAGAGAATTTCAGTCTCTTAGGCTGCCAATCTAGCACCCTTTAACCATTACAGAGTCACGCAATGGATTTGAAAATGTTTCTTATCAAAGAAATACATGGGCAATGGGGGCCGAATAGGTGTCAGAGCTGTCCTATGGTGTAATTCATACACATACTTGTACAAAATGCTTCAGTGGGAGAGTCGATCATAAGCGAACACAACAAGGAAAGTTTTAAGGTGAGATTTCTTGGATTCCAGGAGCTGCTAGTGCTACAACACAAATAATATCAGTGAATAAAGGAATTGATTCGGGGGAAGGGAAGGGAGCGCAACCCAGACAAATGGGGGAGAACATGTGGAAGAGTAACTCCCAGCTCAGGAAAGACGCAGGGAGAGCGTGATTTACTGGAACAGAAGAAATTAAATAAGGCCAAGATTTCCAGCCTTGAGTAGTGATTGTGTGTGCCTGGGTTTTGGGTACCCAACTTAAAACACCTTAAACAGGCCTGATTTTCAGAAAATGTTCTCTGAAAATCCAATCTCTTTACATTACTTCAGGTTGGGACCACCTGTCAGCAAACAGCAGCTGAACCCAGCAGGCAGAAAGGAGAGCTGGCCTCCCTGAGTCTGCACAAAGGGACTCCACACACTCCACTACTGGGAGTGGCCTGACAGACCTCTTCTGCAATGGAAGTCAAGTGAAGGTCAGGGACTGAGCAACTGAGGGACCTGCATCACTCCAGAGTGAGCTGTCTGCCTTGCAGGAGGACATCACAAGTGTAAATACTGCCCATACTACAGTGGGGTAGCAAGGAAAGGAGTCTGCGATGAGTGAAGACCAGGTCTGTGTGTGCAGGCAGGTGAAGGTTCACAGGTGAAGGGATGTGACAACATCACCATACACCCATGCGATGGTCAGGCCTGAAACAGGTATATGGAAACATACCTGTCAGCAGTCAGCCCTGCAGAGCTCCCAGCTCAAGGGACAGTGTGTACAGGCCCAAATAACTATGAGAACATGGCTTGTACAGTCAAACTCCTAAGCAGCATTTCAATTTACTATGGGTGTGTTTGTGGGTGAAAGGAGGGAGTTTGTCCTCCCCCAGGGAACTTCATTTCCATGACACTGAGTCTGGGTACCAGACTCTGGATGACAACTGGATTCTGGCAGATTCTGCCTGTTTTTGTCCCCAGCTCCCCAAATTCTACTGCCTTCCTAAACTGTGTCAGGGAAGATCTCAGGGACTGCTGCCAGTCCATGGACCAGTCCTTGAGAAACACTGATCTAGACTCTTGATGGAACAAAGCAGGAGTTGTCAGGGGTCCTGCTTCTCTCTATACAGAAGGTGAATGGGAGTGTAGAATGCAGGCAGGGCTCCACTTCTATAAGATGCCTGAATGGACTTATGAACAAAGCAGGGCTTTGAAGGACTCTTACCTTTTAACATGGAATGACAAGCCTTGTGGATGGGGGGAAATGGTAGATGTGGTATATCTTGACTTTAGTAAGGCTTTTGATACTATCTCGCATGACCGTCTCATAAACAAACTAGAGAAATATAGCCTAGATGGAGCTGCTATAAGGTAGGTGCACAACTGAAAACTGTTCCCAGAGAGTAGTTATTAGTGGTTCACAGTCAAGCTGGAAGGGCATATTGAGTGGGTCCCGCACTAGAGAGTACATTTATAAGGTTTGTGGATGCTAACAAGCTGGGAGGGGTTGCAGGTGCTTTGGAGGATAGGATTAAAATTCAAAATGATATGGACAAACCGGAGAAATGGTCTGAAGTTAATAGGATGAAATTGAATAAGGACAAATGCAAAGTACTCCATTTAGGAAGGAACAATCAGTTGCACATATACAAAATGGGAAGTGACTGCCTAGGAAGGAGTACTGCGAAAGGGAACTGGGGGTCATAGTGGATCACAAGCTAAATATGAGTCAGTGTAACACTGTCGCAAAAAAAAAAATGCAAACATCACTCTGGGATGTATTAGTAGGAGTGTTGTAAGCAAGACACAAGAAATAATTCTTCTGCTCTACTCTGCACTGATTAGGCCTCAACTGGAGTATTGTGTCCAGTTCTAGGCTCCACATTTCAGAAAATATGTGGACAAATTAGAGAAAGTCCAGAGAAGAGCAACAAAAATGATTAAAGGTCTCGAAAACATGACCTAGGATGAAAAATTGAAAAAATTGGGTTTGTTTAGTCTGAAGAAGAGATGATCAAGGGGAGACATGATAACAGTTTTCAAGTACATAAAACGTTGTTATAAGGAGGAGGGAGAAAAATTGTTCTCATTAGCCTCTGAGGACAGGACAAGAAGTAATGGGCTTAAATTGCAGCAAAGGAGGTTTAGGTTGGACATCAGGAAAAACTTCCTATCAGGGTAGGTAAGGATTGCCTAGAACAAATTGCCTAGGGAGGTTGTGGAATCTCTGTCACTGGAGGTTTTTAAGAGCAGTTTAGATAAACACCTGTCAGGAATGGTCTAGTTATTATGTAGTCCTGCCTTGAGTACAGGGGACTGGACTAGATGACCTTTCGAGGTCCCTTCCAGTCCTACAATTCTATAACTATATGATTCAGGGTTCAAAGTTGATCATTGAGGCCCTGATTCAGAAGGGAACTTACATACATTAGAGTTAGGCCTCAGTTCTTTTAATTTAGCTTTATTTCATGAAATTAATTCATGAATCCAATGAAAAGTGAAATACTCACTGTATTGTCTTTATGGGTATGTACACAGTGGCGACATGTTCTAACATTTAGGCTCTATCACACAGTCTTGCCACTCAGTGGAGTCACATCTCAGGATGTCCTTTGGTAGTTCGCAAGAGATTTGGAGACTTACCATGTTTCACCTCTTTTCAGTAGTGTTTGGATGTTGGATGCTGAACAGAATGCAAGAGGTAGCAGAGAGTGTTTGAAATATATAAGTAACTGTGCTATGTAGCTACCCACATGCTCACATCACTAGGATCATACACATACACAGCTAGAGATTTAATTTTGGGGTCAGGTGGAACTGGATTTCATAGGCATAGAACTACATCTGGCAGGCAAACAACAATTCCATTCCATGAAACATTCTGAGGTTTCAAAATTTGGTTTCATTTTCATGTGGAACAAAACGGAGACCACAAAATATGAGAGACATCTAGACCGATTCTCTATAGCCTAGTACAGGGGTTCTCAGAACAATTTTTTTGGTAGCTTCAGAGTGTGGCCACCAACCCTTGCTGGTGGCCGCTCTGAAAATTTTTCCAAACCCGGGCCCCACCGCCCCAGGCTGAAGCCCAAAGTCGGCTGAGCACACGTACACTGACCCCATGTGTCTGTAGAGGTGCTGCCCAGAGCCCCCAGGAGGCTGTGTGGTGCAGGCTGCTGATCCCCTGCTGGTGGTACCAGGGAACACGAAGGCAGCCAGGAGCAACAGCTGGATGCTGCAAGGAGGGGCTACTCCCCCACCCCCCCAGGGCCGGTGCTACCATTAAGGCAAACTAGGCGGTTGCCTAGGGCGCCAAGATTTGGGGGCGCCAAAAAGCGGTGCCCCCCCATTTTTTTTTGCAGCGTTCCTGGGCTGGGCTGCTGGTGGTGCGCTGACACATGCTGCTCAGACTCCCTCTCCCAACGCAGTGGCCACTCCACTTCTCCCGCCTCCCAGGCTTGCGGCGCCAGTCAGCTGTTTGGCACCGCAAGCCTGGGAGGGGAAGAGAATTAGAGTGGGAGCAGCGTGCTCGGGGAGGAGGCGGAGCAGAGGTGAGCTGGAGTGGGGAGCTGCCGCATGGCTTCCCGGGGGAGGGAGCTGCCGTGGAGGGGGGGGGGGGGCCTCAGGGCGGAAAGGGGGTGGGGAGCTGCTGCAGGGCTGGGGGGGGGGCACAAGGTGGAACTAGGGCACGAAACTTCCTTGCACCGGCCCTGCCCCCCCGTCCCCCAATATCCACCCAAGAGGCTGTTGTGGCTGCAGAAAAATCCCTTGGTGGCCACATTTGAGAAACGCTGGCCTAGTGTTTAGGGCACTGCTGTAGGATGTGGGAGACCTTGGTTCAAGTTATTGGTTGATCTGGGATGAAAAAAAAAGAGTTGGCTCTGAATATCTCTCTCCAGAGAAACCTTCCTGACAAATTTGTTGTTGAAACCAGTGTTTCCATGTGTGATGGGGTGGAGGGTCCTCATCCAGTGCAGGGTGAGTGCACTCCATCTCTCAAGCCACCTTCTGCCTCTAGGCAGTGAGGTCTAAGGGTTTAAGTCCAGCAATTGGCTCTTTGCTGTAGGGCTGTGCGGCCTAGGAATCAGAATCTATAGGAGTCATCTGAGTCCCCGGGCTGTAAGGCCAAGTGGCCAGAGTACCTAGTAATACCCTGACTCCCAGAACAATGAGGCCTAGTGGCCAGAGTCAATAATAACAATACCCTGACCCACAGGGCAGTGAGGCCTAGAGGCCAGAGTCAATAGGTTTGCTCAGCCCACAGTGAGGAATTAACCATTCCCCATCCAGTGTGAGGTGAGTGCACCCTGTCACACCATGTAATGGCATTTTATAACAGAAAAACTTTCATCAAACAGTTTGAGTAGCTCTCCATAGCAATACCTTCTCACAATAGGGATGCTGCTCATGCAAACAAACACTTGGAGAGCCCCCAGAAACTAGGTCCAATTTGCCTATCTTGTGTGCCTAGCACATTTTGGGGCACTGTGTAAATAATAAAGAAGAATGCTCTATATCAAGAGAGGTTTCTCAAAGGCAGTGTCTGCACTAGAATGTTTCTTCATATTTCCCATCATGGAGGTTGTTGGGGCAGCTTTATCAGTGATAGCAGTGGTGGCAGGGCTAGCATGGATGTGTTGCCAGTATTTTTAACCACTGTCTAATCCTGCTCAGGAAGGCCTAGATGGTGGTTTAAAATGCTAGTGAATACTAACAGCTTTTTTGCGTTAGCGATAATGACAGTGAGAGTGCTAGTAGAAGTGCACCAGGGGAAAATTGAAAGAAAAATGCTAGTGTAGAGAAGGTTGGTAGAAACTTACCACCCACTTTCTACACTACTTCAGTTTTCTACAAGTTTTAACATGAACAGTATTTACTGGAAATAGCTGACTGTGCCAAAAACATACTAGTTGATTTTTTTTCTCCCAATCATTTACTTTTCAAGAGCCACTGCTATCTCCCAGAAAACAAAGAAAGTTGCTCTGTGCTTGTGCGAGAGCCAGATCTTTGCTTCTGAGGAATTCATCTGCTCCTGCTGTTCATTAGAATCCTCTGTTCGGGACACTGCTTGTAGTTACTTTGGTAACTGCAAATAAAATATGAGAATTTCAGGTAGGGAGTGAGCAGTAAGGAGAGAAAGACACAAACTCTGTTTTCATTCAAATATCTCTAAAATAAAAAAAGGCGGGGGGGGGACCTCTAAAAAAGCAGATGGTGGATTTTAGTGTCACAATCGTTTTCAAGTACAGTGTTTTTTTCCACGTTTTTATGAGCTTCAGAGCATTTAGAATCAAACTGAACCGAAAGAAACAAATATTCTGTTTTTCCTCAAACTACAGCACTTTCCCCTAATCTCTGCATTTTAAGGCTCCACACAGCTAAATTGGATAGATGAGACTCTCTCTTCTTTGCCCACATCTGTGTGTTGAAATTGATTTTGTTCAAGATCCTCTGCATCAGTTAACTCATGGTCCCATTGTCATGTTCTTCTGTACCAGATATGGACTGGTTACAAAGTTTGCTTATACACACCATATGTGTTCATCATTATAAGAACTTTTAACACTGTGCCAGAAGTGGCTGAGGTTAGTTTAAATAAGGTATTTTACACAGCTCCACCTAGTAGCTGGACAGTTCAGAATTCCATTACATCTCCCCATTTAAGTTCTACATTCCTACCATTTGCAATATTTAAACTATCAGTGTGTTTGTAGTTCAGTGCAGATCAGTCTGTTAAGTGTCTCTGAATCATTTTGGTTTTCTAACAACCCAAATGCATAACAACTTGGTCATCTGGCTGTCCATTAGTTGCAATGACTGGCTGTGGTTGATCCAGAATCCTTGAGTCATCTTCTTGTTCTGCGTCTGCCAGCTGCTCCGTTGATTGTTCTCTCTGAGGATCAAACTGTAGATGTCGATGGTTTCTGTTGGACTCTCCAGCGTCAGTCTTAATCACATATAATCTGGTCATTGAATAATTTTTTCTTTACAACAGCTGGAGTTGTCCATCCCTTTTCTCCATCTAATTTGACAAGAACAGCCTCACCAGGTTCTAGTCCTGGCAGTTCTTTTATTGAGTGATATCTGTTGTAAAAGTGTTCATAAGCTCTTTTAGCCCTTTTATCCAATTTGGCTACTCTCTTCATGCTTGACCACTTTGGGGATAACTACTGCTCCACCTTTGGAAAAGAATTTGAGCCATCTTCCCATCATGAGTTGTGCTGGACTGTATCCAGTAGCTGCTATTAGTGTTGATCTGTAATTTAGAAGAGCAAGGAATGTGGATCTTCCTGCTACAGGATTTTCTTGACTGTCTGTATAGCTCTCTCAGCCTCTCCATTTGCTTGTGGGTAATGTGGGCAGCTAGTAACATTATCAAAGTCATATTTCATCTGGAGTTGTGGTCTGTTGTCTTTCACTAGTTGTTCTGGAATACCAAAATTGACCAAAAGTGCACTTCAGTTTCTCAATAACAATCCAAAGTGTTATACCTTTCAAGTACATTATTTCTATATACCTGGAAAAAATAGTCCACGACAACCAGGTGGTGATGTCCTTTGAATCTGCATAAATCTGCAGCTAGTCTCGTCCAAAGTCTTTCTGGTAAAGGTGATGGTGTTAAAGGTTCTTTGTGTTGTGTTGGTCTGTTAGTGCTGCAATGTTCACATGCAGATAAAAAAAAATAAATTATGTCCTTGCTGATGCCTGGCCACTACACTAACTAGTTGGCCCATTCATGGCATTTAGTTAATCCTTGATGTCCTTTATGGATGAGGTTTAGGATTTCTCCTCTCATTTTGTTTGGAATTACAATGCAATAGCCTTTAACCATGAGTCCATTTGACTTAATTGTCCACATGCTGCAAAGTAGCTTTTTGTCACTTCCTTAGTCTCCTTTAGATACTTTGGGCCTAATGTAACTTAGAATGTCCTGAAGTTGTGTGTCTGTTGAGGATGCTTTTTGTAGCTGGAGTGGTCTCTTTACTGACACTGATCTGTATGTGTCCACAGCATCCACGTAGCCTTTTACATCATCTTCAAGTTCATGGGTAGTTGAGTGTGATTCTGGGCTCCGTGACACAGCACCTGCCACTACCAGACTTTTTCCTGGGAGCATATTTAGCAATTGGGGTAAATTGCATTAACTTTAGCAATAAACTTTGATGATGGTTACAAGTGATTTATGGTCTGTTACCAGTGTAAACAAATCAATCCACACAGATCTCTAGTTGTGCCAGTTCCGGACTGATACTGGTTAGATGGATGGTGGTTCAGCAAAAGGGAAAAAGCCAGAGGAAACACCAGCAACAGCCTCACACTTTTGGTCCTGTAACTAAACACAACAAATTTGTTTCCTTTCGATCACACTTTAGGTTAATTTGCAGGCAAGGTGAACTATGTGTTTCCACATTATGTATGAATAGTCCATTTGCCAGGGAGTGAGAGTATGTGGTTGGTGGAGGTGGATAGGGGGAGGGGAATCAAACTTTGCTGTTACTTTTGAAAGAGAAGATTGAGGACTCCAGGAAACATTTTGGATCTGGAGTCTTGACAGCGTTAGCAGGGAGCTGCCGACAAGCCGTGTTCAGACCTGGATAGAGAAGAGTAAACAAGGGAGAGATTATATATAATTATAGACAATCATGTTGCTGGGCATAAACAGGAATCAAAAGCACAGAGGCACTGAAGTTTGGCACATCCCCAAGCCCAGAACAGAAGCCAGCCAGCAAGAGGCAGCGCGACTGGAAAGCTCTTCCCTTTGGGCCTGCTTTCAGTTAGCTCAGGGGCTGTTTTTTCGTCTTTTTTTGGCTTGAGGCATTCCCCCATAAAGAAAGAGTCTGTCTGAGGGAACATGGGAGCCAAACTGAAGTCAGCAGAATCCTTGTCTGTGACATTAATGGATCGCTCTGTGAGAAATGTCAGAAGCATTTGGAAAAGTTACAGCGTGCTTAGGTCAGCAAAAACACGTAGGAATTTCTGAACAAAAATCTCTTTACAAACGCTCCAAGTGTCTCTCTCGCCTACCCTGGGGGCGGACAGTTCCTGCCAGAAGAAGAGGCACTGCAACCTGGAAGCCAAGGGCATCCACATCTAATAGTGGCCTGTTAGCCCCATTCACAATACTGGACACCCAGGCGTTCAGGGTTAACCTCAAAGGGCCACCAGTGTGTTTGTGATGAGACTCACAGCCCACCCACCTGCCCCAGTGTCTGAGCAGCAGGGAAAATAGGCCCTGGCAGTTGGCACAACTCTCTCTGCCTAGCTGTGAATCAGAGGCAAAGGAATGAGCAGGAGGCCTGTAAGATGAACCCACCCCCACCTGCACTCCTGCCTGGCCCTGCAACAGAGGGAATAAGCAGGAGTGCATGCATGATGGGACCCTCCCTTCACCATGTGCCTGCCTTTTTGTGACAGCAGCAGAAGGAACGAGCAGGAGGCTCTACATGGGTGGGGGTGTGTGCTCCCCCACCACCTGCCTGCCCTGCATTAGAGCAGCAGTGGGAATGAGCAGTAGGCCCAGTTAATTTTTTTTGTTGGCACAGTTGGACTCTCCCATTACACAGGCAATTGTTTTGTTTTTCAGACCCCGGAAAAGGAGAAAAATACACCCAGGAAGAACACAGACACCTGAGCTCCCACTTCAAAGGTCTGGTCCTTCAAGGAGTTCTCCAGCCAAACCAGGGGAGGCCAAGCTCTCTATTCCTGATAATTCAAAGGTGAAAAGAAGGGGAATTTATATAAGAAATAACAAAACCTACTTTTCAGAATTTCCTTAAGAACATAAAAAAAGTGAAGCAGCATAGAAACCCATCCCACCCTACACGAACACGTGGCCCAAAATCTTTTCCCTAAGGAAAAATAATTGACTGTATTAAAGGGGAAATGACACTTGACTAACTGAATAGTGTCATAGTTTGGTGTGTGACATTATCTGGATTCTAATTTACCCAGATGATACTTTTTTGATGAATTCTCAATAAATAATTCTGTTGTCAAGACATTGTCTTGTAAGACGTCTCAATTTTATGAGTCCTACCAAAATACAGATTGTGCTCACGCACACCTGCTCTCCCTGCTGGCTGTTTAGTAGCTGTACTGGCATCACGCTGTTGCAAAAACAAGAAAGTAAACCAAAAGGTCTGTGTCAATTTCAGCAGTGTTGGAAATAAATCAATAGGTGAGACTAAGGGGAATTGATGTTTGCTAAGTGGAAAGGGGGAAAAACGGGTTAGAAAAGACATGTTGGGGTCCACTCTCCTCTGTTGTAAATTCACATGAAGTCAACAGAGCCATGAGATTTATATCAGCTGAGGATCCGGCCCTGTGTTTTCAGAGATCCATGGAGCTACTGCAAGTAATTGGAAATAGAAACAAACAAATAAAAAAAACCTAACCAACCAAACTATAAAAGAGTATATTGACAGTGTCCTCTCAACACAGGCCCATCCATGACTTGGGATGGGAATGGTGTCACAATTTTAGCACTCTGGTGAGGGGAATATTGGAGAGCAGAATGACAGCTCTTGGATTGATTCCATCTGCTTTCCTTCCTCTTTCACGTGGATATGATCAAGAAGGGAGTGGGATGTAAAGCCCTTACCCTGATGGGAAGTCAGAAATGAAATGAGGTTAGTGGTCTCATACCTGGTGGACACCAATCACAAATCCCTCATAACGGCAGACTCCAAAAGCACAGCTCATCAGTGTTATTTTAAAAAAAGTGTATTAAAGGTTTAACAAGCTGGAAAAAAACAGAAGCTTTGGGGAGGATGGATCTGATAGGCAGTCAGAAAATCCTACTTCACGCACCAAAGTAAGACTTGCAAGGCAAAAGGAATCAAAAGAGTGAGCCACCTAACAAGTAACATACAGAGAGTATATTTCCAGCAGGTGTCTTGGAAGAGGCCGTTGGTGGAACAAAGTATTTTTTCCTGTCCTATCTGCAGCAAAAATTATGTGGAGTTTTCATTAGCTGATGGATTATTTTTTGCTTTGCAAACCTCATTCGCATGTGCCTGAGGAGAGGTTTTTCATTGTGGAGATTTGGGGGTGAGCCAATGAGATATGTTAGCAGGGGGTCTCTGTTCAGGAGAGGCCCAGAGCTGGAATATCTGTGACTGTAGCAAGTCAGCATTGAGGTGCATCCGCAGAGCTCTGTGGGAACCCAAGGCTAAAATAGCAGATACTGAAAGTTAGCATTGGGGAAAACAGCATAAGTGGCTTTCTGCCAATTTCCCATGTGTAAGGGGTATTCTTGGGTGGCATGGTGGGGGCCTGAAAGCCTGGTTGGAAGGTCTCTGTCTTCTGACCATTCCCAGCTGCCTAGGCAACCTCTTGGAGCCATAGGAAGCAGGATCAGTTTCCAGCTAGTCACAGAATTCAGGGGGAAATGGTGATGCACCTTTACTCCCACCACCTTCCTGAGCTTTGCTGAAGGCAGCAGCTCAGAAGGTGGGCCCAAAAGTCCAGCACCACTTCCTCAAAATCTCAGTGGGCTTAACTGATTGCATTAAGGGAGGCTTTGGGTTGGAGCCAGCAGGGAAAGGAAACTTTATCCTCCAGCCTAGAGCTAAGGTCACTGGTGGGACAGTGTATGGTGGGAAGGATATCAGATCTGCACACATTAAGTAAACTCCAGTATTAATTGCAATCTTAATATCTGGGTTGGTGCCTAAAAGCTAGAGACACAGATGCCTAGAAATGCCAAGCAGAAAACATGAGAGAGACAATGTGAGTGAAATCATATCTTTTACTGGACCAACTTTTGTTGGGGGAAGAAGAGACAAGTTTTCAAGCTTCACAGAGCTCTTCTTCAGGTCTGGGATCAACACGGCTACAACAACACTGCAAACGACAGAAAACATGACTTCCTGATTTTCCTCATTTCTGTAATGTTGCTGTCATTCTTTACACATATTTTTCAAATAAATATTTCAACTCTATAAAAAAAATCAGTGCCATCGAGCTAAAATGAGGTGAGTAATCCTGTAATACCAAACCAGCATGCATAGTTCAACTTTCATAAGCAACCTGCAGTGAATGCAAGAAGAAAAGAAGCAGTTTTGTTAAGGAAACATTTCTGTTTCAAGTTTCTGAAGGATTATTATGAACTGTTGCAAATTAAAACTTGAGATACCAGGCTCAGGTGTATGCATGTGTGTATATAAAGAACTGGTTGGAATTTATTTCCCATGTGGAATATTTCAATGAACATGAAAAAAGATTGTTGTAATCTTATGTGGAAATTGAACTTTTTGTCAAAAAACAAAAGCCAAAAAGTTCAGCCACAATATTTTTAGTTTGGGGGTGAGAGGAGGCTAGATGAAAAGTGAAAATTTTCTTCAATAAGCAAACTCTTTCCATAAAGCAAACAAACAAACAAAACCCATTCAGTTGAAAAACCAAATTCAGTTGAAAGCCAGATTCAACAGAAAATTTTCAACCAGCCCATATTTATTTTTTCAAACTATTATTTCAATTGGAAACTTCCCCTCCTTCTCCCCCGTATTAGCCCTAACTGCTCTCACTAGTTATTAGTGCTGGGTGGGGGCGGGGAAAGCAGCATCTACAATAAAAGCAACAAAAAACAGCAAAGAAAAGCATTCTGATCTCAGTGTATCACATCGGCAGATAAGCAAGGGAAATCACAAAACATGACACTTCAAGAGCTGCGAGGACAGTTGCTACATCTGCTGAAGAAGACTCACTCACAGGTTTATTAGCTTGGTTACCACAGATAAGATCTAACACTTAAGCTGATTCAAAGAAACTTGCAGGCATTTTCATAACCTATCTAACAAGGGTGGTTGGGTAGTTAAAAACCTACATTTAATTAAACAAAATCATGTTTGAAAATATTCTAAACTGCATATGTTGCAGTTTCTGTCTTTTTGGTTTATTTTATTTTTTTTAATTCCCCAGATCATGAAAAAAACAAGCCAACAGAATTTGAGAATTTGGATGCACACACAACAGAAGAAAAGCAAAAAGAGAAGGGAGCAAGATCACTTAACCATCCGATTCCTGTGAGAAGAGTCAAAATGTGCCCCTGGCTCAAGCTACCACTGTTGGTGTCAGTAAAGCGCTAATCAATAGATGCTGATGATGGCACAGTGCGGAATGCAGCGCTGTATGGAAGCAGCCCAGAGCAGGGTTACAGCGGACAGGGCTAAAGTCCCCAGATTACAATAAAGCAGCTTGAAGGTGACAGATTTCATTGTTGAAGGTGATAAAATTCCACATGGCATGTTGCAAAACAAGGGTCGGAATTCAGAGCTGGAGTAATTGCATGACACAATGCAAGGGCTGGTTACCCTCCTCTCCTTTTCATGTGGCCAGCACAGAAAACACTGAAATTCTCGAGGTTTCTGACAGGCTGCTAAGGTCCTTTCATCAGACCAGGGCTGGATGGCCTGGAACATGGCAGGCCAAAGTGCAACTTGTGGGTTGAACATTGGGTCTGATCCTCCCTTGCTTTGCATCTTATATTGTCAGTTACAGCCAGCAGCAGGAGTAAAATGCCACCTGATCAGAATAGCAGTGTTTACTGTTGCATTGCACAGGTGTGAATGATGACACAAGGGGCAAAGCCGTGGAAAATCAGAGCCATTGTCCCTAGAAACAGGTTGTGAGGGTCTAACCTGAGACATGCAAGCACCACTCAGGAACATGACAGGGTCTCAGGTGCAGTACCCTATCTCCATCCAAGTGGCCAGGTCTCCAGCCCGGGGGCCGAGCATTAAAGACAAAAGGGTGTGCCATTCTGTTCTATTTTGTGCTGTGTAGAATGTCTACATTGCAAAGCAAAGGGATGATTGTAGCAAGCGTAGCTTTAGTCTAGCTACCATGGATAACAATAGTAGTTTAGACATTAAGGTGCTGAAGCCCGTACAGCAGCCACCTGAATACAAGCCCAATGGGGGCCCTGGGTACTTACTCTGGTTGCTAGCCTGCAATTCACCAACATGGCCCCTCATTTGGGCAGAGCTGGCCTAACTCCTGACCTAGAACAAGCGACTGGACTTTTCCTAAAAATGTTTGCACTTTGACAAACCCTGATGCCCTTATGCAGGCGAAACTCCCCATGTCCCAGAGCCTGAGGTCCTCACTCTGTTTTGCTCAGGCACTTGAAAAGGGCTGAGTAAGGGCAATTATTGTTATTATTCGGGGCTGATAAGAGATCTGATGGGCTGTGCCTGCTGCCTACCATGAGGCTGTTTGAAATGCAGGAAAGAAGCAGCTAGCAGAAACAAGAAGGCAAGGGGGCGGGGGGAAATTAATAAGTCAAAGCCTGAGACTGAACTAGCAATTAGATCAGCCACGGAATATATTTAAGTCAAATCAATCCAGAAGGGAATTTCAGTCACAACGCGCGCTCTCTCTCCTTCCCCTGCCCACAGCCCAGGGCATTACAGTCCCCTTAGTCAGACAAGGTGAGAAATATAGCAACAGTGAGTCTCCTAAGATGCTTTATCACAGTTTTGTAAAGTCCTAGTTCATCTTTCCTCTCGCGGATTTATTTACATATTGATTTATTTATTCGACTCTCTTTGTCAAGCAAGCCCCTTGAGATTAAACCATTTTATTTACAAAGACATTGGGGGTCACAGATACGAACAATTAAGTCAGCCGAGGTACATCTTTGCATGCACTCTCACACTGATGTGCTGAGCAGATGAATCAGTCTTGTCAGTGATTCAGGGGTAAGGTGGGGGGCTGCTCGAGCCCCAGATATCTGAGTTGGTCAATAGCTGCTGCAAGTGGAAAGAAGGAACTGAGGGGTCGGTGTGCAGCAGGAGGAGAGAGAGAAACCAGCTTGGGGAGTAATGGAAAAACCATCAGGACAAACCTTTGTGGGGTAATTTAGCAGAAGGAGCAGGGCCTGGTGGTGGAGCCTGTATTGCACCAGCCCTCCATTTCACCTGCCAAAGTCACCCCTAACAAAAAGCAGCACATTTGCTCTTAGCAGGGAGATGGGCTCAGGAGAAGAGGGGAAGAGGGAACAACCATGGGAAGAGACTCTGGAAGAGACTGATCTACATGATAGAGTTTTCAGCTCTGCTAGCTTCATGTTACAAGACAAGGCATTAGAGCCCTTTTTATAGATGACTTTTCCATTAGGCAGAACTTAAGTTGAAAACTCTCCTTGCTCTAATTAGCATCCTTACCATCCTACGTTGGTTGTTTCTCTCCCTGCACCCCATTCCCTCCTCTCTCACTCATTATTTTTAAAGGGAGAATTGACTGAGACACTGATGGCATTTGTGCATTGATCTCAATGAGCTTTACAGCTCCGTGGTGCTGCATGAGTTCAGGGAAACGCTGTCCCTGGAAAAGTCCTGCTGCTTCCGATGGGCCTCCTCTGTGTGCACTGAACTCAGACATCTCACATGCACAGGTGTCCTTGGAGATATATATAAATATATATTGGACTGATGTGTTTGCAGTGGATGGGAGTGCTTAAGTGAGGGGTGGGCGAGAGCTAGGAACAGCGTGGGCAGTTCTGTCACTGAGTTACAATCCCAACCTGCAGTGCTCCTGTCTATTCCAGTCCTAGATCCTTTACTTCAGTTTGACCAGTGCACCTTAATCCTGACCTTCAGCACCTTTGTTAGTCCAATACCAGCACAACTGGATGAAAGAACCTCTCCTTTATGTCTCATGTGAGAAACTGCACTTCCACCTGCACAGGCCCACTAGCACCATGCAAATGCCCTGCAGAGGGAAGAGAATTAATGACCTACTAAACTACCAATAGTAATACCTACTTCTTTTACATAGCATTTTTCAGCAGTACCGCTGAAAGCGCTTTTCAATCTTTAATGTTTATCCTCACAGCACCCCTGTAAAGTAGGGCAGTGCTGTGGTCCCCATTTTTACAGATGGAGAATTGAGGGCAGAGAGAGGCTAAGTGACTTGCTCCAGGTCATACAGGAAGTCTGTGGTAGAACAGGGAATTGAACCCAAGTCTCCAGCTAGTGACCTCAGCACCTAATCATCCCTTCCTCTTTCTACACTGTTTCCTGCACCATCTAGGTGTTTATTGGAGGGTTGGTACTGACCAAGCAGGACTGTGCTTAGCTCGTGAGAGATCTGCTTGGCTCACAGCCCAGAATGAGCGTCTATTACCCTCGACAGAGTCCTTTTCACTTTATGGAATTGCTTCAAATAAATTATTAAAGAAACCAAACAAAGAGCAGTGTGTTTCCTAAGCATACTTGCATAGCTGTTTGTGTAAGATTTAATTATGGTATTAGGTACAGGTAAGAACATTGTTATTCACAAACCTTAGCGCAGTATCGCTGTGCACCAAAAACATAAGTGCATGGTGTACAATGAGATCAGAATCTGGCCTACCAGAAATAATTACACTGAAATCAACAAAGTTATTCTGAGGTTGCATTAGTGTAGTTGCTCCAGATTTACATCGGGGTCAGACTGGGCTGTGGCCCAATATCTCCTATTCCTGATAATAGTTTTATGTGGAATTCCATCCCATCCCATTCTTTCAGCATCTTACTCCTTTCAAAAATATATAAAGACTTCATTCGTGTTTTATTTGACAATCATGCACCAAACACCTTAATATTTACCTATATATAAAAATCCTACACCAACTATTTGTAGACCTATGAATGCATAACAATACCGGACCAGTTACCTCTAATTAAACAGGGAACAGAGATGCCAAGGAGATCTAAACAGCTGTCTAACCATTTTAAAAAGTTGGCATATCACATTATTGATCCTCAACCTGCTCTGAACAGCTATATTGCCAAGCTAATCAATCACTAATGCTGGCTAGAACATTAATTGCAACAATGTATCAATTTCGCTCACATCCAGTCATTTCTAGTCTATAGGAACACAGCAACTCACGTTACTTCTACAATTGTTATAAATACCATGCAGTACCATACACAGCACTTTGCAGACATTGCAAAAAGACACGGTCCCTGGCCTGAAGCATTTACAATTTGGCACACGTTCAGAGGAGAGATGAACACATTTCGCTGACAGTCTGAAAAGGAGTTTCCTGGATCAGTTTTATTCAGGAGACTGCATAAAGATGGGTTAGACACAGGCTTTTAGGAGTTACATGTATATAGCTGTGCTTACTACATACTGATCAACATGCATTGACATGTCTTGCCCATACCTCCATGACTCTCCATGCCCATTCTGCGTAGAATCACAAAGCAAAGCTTCCTCCCTATGCCAAGAGGCAGGCGATTAATAGTAGATGGCCATGAAACCTGCCACCACCATATAGCCACCAAAACAAAAACAACCCCCCCCCCCAAAAAAAAACAACAAACAATGGATACGTAATGGTCAGCAACCACTCAGAGCCGAAGAGTCTGACAGAGGTCTGCTTAACACAAGACTCTGCACAACATAACCATCTGGCTCTTGCCAGAGCCTCTTAAATGTACAGTTCCCCACAGAAATCCTGGCTCTGGAGAGGAGTAATGAAATATAGAACTCTTTACCTCTAAGAGTATGTACATATTGCATTTGGATGTGTGACTGCAGCTCAGGTAGACATACCCAAGTTGCATTAATCTAGCTAGAGCAGCTAAATATAGCGGTGAAGATGCAGTGGTGCTGGCTTCACGATGGGCTGTACAAACTCGGCTGGAGCCCTGGGTATGTACTTATACTTCTTGCTCACACCACCAGGGCTCATGCTGCCACAACTTCACTACATTTAGCCCAGTCACGTCTACACATGCTACAATCTCATCTCTGAATGTGGTGTAGGCATAACCTGAGTCTCTGGTCTGGACTCAGCCAGGGAGAAAGGGACTGAAACTCATCAACATTAAGGCTCTTTCCCCACTCTGGCTCTTCGAGTGCAGAAGATGGGGGCCCGCAAGGATTCTAAAAATTAATACTGGCCACTCCAGGGTTGTATTGAACTCCCAAGGTTACAGCTTTCTCTGATGGATTTTAGACCTTGGATTAGTAGATGCTGCCACCACCCAAGTGCAGAACCCCTTTGAGAGCCCAGGGAGGTGCACTTGGGAATTCTTTCCTGTGGGTTACCCTCAAGCCCTTTCAGCCCCCCTCCAGGGAAGAGCTAAGAAAAAAAAGGAAATCAGCTGTTGCAACCAGCTAATTAAACAGCATGTACACAAACCTCTTAAGACACCAAAATCCAGTTCTGTTCTTAAAAAAGGTAAATTTTATTAATGAAAAAAATACATTTGGGAATTCAGGCTATCACTGGATTTAAAAAGAGCAACTACAAGGATTAAGCATCAAGAATAAAGGTTACAAGCAAAACAAAAGCACCTGGGGTTAGCACAGAGGAATCCACAAGCCATAAAGAAATAAAATATGAGCCCCAGGAGGATATGGGATGGGTTGCGGAGGATTGCAAGGGACAATAGAAATCGAGAGGACTTGCAGCCAGAGGGAACAGGGGATAGACTGGAGAATCGCACCATCACCAGGAAAAGGCAGGTCTACGTGACTGGGGACTCCTTACTGAGAAGAATAGACAGGCCTGTAACTAGCACTGATCTCAGGCAGTGGTGCTATAAGGAGGGCTTTGGGATGTATGGCCACTGGGAAGCATTCATGGACAGAGGATTGTTCTCTTGGGATGGACTTCACCTGAGTAAGGAGGGAAATAGACTTCTAGGATGGAGGCTGGCACAACTGATTAAGAGAGCTTTAAACTAAGAATTTGGGGGAGATGGTTGGGAGATGTCCAGGTAATCTCCATGCCGGAATTTAACATTGAAAGGGAAGAAAACAAAGTAAGAAAGGATACAACTGTGGGTATGAGAATAGACATAAGGAGGAAGGGTAGTGTAGATACCCGTCTAATAGGTGATACTGGTGGTAGAATGTCTTTGCTTAATCGGGTAAAGAATGTCAGTGAACCCAAACAGCAAAAATTAAGATGTTTGTACAGTAATGTGAGGAGCCTAGGTAACAAAATGGAGGAACTAGAGCTACTGGTGCAGAAAGTGAAACCAGATATTATAGGGATAACAGAAACATGGTGGAATAGTAGTCATGACTGGAGTAGAGGTATTGAAGGCTATGTGCTGTTTAGGAAAGACAGAAATAAAGGCAAAGGTGGTGGAGTAGCATTGTATATCAATGATGAGGTAAAAAGCAACAGAGAGTCCTGTGGCACCTTTAAGACTAACAGATGTATTGAAGCATAAGCTTTCGTGGGTGAATGCCCACTTCGTCGGATGCATGTAATGGAAATTTCCAGGGGCAGGTATAAGTATACTGGCAAGAATCAGTCTGGAGATAACAAGGTTAGTTCAATCAGGGAGGGTGAGGTCCTCTGCTAGCAGTTGAAGTGTGAACACCAAGGGAGGAGAAACTGCTTCTG
Organism: Trachemys scripta elegans; assembly: GCF_013100865.1. Classification (NCBI taxonomy): domain Eukaryota; kingdom Metazoa; phylum Chordata; order Testudines; family Emydidae; genus Trachemys; species Trachemys scripta. The sequence goes on from NC_048307.1 coordinate 42,597,893, forward strand.
TAGTTGGCTAGCCATTCACAGTCTTTGTTTAATCCTGATCTTATGGCGTCAAATTTGCAAATGAACTGAAGCTCAGCAGTTTCTCTTTGGAGTCTGGTCCTGAAGTTTTTTTGCTGTAAGATGGCTACCTTTACATCTGCTATTGTGTGGCCAGGGAAGTTGAAGTGTTCTCAATGATGAGGTAGACTGTAATGAAATAAGAAGTGATGGAATGCATAAGACAGAGTCTGTCTGGGCAAAAGTCACATTGGGAAAGAAAGCTACTAGAGCCTCCCCTGAGATAGTGCTTGGGGTGTGCTACAGACCACTGGGATCCTATTTGGATAGGGATAGAGACCTCTTTAATGTTTTTAATGAATTAAACACTAATGGGAATTGTGTGATCCTGGGAGACTTTAACTTCCCAGATATAGACTGGAGGACAAGTGCTAGTAATAATAATAGGGCTCAGATTTTCCTGGATGCGATAGCTGATGGATTCCTTCACCAAGTAGTTGAAGAACCAACAAGAGGGGATGCCATTTTAGATTTGGTTTTGGTGAGTAGTGAGGACCTCATAGAAGAAATGATTGTAGGGGACAACCTTGGTTCGAGTGATCATGAGCTAATTCAGTTCAAACTAGATGGGAGGTTGTGGAATCTCCATCTCTGGAGATATTTAAGAGTAGGTTAGATAAATGTCTATCAGGGATGGTCTAGACAGTATTTGGTCCTGCCATGAGGGAAGGGGACTGGACTCGATGACCTCTCGAGGTCCCTTCCAGTCCTAGAATCTATGAATCTATGAAGGATAAACAAAAATAGATCAGAGACTATGGGTTTTGATTTCAAAAGGGCTAACTTTAAAGAATTAAGGAAATTAGTTAGGGAAGTGGATTGGACTGAAGAACTTGTGGATCTAAAGGCGGAGGAGGCCTAGAATTACTTCAAGTCAAAGTTGCAGAAACTATCAGAAGCCTGCATCCCAAGAAAGGGGAAAAAATTCATAGGCAGGAGTTGTAGACCAAGCTGGATGAGCAAGCATCTCAGAGAGGTGATTAAGAAAAAGCAGAAAGCCTACAAGGAGTGGAAGATGGGAGGGATCAGCAAGGAAAGCTACCTTATTGAGGTCAGAACATGTAGGAATAAAGTGAGAAAGGCCAAAAGCTATGTAGAGTTGGACCTGGCAAAGGGAATTAAAACTAATAGTAAAAGGTTTTATAGCCATATAAATAAGAAGAAAACAAAGAAAGAAGAAATGGGACTGCTAAACACTGAGGATGGAGTGGAGGTTAAGGATAATCTAGGCATGGCCCAATATCTAAACAAATTCTTTGCCTCAGTCTTTAATGAGGCTAATGAGTTGCTTAGGGATAATGGTAGGATGACAAATGGAAATGAGGATATGGAGGTAGATATTACCACATCCGAGGTAGAAGCCAAACTTGAACAGCTTAATGGGACAAAATCGGGGGGGGGGGGGGGGGGGCAGATAATCTTCATCCAAGAATATTAAAGGAACTGGCACATGAAATTGCAAGCCCATTAGCAAGAATTTTTAATGAATCAGTAAACTCAGAGGTAGTACTGTATGACTGGAGAATTGCTAACATAGTTCCTATTTTTAAGAAAGGGAAAAAATGTGATCTGAGTAACTATAGGCCTGTTAGTTTGACATCTGTAGTATGCAAGGTCTTGGAAAAAATTTTGAAGGAAAAAGTAGTTAAGGACATTGAGGTCAATGGTAATTGGGACAAAATACAACATGGTTTTACAAAAGGTAGATCGTGCCAAACCAACCTGATCTCCTTCTTTGAGAAGGTAACAGATTTTTTAGACAAAGGAAATGCAGTGGATCTAATTTACCTCAATTTCAGTAAGGTATTTGATACGGTTCCACATGGGGAATTATTAGCTAAATTGGAAAAGATGGGGATCAATATGAAAATTGAAAGGTGGATAAGGAACTGGTTAAAGGGGAGACTACAACGGGTCTACTGAAAGGTGAACTATCAGGCTGGAGGGAGGTTACTAGTGGAGTTCCTCAGGGATTGGTTTTGGGACCAATCTTATTTAATCTTTTTATTACTGACGTTGGCACAAAAAGTGGGAATGTGCTAATAAAGTTTGTGGATGACACAAAGCTGGGAGGTATTGCTAATACAGAGAAGGACCGGGATATCATACAGGAAGATTTGGATGACCTTGTAAACTGGAGTAATAGTAATAGGATGAAATTTAATAGTGAAAAGTGCAAGGTCATGCATTTAGGGATTAATAACAAGAATTTTGGTTATAAATTGGGGACACATCAGTTGGAAGTAACAGATGAGGAGAAGGACCTTGGAGTATTGGTTGAGCTATGAGCCGCCAATGTGATATGGCCATTAAAAAAGCTAATGCGGTCTTGGGCTGTGTCAGGCGAGGTATTTCCAGTAAAGATAAGGAGGTGTTAGTACCGTTATACGAGGCACTGGTGAGACCTCATCTGGAATATTGTGTGCAGTTCTGGTCTCCCATGTTTAAGAAGGATGAATTCAAACTGGAACAGGTACAGAGAAGGGCTACTAGGATGATCCGAGGAATGGAAAACCTGTCTTATGAAAGGAGACTCAAAGAGCTTGTCTTGTTTAGCCTAACCAAAAGAAGGCTGATGGGAGATATGATTGCTCTTTGTAAATATGTCAGAGGGATAAATATCAAGGAGCGAGAGGAATTATTTAAGCTTAGTACCAATGTGGACCAGGACCGGCCTTAGGAAGTGCGGGGCCCGATTCCTGGGGCTTGTACTCACCGGGCGGCGCTCCCAGTCTTCAGCGGCACTTCGGATTGCCGGCCAGGGGAGCGTGGCTGTGGGGCTTGCCGTGCTCCAGCCAGGGTCGTGGGGCCGGGGGCTCTGGCCGGGGTCGGGGGGCTGGGGAGCCGGGCCGTGGGGCTTGCTGTGCTCTGACTGGAGCTCCAGCCAGGAGAGCGGGCCAACGGGCCTTGCAGCGCTCCGGCCGGGGTCGTGGGGCTGCGGCGCTCCGGCTGGAGCTCCAGCCAGGAGAGCGGGGCTGCTGAAGATCCCAGAGTGGACTGCAGCCGGGGTGAGTAAAAAAAATTAAAAAGGCACCTAAGGTGCAGGGCCCGATTCCGGGGAATCGGGTGAATCGGCCTAAAGCCGGCCCTGACAAGAACAAATGGATATAAACTGGACATTAGGAAGTTTAGACTTGAAATTAGATGAAGGTTTCTAACCATTAGAGGAGTGAAGTTCTGGAACAGCCTTCCAAGGGGAGTAGTGGGGGCAAAAGACATTTCTGGGTTCAAGATTAAGCTTGATAAGTTTATGGAGGGGATGGTATGATGGGATAGCCTAATTTTGGCAATTTATTGATCTTTGATTATTAGCAGGTAAATATGCCCAATGGTCTGTGATGGGATGTTAGTTGGGGTGGGATCTGAGTTACTACAGAGAATTCTCTCCTGGTTGCTGGCTGGTGAGTCTTGCCCACCTGCTCAGAGTTTAACTGATAGCCATATTTGGGGTTGGGAAGGAATTTTCCTCCAGGGCAGATTGGCAGAGGCCCTGGAAGTTTTTCGCCTTCCTCTGCAGCATGGGGCACAGATCACTTGCTGGAGGATTCTCTGCACCTTGAGGTTTTTAAACCACGATTTGAGGACTTCAATAACTCAGACATAGGTTAGGGGTTTGTTACAGGAGTGGATGGGTGAGATTCTGTGGCCTGCGTTGTGCAGGAGGTCAGACTAGATGATCATAATGGTCCCTTCTGACCTTAAAGTCTATGAGTCTATAAAAGGGATAAACCCAATCACGTCGTCCTAGACATATTCTGATCTACTTACATATCTGGGGTTTTAAATGAGTAGTTTCTAAGTATGATACTGATGATTTTTCATACCTGGCCCAAGCTTCTCATAGCATAACTCTGCCCTGTTCACCTCTCCCCAGGAAAACAACAACAGACAGAAAAAGGGAGAGTCTTTTCTCTATTTTAAAAAATTCTAGTCTTCCCATTGGCTCTTTTGGCGAAGTGTCCACTCACTTCCTTTTACCTATGCATAGCAGTGAGACTTTTTAACCCTTTACAAGTAGAGCAATTAAAGAACAGCTACTAAGAGGGATTTTGTAGCTACTGGCTGTCGGGTGTCCATAAAAGGGAACTCCCCCCCCCCCCCTTCATTTATCACAATCTCACAGCTGTTGATGGCCTGAGTGAAGTGAGCTGGAGTTCTTAGTCCAGTCCATAGCGCCTACTGGAGATGCTCACATGGCCCTGGGAACTATTAGGCAGGTGCCTGGGTTGGTTGTCTTGATAAGAGACTGATGGCTGACTGGGCATGAAAACTGAACTTCTCCTGCAGCTAGAGGCCCCACCCTGAAGGGTAATTCTAAGGCAGAGGACAGCGTGGGGATGCTTGCTCTGCCACTATCCAAGCAATACCTGTATTGCGATGAAGCAGAGGATGTCAGTCTCCGGAGCTATCAATCCAGCATTTTTCACCAGCACGTGCAAGAAACAATCTAGGGACAGAACAGTGTCTCCTGTAACCTGGAGAAATTAGATGATAAACATATAAAATGACTAACCCACTGTATATGTTCTTCCCATACATATCCACCTGCATACACAATGCACTTGTATTATGTGAGTATTATAGGTTTAGACAAATGGTTATTGTACAGTTGGGTTTAATTTTCAACACCGGGCAGGAAGAAGGTAAACTGGAATCTTTTGAGGGGTGTGTATGCTGGGGGCAGACAGGCAACACCTGCTATATCAAGGCTTTCTTAGAAAACAAAAGCAAGAATTAGAGGGCTATAAAAACACTGTCATCCAAACTACAGTAAATATTTCCTCTCTACTTGTAGCACAGAAGCTGGGGAGATAAAGAAGTAGCTGAAGGAGAGATCAAGGTGAGTTTCAGTTATTTACTGCTGTTGATGAGTGAGAGGAACCCCTCCCCCCCCCCACACACACATTTTGTTTTCCTACAATACAGTACAAGCTCCGGTCTGTTTAACAGCCTGGTTAGCTATAATTTTTCCCTCCGAGGGTGCATTTTACATGCTGCTCCAGTAAAATGTGGTACAATTATTAATTGTTCACAAACACATAAAACACACAGTATTCTTCTTTGCCACCATCACAGCACAGATCTGATCAAACTGGAGAGCAGAAAAGGTCACCCACCAAGACGGTGATTCGGAGAACAATTCTGAGAATGTAAATAAACTCCTGGAGGTTTTTTTTTTATTTCCCTCTCCCTGTTTAAAATAATTGGCTTGTTTGAACTTCCTAGGGAAGTCAGGAGAGTATAAGAAATTGTCAGGTTTGTATCTGGCTGCATTTCCTTTCTTATGAGAAAATACCCTCTCGTCTCCATGTCTAAGGGGACAAATTCTTTATCTCACATTGTGTTTGTGCAGGAGCATGAAATATATCCCTAACCTTGATCTACCTCCACATTTCACATTGTAAGAGCAACAAGAGCAGTGAGATGCAGAATTAGACTAGGAACTCCACAAAGGTGTGTGTGTGTGTGTGTGTGTGTGTGTGTGTGTGTACACATTCCAAGAACTAGACTTTTTCTGTCTTTAACATGTATGGTATTTAAAGCTAACTCATATGTGCACAACTCCCCAGAGATGCTCAGGGGCCCTGGTTTGTGAGCTTCTGTCTCCGTGGGAAGCTCCCCCCTGCCTTTCTGCAAACTGTCCCCCTTCTGCATTCGATGCGACAGATAATCTGAAGGCCCATGAGAAGGGAATTAAATGCCCGTTATCATGCTGCCATGTTCCATCACTTTGTTTGAAATGGCCATGAACACGAAGGGAGAAAACACAAGCGGAAAGTTAATTAAGCCACTGAAATGTCTGTGAAGGAACATTAAGCGTGGATTGTGCCATTGCTGCTCATGCTGGCGAGCACTTGCTCACATGCATCAGTGAGTAAGAGTGAAACAGCCCACCCCTTCACTGTGTATTTTATATTTTCTTGTGAATTTAGGGCTGGTGAAGTGTGACTGATGCCCAGCCCTGGAGCCAGACATAGAGTTCCATCTGGTGGGAAGTTTGGTAAAGGTGTGACCCTGAGAAGTGCTGCTAAGAAACTGCTCTTTATTTCTGGGCCACAGGAACCTGACATGGGTCAAGGTTACAAAGGTGAATGCCCCTGCTGCATGGCAGGGCTCTCCTGGCTACTCCTTCAGGGGGAACCCAACTGAAAGCAGAGGGTGAGCTCCCACCCTTCTCTCTGGCTTGGGGGAGCTCAGTTCCTCCAGAGCTCTCTCTCCTCATGGGCTGGTGAAGTGAGGGCCCTCCCCAGGCACACTGGGAGCAGTGTGAGGAGCTGGGGCTGGGTGAGAGGATCCTGGCTTCTCAGCCTCCCTGGAGCAGTAGCATCCAATGAAAGGAGAGGAAGTGGCCCCCATCTGCTCTTCCACACAAAACTCTGTTGCCTACCAGCTCCCCTTCCAGCTAGGAGGTAAGGGGAGAAGGGAGACTGCTCTGCCTGCTCCAAGGGAGATCAGAGGAATCAGCACCCACTATGCCCCCTCCACTCCAAAGGACAAAATTCCCCAAGGCAACAAAATGGCCCTGTCAGCTGCCAGCCCCCTGCTTGCAGGGCGTATGTGTGGGGGGCGATTTTAGGAGATGTAAAGGGCACTGTGTGATGCCAGATGGGAAGAACAGGAGGGGACGAAGGTGGGAAATTGAGAGAATGGCAGAGGAGCAGGACAGGGACACAGGTACTTATAGATTCATAGATTCATAGATACTAGGGCTGGAAGGGACCTTGAGAGGTCATCGAGTCCAGTCCCCTGCCCTCATGGCAGGACCAAATACTGTCTAGACCATCCCCGATAGACATTTATCTAACCTACTCTTAAATATCTCCAGAGATGGAGATTCCACAACCTCCCTAGGCAGTTTATTCCAGTGTTTAACCACCCTGACAGTTAGGAACTTTTTCCTAATGTCCAACCTAAACCTCCCTTGCTGCAGTTACTTAGATGGAGAGGGGAAGTTAGTCAGGGAAATGTGAAAAATGACAGGGACATGGGTGTGGCAGAGAGGGGGAGGCAGGAAGTGGTGTGATCCTAGGAGAGGAAAGCAGAGTTCAGGTGACAGGAGGAAGTACGGAGATAACCAGTGGTGGAAGTCAGGTGCTACAATTCAGCAACAAGTGCCACATTCAGGCCAGAGTGATGTCTGGGATGTGACCGTATAGGAGACAGGGGCTTGAGAGATCTTGTAGAAGGTGGGAGCTCAGAGATCTTATGGGGAACCTGCTCAGGCGCCTGCTGGTTCTGGTGCACGTTTGCTGGTATTCAAATAGAGTTTGCCTCTGGCCTGTTCCAGTTGACTAGGTATTAATGGTCCCATATCTAACACAGTATCTCCTGCCTTCCCCACCTCCACATCATCTCTCTCCCACGCTATCTAAATGGCAGGAAAGTCAATCGGAGATCATCGATTATTTCAACAGGGAGGCCCTTCCGGTTTTATGTTAAGATTGTGAATCCTTGTCAAGTCTGAACAACAGCATTTATGGAGGGGGTGACAGCACCCAACAGTAGCCCCTCCCCACATGCTTTGGCCCAGATCCACAAAGGTCTTCATGCGCCTAACACCCATTAGTGGGCCCTTGCTCTTACACATGTACTTTTGCTGGGCTGGCTAGGGGACTCTTTAGGGACAAGAACTTCTTTCAGATTTCTCCTCTTGTCCCATCCCATTGCCACAAGCTGGTGTTACTCTTCCATAGTAGGGCTGCTCCTGGGCTCACAAGAAGCCACTGCTGGGGCCCCAGCCAGGTGCAAAAGACAAAAGGGTTTTATGGGGCTGTTGGACCCTCCCAGCAGGGTCCCACCCACAACAGTCTCACTCAGCAGCAGCAATAGGCAAGTCACATAAAGCAAATCCAAACACTAGCCCTATGTTCGGCATCCCTTTGCCTGAGTGGCAGCAGCAGCCCATTCCTGGCCCCAGCCAGGCCTCTCTCTCAGAGCTGGAGCTCTATATTCCCTCCCAGCCTGGGCTCTTCCCTTTTAGCCCCTCCTGCCCAGTCTGACACCTCTTGCAGGTGTAGCAGGGCGAAGCCAGGGCCGGATTAACTTTTTGTGGGCCCGGCGCCAAACATATTTGTGGGCCCCCCTGGGGAATAATTGTAAAAGGGGCTGGGGGTAAAAGCACAGTGCGGCAGGAGCTAGGGTTGGCCTCTGGAGCAAGGGAGGGGTCAGGGGTAAACTGTAAGCACAGCAAGGCTGGGGAGGGGGTAAACAGTATCCCCCCCACCCCTGCCCTCATACAGCGGGTACCTACCTGGTTCTAGCCCATTATCTTTGTCTCTCTCTGCACTGAGCTGCCCCTCCTCCCACAGAAGCAGGACAAGTTTTCTTCCAGCCCTTGGGGGTGGGTGTTGGGAGTGGGAGGAGCGGAGGCTAATGTTGTTACTCCTATAACTGGACATTTAGTTTGCAGTCAGCACTGCTAACCGGACACTCAGGTCCCGTTTTCTACTGGAGTTTCCAGTCTAAAACTGGATACCTGGCAACTGGGGTGCCAGAAAAGCCAGAGGGGGCGAGGAGGGGCAAGCAATCATTTTTAAAAGTAAGAGGGCTAAGCCTTATGGGGGAGGGAAGTGGTGGGGGGTCTAGGAAGTGGAGAGGAGCTAGTGGGCAGGGCCATGTCTGCTGTTCTGCCCAGGAGACTATGGGGATCAGCTGACACAGTATCCAGGGCCAGTGCAAGGATATTTTTTATCCTAGGTGAAACTTCCACCTTGCACCCCGCCTCCCCCAGAGCATCGCTTATTATAAATTTTCAAAAATGAATACAGTGGAGTCACATCTTACGCGGGAGTTAGGTTCTAAGGTCAGCGCGTAAGAGGAAAATCACGTATAGTGAAAATTACCATGAAGTACAGTACACACAGTATACACTAGAACAGGGGTCCTCAACCTACGGCACACATGCCAAAGGTGGCATGCGAGCTGATTTTTTTTTTTAATGGCAGCCTGCAGGTCCTGGCCACCACTGAGCCTGCTGCCAGCCAGGGGTTCCGTTCACTCAGCTGCCAATTGGGGTCCCAGCCAGCAACTCTGCTCAGCCTCCTGCCATTCACCCAGGCCAGCAGGAAGCTGAGCAGGGCCAGTGGCCGAGACCCTGACTGGCAAGGGGCCAGCAGCTGGAACCCCAGATCATCAGCGGGCTGAGCAGGGCCGGCGGCCGGAACCCCAGACCGGCAGCGGGCTGAGAGGGGCTGGCAGCTGGGACCCCGGCTGGCAGGAGCCGGCCCAATGCTGGCCCTGCTCAGCCCGCTGCCAGCTGAGTGAACAGAACCCCAGGTTGGCAGCAGGCTCAGCAGCAGCCGGGACCCACAGCCTGCCATTAAAAAAAAATCAGCTCGCGTGCCACCTTTGGCATGCGTGCCGTAGGTTGAGGACCCCTGTTCTAGTGTATACTGTACTTTATGGCAATTTACACTATACGCAATTTTCCTCTTACGCGGTGACTTTAGAACCTAACCCCCGTGTAAGATGGGATTCCACTGTAGTGTAAAAAAAAATTTGGGGCACCGCTTTTTGGCACCCCCAAATCTTGACGCCCTAAGCGGTCGCCTAGTTTGTCTAGTGGTTACACTGGCCCTGACAGTATCCCCAGCCCAGGTGATGTGACAGCCAGTGGTGGATTTAGAGTTATTGGGGCCCCCCAGCCCTGTGCTCAGCTTCATTTTTGGGGCTCCTCCTTCGGACCCAGTCAAGAAAAAGAACATTTTCTCTTATCTCCCCCGCCCCCATTTTTCATTCTTTTTTTCTTCATCCTCCTCCCATAAGTAATAGCAAGTAAATGAAAATAAAGTGAGGTACCTTGATTGGGGGGGGTGCAGGGGTTAGGGTGGGCAGGAGGCTGAGGTGGTGGGCTGGGGTCGTGGGGGGGCTCACGCAGGGGGCTGGAGGGAGTATGCCCCAATTCCAGCCCCTTCCCCAAGGCCTCACCCCGCCTTGTCTTCTCCTCCTCCCCGGAGTGGTGTGCTGCGACTCGCTCCTCCTTGCCCCCCTCCTCCTTGCCCCCCTCCTGCCTGCAAGGCTGATCCAACTGATCGGGAGGAGGGGAACATAGCACGCTGGGGAAAGAGGTGGGGGAGAGGCCTCATCCCCGCCTCTTCTTCTCCTCCTCCCACCTGGAGCAGCGTGCTGCGGCTCCCTCCTCCCCCTCCTGGAGCCAGGCTGCAGGCAGAGGCTGCCACGGAGCCACAGCAGCCCACAGCGTCAAGCTCTGACCCCACAGGAGAGAGCGGGGGAGGGGGAGCAGAGAGGAGCGCACCGGGGCCCCTTTCGACCGTGGGCCCGGTGCCATGGCGCCATTATAAATGTGGTATTGGGCAAGGCTCATGGAACCCCAGCAGCTCAATAACCCTTTCTTGGCCAGCATGGGGTTTGGATAACACCTCACAGCCTCCTTATCACAAGACCCACCAAGAAACGCCCCCTTTGATTTTGAGCCATCCTCTTATTTTGTTCTACTTTAAACAAAACTTCTGTGTCACTGAGGGCTTGTCCACTCAGCGAAGTTACACTGCTAAAAGCTCAGGTGTGAATTAAAACCCCTGTAATTACACTGGTATAATGCCTCCTGGGGACCGGGGCCGGCACAACCCATTAGGCGACCTAGGCAGTTGCCTAGGGCATTAACATTTGGGGGGCGGCGACCGCAGTGGCCGGATCTTCGGCCACTCCGGTCGTCGGCAGTATTTCAGGGGCGGAACCTTCCGCCACCTCTGTCGGGGGCGGTATTTCGGGGGCGGGACCTTCCGCCGCCTAGGGCGGCAAAAAAGCTGGCGGTGCTCCTGCTGGGGACACACTCCAGGAGCAAAGGGCCTTTGTTGGTTCAGCTTTTGTCACTTAGGAAGGAATTCAAGCTAACCTGAAAAAAGCCACTCTTATTCCGGAATAAAAGTGTCCGCAGGGGGAGTGATACAGCTCTAGCGGTTTAACTATACTGGTGTAACTGGTAATGATTTCCTCTGTAAACAAGCTCAGCGGTTCATTTCATCCTTTTCCTTCTTGGGGGAGGAAATAGAAAAAGCCTCCAATAGCCCCCACTGTTCCTTGCAGTGGAAAAAAACTCCCACTGCACACATCTCTTTCCAATAGGTTTGCCAGGGACACCCCATCTGCTTGATACTATTGCCAACAAGTGCAAGAACCAAATCGTGTTCCCTTTCTGCCCAGGAGCTCCAGGTGACCCAAGTGCTATACAATGCATGTGGTCCACAGGCAGATAAGGTTCTTTGCAGTGGGGCACAGAGGGAGATGGTAGCAATACTTCATCTACTTCAGATTGAAAAGGCGAGCAAAGAGGGCATCTGGCAACAGCAATAGAGTCAGCAAGAGACCCTCCCTTGGTGCCTTATGTTCTGCTATGTCTACCTAGGTCAGCACTTTCTGGGCAGCGTGTATTACCAGATATCGATCAGGCTCCTGAGGGGGAGATAAATAAAGTCCATAAAGTTCTTATTGGGAGTAATAAAAAACATTAATGAAAGAGAGAGAGAGAGAGAGAGAGAGAGAGAGAGAGAGAGAGAGAGAAATGGATTGGGTTAGGCAAAGCATTCGCTGGTTGCATTCAGTCGCCCGTCATTGAATAGCTTTGCTCTCAATTCTTCATTGATGCTTTATCCCAGGAGTAGGCAACCTATGGCAAATGTGCCAAAGGCAGCACGAGAGCTGATTTTTAGTAGCACTCACACTGCATGGGTCCTGGCCACCGGTCCGGGGCTCTGCATTTTAATTTAATTTTAAATGAAGCTTCTTAAACATTTAAAAAACCTTATTTACTTTACATACAACAATAGTTTAGTTATATATTATAGATTTATAGAAAGAGACCTTCTAAAAACGTTAAAATGTATTACTGGCACATGAAACCTTAAATTAGAGTGAATAAATGAAGATTCGGCACACCACTTCTGAAAGGTTGCCAACCCCTGCTTTATCCTGTCCCATGATATGAGAATGAGGGGTGCACTAGAAGCAATGCCCAGGATGTTTAGACAGACATACTTCTTATGGAGCTAGTATTTAACCTATGAGACCCCCTGCATCTTAGTAAATGGTCTTTATTTTATGTATTTTTCATGACCACTCTTCCACATCCAGTGCCAGGGCCTCCCCAACCACAACTCCACCTCTAGAATTGTCTCATGAATTCAGTGTCCAAGCCCAAGGCAGAGAAAGGCCAGAAGAACTCAAATGCAGCCACAGAGGCTGAGAGGTCTCCTTTTAACAACCACCCTCGCCTGACTGGTAATAAGCCTCGTGCCCCTTCTGACTGGAGATAACTTCCGTCAGAGCTCATCAGTCTGCTTCTTGGACTGGAGGTAGGAGTTACTGCTAATGTGTCAAAGGCTGACCTGCTTCCTCCTATTTGTCCTCAGGGAGGGTGGAGGATTGGTGCCTCAATTACATTGCCAGATAAAGGTCAGTCTCTGATGGCGAACTCCATTCTCCTGCTCACTGCACCTGCCCAGCCTGGCAATATTTGTAAAATGCTCTTGGCCAGGGCCCCCTTAGCAGCATCGAGGCATTATCTCTTTACAGGTAACATGGAACAAAGCCCTGTAAAGATTGTCCCCCCCCCAACCCCTCCTATGACACCCACACTTGGCTCTTCAGGCTGCTCTGTGAAATGTAGTCGTTCCTAGTCGCTCATCAGCCCCCAAAGCCGGTGGCTGTTTGAAGTCTAATTTTAAAGGCCCAGGTGAGCCATTCAATAGTCAATCTCTGCTTTCATGACCCCAGTATGTAGGTATTTGGGTAAGTCTGTGCCAGCACAGACTGCACAGGACTGGAGGAGGGAGGGAGGGTAAAGGGCACCGTCCTGAGTCTCCACTGCTCTGGAAGCTGAAACATTGCCTGGCCTCACTTAGATAGTCCCGGGACAGCACCACTGCTGAGAATGTTGTAGCACCTGACCCTTCATGCTCTTGGCATTCCCCTTACAGCAGGGCTTGTGGGAGAGTCTTGCAGAGCAGCTGATAGCTGTCTTGTGCATTGCCTGCACGAGAGGAATTCTTATCCAGCCATGTCGGGGAAATATAAGGCCCACAGCAATGGACAGGGTCTGTAACAGGGGTTCAAATCTCATTCTTTGTGTTGACATCTTTATTGTCTTAAGGGAGCCGTTTATAGGGTTGAAATAAGACATCTGCTGTGCTCATAGTACTTCTATTCAGGACCTAAAAATGAGAGCTGGTCTCCTCACTGTATTTTAGCTCTATAAAGGGCCCCCAAATTATGCAAAAAGCAAGGAAAAGTGTAAACAATTGCAAACCATCAATACAAATTTTAAAACCCCCACACACTACTCTCTAACAGGTCTAGCTCACCACACTAAAAACTTAAGTCATTTAGCAAGTTTCCCATTCGGGGATGGGGGAGCAGGGGATATGTGTGTGTGTGTTAACTGGCACCAACTGCCTCCCTACAACAATAGAAATGTTTGAAACATGTAGCAACATCCTGTGACAGAATTCAGGAGTGCTACCAGGTCACCAGCAAACCAGGGGTAACTCCTGATTGGCTTCCACAGATGCTTGGGGGAGATATTGAAGGAGGGATGGAGAATGCAGGACAATCAGCTTCCACAGGGTAACATGGTTCTGTCCTGTTACAGTCTTATCTCTTCTGGTTAAATGGCTGTATAGGCAGTTAGATCTTGGAGAAACACTTGCTAACAACAGTAAGTTGTGATGCAGTCCTTTCTAGAAGTTGAGTGTATTACATGTTCATTCCTTCATCTCTCTGACTGAATCATTTTGCAGATGTAGAGCTGCCACTTATGTGTATAGCCATGCAAAGCGCGCGCGCGCACACACCCACCCACCCACCCACACACACCCCATTACACTGCAAGGGCAACATGAAACTCTAGGGTCAAGATTAGACTAGGGAATTTTTAAAAACTTTCCCCCGGTGCTACCATTATTTTAACTGCACTGCTGGTACCACCAGTCAGAGTCCTAGAGCACACAAAGCTGGGGCTACTTCTGAAATTTTTAATACCCTATAATTTAGACCCTAATACAAGGGGGAATTTGTGCCTAAAATATCCCCATGTAGACAAATCCCTGGGAGACAGCAGGAGAGGATGCCTATGTTGGTAAACTACAGGCGTCTGCTTCTGCTATCTCCCAGGGCTTTGTCTACTCAGAGAGATTTTATGCAAAAATCCAGGGCGCTGCAGGGTGTAAGTAATGGTTTGGAGTGGAGCTTGTCTTTCTTTTTGTGTTGGGTAAGACCAAGTAGATGTGTCTGATTTAGCCATCGCTCTCTGAATGCCTGGAGGAATTTCAAAAGCAGTATAGAGGACATAAGCAGACGGAGAGACCTTTTCTTTGGTGCCTGATCTGGAGTGGGAGGGTAAGCATTCGTTCATTGTATGATGCTGTCACCACTTAAGCCTTACTGTGGTAAGTTCTGTGGCTTTTTCTCCTCAAATGTAACATGGAAAGTTTCCCTCCTGCAGGGCTGATAATCCCGATATCAGCTCCTCCTGTCCCCTTGCAAATCCGCACCAGTCCAGCTCCAGAGAGAGCCCATGACAGAACAATTTCTGCTCCTGTTACAGTCATGTAGCCCCACTGGAGCCAATGGAGTATAACAGCACAGAAAGTGGCCCAGTATATTCACTTTCTCCAAGTAAAGGCCTTCTGTTTGGATAGATTAGCTCTTTGCCTATGTTTTCCCCAGCACAGCAATGCCAGCTCCGCCCCAGGGAACAGCAGGAGACCCCTCTTCATCCAACCCCACTCCCGGGATCCTAACAGTGGCAGCTTGTGTTCTCCACATTTCCTTCTGATCTCTCACGCCCTGTCTTCCAGCTTTCTGGGTTCCTCCTTCAGGGCTGCCTCCTGAAATAACTTTATAAAAGAGAATAGTACATTCCTATTTCAAATCCAGGCTTGGCATTCAAGCCAAAATAAGCAGAGATCAGTCACAGTGTGGGAGGCAGAAAGAGCCCCGCTGTAGCTTTGTGACATGTCTTACAGCCTGTGTTTCCATTTCTTTTTCTGGTTTATAGGCTGAACTGCCAGCAAGGGAAATTCATCTTCTCATCCTCTGACTATACAGGAGTGGCCAGCGTGACACAGAAATAAAGTCAGTAGGTGGTGATGACCTTGTGAAAAAGTGTGTGTGTTGCAAAGAAAAGATAATTACACAATAAAATTAATCTCACCCACCATGCCCCTGCACAGCCAGGACTGGAATGCAGCATCACAGTGACCAGGTGATCTGCACCTCTTACCCCTCCTGCTCTCTTCCAGTGCATCCTCCTCCCAGGTCTCATCTCTCTGATAGTCACCTGGCTCCAGGTGGAATTACAGAGATCTCCCACTCTCAGACTGTGCCCAAGGCTGCAGTCCCCTGGTGCTAACTGTGATTACCCCAGTAGGTCTGAGTCTGCAGAACTGAGCCTGGCTCCAGGCAATGACAAGGGGAATCAGTGACCAAACAGCCTCCTTTAAAGCAAAGTATCATTTATTTAGAACAAAGGCATTTAAGAGAAAACAGCTCTTCAAAACCACAAACCAGCCTACATGTATATCTAGTTCATCAGGAGTTTAACCATTTTTCACACAGGGATCTGGCAGGACTAGCTCCCTAGAGACAATTCTACAGAGCTTCTCTGTGAACTTGTCTCCCTGTCAGAGCTCACGGAAAAGCCTCTGGACAGCCCCTGGCAGCTCACCCCTTTGCAGGGATCAAGCCACTGTTAACTGTTTATAGCCCTTTGAACTGGTAACTCCCAGGATTGGCTAAACAAGGTTTGCAATTGGTTGGAGGCAGGACACAGGCTTCTTGAAGCTAACGGTCTGCCCCATTGTCTTTCAAGTATACACTTGGGTGTTCTTATCTGGGAAGCCTTCATGCACACAGCCCATTGAATTCAAGCAGTATAGGAGTATAATAAACATTCCACTATCCTCACTATAAGTTAGATCAATACAATAACTTCTCTTCTCTGACCCAGTCAGCTGCTGTGTCCACAAAATCATTATATCTCAGCATACATAACACTCTTACATACCAGTTCCCTATCACACCTTGGTCCTTCAGTTCTAAAAGCACAGGCTTCTATCACCAGAGCTAACGGAGATCTCCCTTAACTGGCTGTAGTAATAGGCCCCTTATCCTCTGTGTAGGCCAGTTTCCAGCAGGCGGTGTCAGTACATTAAAACTTTTCAAAACTCATGAGTGATGGAACACAGCAGAATCCTTGGGTGGGTTATGATAAGCATGGATATAAATCCTACCTGTGTCTAGGAGCCCTCAAATTTATGGGGCCTTGCAGAAGTAAAGTTAGACTCCATGAGGAAGGGTAGAGCCCCTCAATTTAGGGAAGCAGGGGGTAGAGACAGAGCCAACATTGTTCAAGTTCAGGAGGGGAAGGAGAGGGTGGATAGGAGTTACAAAGGACATTTTGGGTGAATGACTTTCTGTATGTTTACACTGCAATTAGACACTTATGGCTGGCCCGTGCCAGCTGATTTGGGCTCACGGGGCTATTTAATTGAGGTGTAGACAGCACTTGGTTGGGCAATGGCTCTGGCAAGTCCTCAGCACTGCAGGGATCCTCCTCAGGCTCCAGCCCCAGCAAAAGGCTGTCTCCTCCGGTGGCTCCAGCCTAAGTGAGCTGCCGGGCCCACCGTTTATACTTCCTGTCCCACCCCTCGGCTTCTGGTGAGGTGGGTGTGAGTGTCCTGGTGTCAGTCTTGGAGGGAGGCTATGCCCCCTCACTACAGACAGAGGAGACAATTCAGAGTTGAGTCCTAGAGTTTCCTGTGACAGGTTCGGTCACAAGACCCCATTGGCACTGTCACCTGACATGCTGGAATTACCTCAGAGCCGGTTTTCTCTGATGGCTTGGGACTCTAGAACCCTGCCTTGTTGAGCCAGACACACCATCCTGATGCAACACAGACCGAGGTCTGAACCACGCCCCCAAAGCTGCAGGCTTTAACTGAAAACTGCTCAGCAGGTTACATATCTGTAGCACCCAGCTCCCAATGGGATCCAAACCCCAAATAAATCCATTTTACTCTGTATAAAGCTTATATGGGGTAAACTCATAAATTGTCCACCCTCTATAACACAGAGAGAGAGATATGCGCAGCTGTTTGCTTCCTCAGGTATTAATCACGTTCTTTGGGTTTACAAATAAACAAAAGTGATTTTATTAAGTATAAAAAGTATTTAAGTAGTTTTAAGTAATAACAGACAGAACAGAGTAAGTTACCAAGCAAAATAAAACAAAACACGCAAGTCTAAGCCAAATACATTTAAGACACTGAATACAGGTAAATTTCACCCTCAGAGATGTTCCAATAAGCTTTTTTCACAGACTAGACTCCTTCTTAGGGTATGTCTACACTACGAAATTAGGTTGAATTAATAGAAGCCGGTTTTATAGAAATCGGTTGTATACAGCCGATTGTGTGTGTCCCCACATAAAATGCTCTAAGTGCTCTAGTTGGCGGACCGCGTCCACAGTACCGAGGCTAGCGTCGACTTCCGGAGCATTGCACTATGGGTAGCTATCCCACAGTTCCCGCAGTCTCCGCCACCCATTGGAATTCTGGGTTGAGATCCCAATGCCCGGATGATGCAAAACAGTGTCGCGGGAGGTTCTGGGTACATGTCGTCAGGCCCCTCCCTCTCCGACAGAGCAATGGCAGACAATAGATTCGTGCCTTTTTACTTGGATTACCTGTGCAGACAACATACCACGGCAAACATGGAGCCCGCTCAGCTCACCATCACCATATGTCATCTGGGTGCCGGCAGATGTGGGACTGCATTGCTACACAGCAGCAGCAGCAGCTAACTGCCTTTTGGCGGTAGACGGTGCAGCATGACTGGTAGCCTTCATCAGCGATCTGGGTGCTGGCAGTCGTAGGGCTGGCAGTCGTAGGGCTGCATTGCACCAGCCCCTTGCCTTTTAGCAGTAGATGGTGTATTACGACTGGTAACCGTCCTATTACAAGTTGGATCATTGCACATTAGCAGATCTTCCCTGAGCAGCAGATCGTGCAATAGGCCTGAAGGCCATCGTAGTACACTAACTGCCAAGCGCCCAGAAGATGCCGAGGGCTATCAGTTATGCTGCACCGTTGTCTTAAGATGTAAAAAATAGATTTGTTCTGTATTCATTTGCTTCCCCCTCCCTCCGTCAAATCAACGGCCTGCTAAACCCAGGGTTTTCAGTTTAATCTTTGGGGGGACCATTCTGTGTGACAGTTGTTTGTGTTTCTCCCTGATGCACAGCCACCTTTCTTGATTTTAATTCCCTGTACTTGTACGTCATGTCGTCACTCGGCCCGCCCTCCCTCCCTCCTTCCCCTGGTCCGTCAGATACTAGTTTCGCGCCTTTTTTCAGACCAGGCGCCATAGCTAGCACTGGGATCATGGAGCCCGCTCAGATCACCGCAGCAATTATGAGCACTATGAACACCACGCGCATTGTCCTGGAGTATATGCAGAGCCAGGACATGCCAAGGCAAAACCCGGACCAGCCGAGGAGCGATTGCAGCGCGGCAAAGAGAGTGATGAGGAAATTGACATGGACATAGACCTCTCACAAGGCACAGGCCCCAGCAATGTGGAAATCATGGTGTTACTGGGGCAGGTTCATGGCATGGAACGCCAATTCTGGGCCTGGGAAACAAGCACAGACTGGTGGGACCGCATCGTGCTGCAGGTGTGGGACGATTCCCAGTGGCTGCGAAACTTTCGCATGCGTAAGGGCACTTTCATGGAACTTTGTGACTTGCTTTCCCCTGCCCTGAAATGCCAGAATACCAGGATGAGAGCAGCCCTCACAGTTGAGAAGCGAGTGGCGATAGCCCGGTGGAAGCTTGCAATGCCAGACAGCTACCGGTCAGTCGGGAATCAATTTGGAGTGGGCAAATCTACGGTGGGGGCTGCTGTGATCCAAGTTGCCAGGGCAATGAAAGACCTGGTGATATCAAGGGTAGTGACTCTGGGCAACGTGCAGGCAATAGTGGATGGTTTTGCTGAAATGGGATTCCCAAACTGTGGTGGGGCCATAGACGGAACCCATATCCCTATCTTGGCACCGGAGCACTAAGCCACCGAGTACATAAACCACAAGGGGTACTTTTCAATGCTGCTGCAAGCCCTGGTGGATCACAAGGGACGTTTCACCAACATCAACGTGGGATGGCCGGGAAAGGTACATGATGCTCGCGTCTTCAGGCACTCCGGTCTGTTTTGAAAGCTGGAGGAAGGGACTTTCTTCCCGGACCAGAAAGTAACCGTTGGGGATGTTGAAATGCCTATTGTGATCCTTGGGGACCCAGCCTACCCCTTAATGCCATGGCTCATGAAGCCGTACACAGGCAGCCTGGACAGGAGTCAGGACCTGTTCAACTACAGGCTGAGCAAGTGCCAAATGGTGGTGGAATGTGCATTTGGACGTTTAAAAGCTCGCTGGCGCAGCTTACTGACTCGCTCAGACCTCAGCGAAAAGAATATCCCCATTGTTATTGCTGCTTGCTGTGCGCTCCACAATATCTGTGAGAGTAAGGGGGAGACATTTATGGCAGGGTGGGATGTTGAGGCGACTCTCCTGCCCGCTGATTACGCGCAGCCAGACACCATGGCGGTTAGAGGAGCACAGCAGGGTGCGGTGCGCATCAGAGAAGCTTTGAAAACGAGTTTTGTGACTGGCCAGGCTATGATGTGAAACTTCTGTTTGTTTCTCCTTGATGAACCCTCCGCCCCCCCCACGCCACCCGGTTCACTCTACTTCCCTGTAAACAAACCACCCCACCCTCCCCTTCCCCCTTCGAGCACCGCTTGCAAAGGCAATAAAGTCATTGTTACTTCTCATTCATGCATTCTTTATTAATTCATCATACAATTAGGGGGATAATTGCCAAGGTAGCACGGGATGGGTGCGGGAGGAGGGAAGGAAAAGGACACACTGCATTTTAAAACTTTAACTCTTATTAAGGGCCAGCCTTCTGATGATTGGGCAATCATCTGGGGTGGAGTGACTGGGTGGCCGGAGGCCCCCCCACCGTGTTCTTGGGCGTCTGGGTGAGGAGGCTATGGAACTTGGGGAGGAGGGCTGTTGGTTACACAGGGGCTGTAGCGGCGGTCTCTGCTCCTACTGCCTTTCCTGCAGCTCAACCATACGCTGGAGCATATCAGTTTGATGCTCTAGCAGACAGAGCATTGACTCTTGCCTTCTGTCTGCAAGCTGACGCCACCTATCATCTTCAGCCCGCCACTTGCTCTTTTCATCCCGCCATTCAGCCCGCCACCTCTCCTCTCGTTCATATTGTGCTTTTCTCATGTCTGACATTGACTGCCTCCACGCATTCTGCTGTGCTCTATCAGCGTGGGAGGACATCTGGAGCTCCGTGACCATATCGTCCCGCGTCCTCCATTTTCTCTTTCTAATGTTCACTAGCCTCTGCAAAGGAGAAACATTTGCAGCTGGTGGAGGAGAAGGGAGAGGTGGTTAAAAAAAAGACACATTTTAGAGAACAATGGGTACACTCTTTCGTTACAAGGTCGCATTTTTCCTCTGCCTGCCGGTTTGGTATGAGAGATCACTCACGCAGTGCCAGGCAACAGATTTTGGCTTGCAGCCAGCCATGGTAATCCACAGTCTTTTGGCTTTTTTAACCTTCTTAACATGTGGGAATGGTTTCAAACAGCAGCGCATTTCCCATATCAAGGATGAATTGGGTTGGCCATTTAAAATGGGTTTTCAATGTAAAAGGAGGGGCTGCGGTTTCCGGGTTAACATGCAGCACAAACCCAAGTAAACCCCCCCCCACACACACACGCAATTCTCTGGGATGATCACTTCACTCCTCCCCCCACCGCTTGGTTAACAGCGGGGAACATTTCTGTTCAGAAGAGCAGGAACGGGCACCTCTGAATGTCCCCTTAATAAAATCACCCCATTTCAACCAGGTGACCGTGAATAATATCACTCTCCTGAGGATAACAAAGAGAGATAAGGAATGGATGTTGTCTGCATGCCAGCAAACACCGGGACCATACGCTGCCATGCTTTGTTATGCAATGATTCCAGACTACGTGCTACTGGCCTGGCGTGATAAAGTGTCCTACCATGGCGGATGGGATAAGGCAGCCCTCCACAGAAACCTTTTGCAAAGGCTTTGGGAGTACATGAAGGAGAGCTTTCTGGAGATGTCCCTGGAGGATTTCCGCTCCATCCCCATACACGTTAACAGACTTTTCCAGTAGATGTACTGGCCGCGATTGCCAGGGCAAATTAATCATTAATCATTAAACACGCTTGCTTTTAAACCATGTGTAATATTTACAAAGGTACCCTCACCAGAGGTCTCCTGTGTGCCCTCTGGGTCTTGGGAGAGTTCGGGGGTTACTGGTTCCAGGTCCAGGGTGACAAACATATCCTGGCTGTTGGGGAAACCGGTTTCTCCGCTTCCTTGCTGCTGTGAGCTACCTACAGTACCTCCATCCTCATCTTCCTCATTCCCCGAACCCTCTTCCCTGTGTGTTTCTCCATTGACGGAGTCATAGCACACGGTTGGGGTAGTGGTGGCTGCACCCCCTAGAATGGCATGCAGCTCCGCGTAGAAGCGGCAAGTTTGCGGCTCTGCCCCGGACCTTCCTTTTGCTTCTGTGGCTTTGTGGTAGGCTTGCCATAGCTCCTTAATTTTCACGCGGCACTGCTGTGTGTCCCTGTTATGGCCTCGGTCCTTCATGGCCTTGGAGACCTTTTCTAATACTTTGCCATTTCTTTTACTGCTACGGAGTTCAGCTAGCACTGATTCATCTCCCCATATGGCGAGCAGATCCCGTACCTCCCGTTCGGTCCATGCTGGAGCTCTTTTGCGATCCTGGGACTCCATCACGGTTACCTGTGCTGATGAGCTCTGCGTGGTCACCTGTGCTCTCCATGCTGAGCAAACAGGAAATGAAATTCAAACGTTCGCGGGTCTTTTCCTGTCTACCTGGTCAGTGCATCTGAGTTGAGAGTGCTGTCCAGAGCGGTCACAATGAAGCACTGTGGGATAGCTCCCGGAGGCCAATAACGTCTAATTCTGTCCACACTACCCCAATTCCGACCCGCAAAGGCCGATTTTATCGCTAATCCCCTCGTCGAAGGTGGTGTAAAGAAACCGGTTTAAAGGGCCCTTTAAGTCGAAAGAAAGGGCTTTGTCGTGTGAATGTGTCCAGGCTTAATTCGATTTAACACTGCTAAAGTCGACCTAAACCCGTAGTGTAGACCAGGCCTCAGTCTGGGCTCAATCCTTTCTCCTGGTACAGTTTTTGTTAGTTCCAGCTCAAATGGTAACTCGGAGATTTCTCATGACAGCAGCCCCCTTTGTTCTGTTCCACCCCCTTTTATAGCTTTGGCCCAAGGCGGGAATCCTTTGTCTCTCTGGTTTCCCACCCCTCCTTCTAAATGGAAAAGCGCCTGGTTTAAGAGGGATTCCTGTATCAGGTGACATGGTCACATGTCACTGTAAGACCTCATTCTTCATTACCCACAGGTTTGCCCCCACATCCACAAGAAGATTTGCAGGTAAATAAACCATCTACAGCCAATTGTCCTAGTCAATGGGTGCCATCAAGATTCTAAACCACCATTAATGGCCCACACTTTGCATAATTACAATAGGACTTCAGAGTTACCTTCATATTTCTAGTTTTAGATACAAGAATGATACATACATACAAATAGGATGAACACACTCAGTACATTATAAGCTTTGTAATGATACCATACAAGAGACCTTTTGCATAGAGCATATTCCAGTTACCTTATATTCACATTCGAAGCATATTTTCATAAAGCATATGGAGTGCAACGTGTCACTCCCCTTTTGAATTTGTGCTTGGGGCCTATCAGGATGTTACAATACACCGAGAATAGGCGTGAGGTGAGAATGTTTCCCATGAGGCAACAGAGTGATGTATGCTGTAAAGCAGTGGTTCTCAAACTTTTGTACTGGTGCCGCCTTTCACATAGCAAGCCTTTGAGTGTGACCCCCCCTTATAAATTAAAACACTTTTAAATATATTTAACACCATTATAAATGCTGGATGCAAAGCAGGGTTTGGGGGTGGAGGCTGACCGCTCACGACCCTCCATGTAATAACCTCATGACCCCCTGAGGGGTCCCAACCCCCAGTTTGAGAACCCCTGCTGTAAAGTGTCTCTTCCTTAGTGCCAGCTGACCCAGACTCAGTCAGGGGTTGGTAGGCACAATGGAAGATTGTACATTTTTCATGCCATATGAATCTGGAGCTGGAGCGGTCTGTGGTTACTTAGTGTTGATTAATCTAGAGCTAGTGGGCTCCTCCAGTTTCCTGGTGGAGATGGTGGAGGAGAGAAAGAGCCAAGGTCCTGAACAGCCTATATTTTAGGCAGGAGTCTGTAGCTTATTCTCATTCCAGAGTTCATTGAAGGGAAGAGAGTGGTTCATAGATTTCACAAAGTCGTAGATTATAAAATCAGAAGGGACCACTATGATTATGACCTCCTGCATGACATAGGACATTGGACTTCCCTGAATTAATTCCTGTTTGAACTAAAGCAGATCCATTAGATAAGTTCTCCTATCCTGATTTACAAAGTGCCAGGAATGGAGACTCCACCACAAAGCTTGTAAATTATTCCAATGGTGAATTACTTTAACTGTTAAAGAAATTCACATTATTTCCAGTCTGAATTAATCCATCTTAAACTTTTAGCCACTGAAACTTGGTATATCTTTGTCTGCTAGCCTGAAGAGCCCATTATAAACTTTTTTGTTCCCCATGTAGGTACTTATAAGCTGTAATCAAGTCAGCCTGTAACAGTCTCTTTGTGAAACTGAATAGAGTGAGCTCTTTGAGTCTATCACTTTACAGCATACCAACGGTAAGTGAATCTCTATGAAGAAACTGTCTCTCACTCTTCTTAGTGCTAAGTTTAATAAGGAATAGTAATTGTTTTTTTTCAGTTAAGAGTTATTGTAGCATTTACTTTCTGATACAATTTTTCACTTTGTGTTTTGTGTACGTGTGACATTATTGACATGAACTGTGACCATATAGATCATTGTTGCAACCACTGTTATATATGTGCAGCAGATATTGTACAAAGGTTGTCAAGTGAGGTGTCTATGACAAGGTTATGATTTGCTGGTTATGATTATGCTGTCTGTATGTGTGTATCATTTTTGTATTTGACATTATAAATATTGGCTATGCATTTGTATCTCAATGTGTTTGATTCTAAGTAGCTCAGTGAAGCATCTGCTCAGCTTCTTAAGAAAGGACTATTCTCAGTAAATGCTCAATCAAGAAACACTTAACGGACAATGGACTTTGGGAGATGCCAATCCACATCTGAGTTTTCCTAGGAACGTTCAAACTAACATGTAAACAATAGCCTGGTCTGCAATGGTCTGCAAAAAACTGAGTCATGCATGGACATGAGACTTGCCTATGTGACTACAAATTCCATCTTGTTGCTGTGACTTTACAGAAGAACAAAGGGGTTTCCGCCCACAAGAGAAAGAATATAAAATGCCCTGGAAAGCCCTTTTTTGCCTTCAATCCTGCTTCATACCTCTGGAGGAACTTTGTTCAGAGCTTCAGTTTGTAGCAAAGGACTGAATGACCCATCCAAGCTGTGGATGTACTCCAGAGACTTGATTTGAACCTGCAGTTTATTCCATCACTGCTACAAGCCTGAACCAAGAACTTTAGTTAAATGGAATCAATTACATACAGTAATGGCAATTTTAGCTCTTATCTATATTTCTTTCTTTAATGAATAAACCTTTAGATTATAGATTCTAAAGGATTGGCAACAGTATGATTTGTGGGTAAGATCTGACTTGTATATTGACCTGGGTCTGGGGCTTGTCCTTTGTAATCGGGAGAACCTTTTTTCTTTTACTGGGGTATTGGTTTTCATAAACATTCATCCCCATAACAAGTGGCACTGGTGGCAATACTGGGAAACTGGAGTGTTTAAGGGAATTGCTTGTATAACTTATGCTTAGCCAGTGAGGTGAGATTGAAGTCCTCTCTGTTTGGCTGGTTTAGTGTTCCTTAGAGGTGGAAAACCACTAGCCTGGGGCTGTGACTGCCCTGTTCTAAGCAATTTGTCCTGAATTGATACTCTCATCTATTACAGAGGAAAGATGTCTCAATTTGACTGCCTTAAAACAGGTTACTGTAATATCTTATGGGGATCAGACAAACATAAACCCTGAGATAACCAAGCAAATAAAGGATAACATTATAACTGCACATCTATTTTACCACTATAGTGGTAGTGTTGGACTGAAATTACTGAAAGAAGGGATTGTCCTGTGGCTGTTTGACCACCTCTGTTCCAGGATTAGTGTATATGTGTACATAAAACAAAGTACACGTAGAATAAGCCCAGAATCTACATCACTGATTTCTCTTCCACTGGGAAACGGACTTGCAACATCTACAACCACTGTTAGAGGGGCAACAATATTAATTTAAAACAAAGACTGAAACATCTGTATAAACCAAATCACTGTTCCACAGCCAAAATGCTTCTGAAATAAATGTAGTCAAATTTTACTAATCCTGGGTCACTGAGAACGAAAATGATGCTTAAAATTGTTGATTGGCTCTAGTTTTCAAGATATATACTGACCCAATAGCGTACGACCCTTGAGTTGGGAATGGCGGAGGATAAGTGAGTTCTAAAGGGAAGGGATCTCAATTTAAACCAGAAATGACTAAAATACATCTTTGACTGGATCTATGAATAAATCTATGACTGGGTTTGGACAGTACTTGCTTTTTAGGCAAAACAATGAATGATGCAATCTGAAGCTGGTATTGCGTCATATATGATATGAATTGCATCATGTTATTCCTAGAAGTCATGGATGATGCAATCATAACGAAGCTTACATCACTCTGCTGAACAAATTGCCCTCTATCAGCTCTAGAAATCATACAATGTCATGCTCTCTTATTTGTCAGTGTTTGATTTTGCAAAGGGACACATTTCTGTCTAGCCAAAGTGAGCAGAGATGCCTCGTACTTGTGTGAACAGTGCAGATAACTTCTGCTATGTTTGTGGTGAAGTGACTTTTGCATCACAAAAGCGCACTATAACCAATATGGTTAAGAAAGCCTATCGCCTTTATTTTGGCTGCAAAATTGGAGATCAGGACAAGAGGTGGGCCCCACACATATGCCGCAACACTTGTGCAACAAATCTTCGCCAGTGGTTGAAGAGGAAAAGGAAATCTATGCCTTTTGCAGTGCCAATGATTTGGGAGAGCCAACAGATCATACCAGCAATTGTTACTTCTGCATGGTACCTCTGGTTGGGAAAGGTATGTCAAAGAAAAAAAAGTGGACTGTGCATTATCCAAACATTCCATCAGCTACACGCCCAGTACCCCACGCAGAAGAACTGCCGGTTCCTGATGCACCAGAATCATTCTCACTTGAGTCGGACGAGGAAGAAATTTCTGGTCTGAACCATCAATGTCACAGGACCCACATTTTCTCCCATCCTCCTCCTCTGAACCACACCTCATAAACACAAGGTGAACTGAATGACCTTGTCAGGGATTTGGAACTACCCAAGAGTAAGGCAGAGCTGTTGGGCTCCAGACTACAGCAGTGGAATCTCCTGGCAGATGATGTTAGGGTTTCCATGTTCCATGACCGTCAAAAGGATCTTGTCCCATTCTTCTTCATGGAAGGTGATCTTGTAGCCTGCAACAACATTGATGGGGTGATGGCAGCTCTCAACATCGTTCACGATCCAGATGAGTGGAGACTGTTCATTGATTCATCGAAGACGAGTCTTAAAGCTGTTTTACTGCATAATGGCAATATTTTGCCATCAATTCCAGTTGGTCATGCAGTCCATATGAAAGAAACCTATGACAACATGAAACAACTTTTGAGGTGCATAAACTATGACCAACATCAGTGGCAGCTTTGTGGCCATTTGAAGGTTGTTGCTCTCTTGCTTGGTCTGTAGACTGGATACACAAAGTACTGCTGTTTTCTCTACGAATGGGATAGTCGTGCAAGAAATTCCCACTACATCAAGAAAGATTGGCCACTCCGACAGTCATTGGAGCCTGGGAGGAAAAGTGTTCAGCATCCACCACTTGTTGAATCAAGGAAGATTTTGTTACCACCATTACACATCAAGCTGGGTCTGATGAAGAACTTTGTCAAGGCCATTGACAAAATACAAGCAGCTTTCAAGTACCTCCGTGGAAAATTTCCAAGGGTAAGTGAAGCTAAGATAAAGGAAGGTGTCCTTGTTGGTCCTCAGATTCGTGAACTTCTTCGAGATGATGCATTTGACCATGCACTGCGTGGCAAGGAAAAGATGGCATGGAAAGCCTTCCAGTTAGTGGCAATAAATTTTCTCAGAAACAACAAGGCAGACAACTACAGGTTGTTGGAAAACCTCCTCAAGGCATACAAAAGCCTTGGTTGCAACATGTCACTAAAGATAAATTTTTTGCACTCTCATCTAGATTTTTTTCCACCGAACTGCGGAGCAGTGAGCGAAGAGCACGGCGAGCGATTTCACCAGGACATTGCAACAATGGAGAAACGCTATCAGGGCAAATGGAGCCCATCAATGCTTGCAGACTATTGCTGGACAGTGACAAGAGATGCTGCAGTTAATGAATACAAGAGACAAGCCAAGAAGCGCCGAGTAGACACTGAATAGGACTAAACTATGTACATAATAGTTTGTTGCCTTTTGTTTCATAATACATTTTGTTTATATAACCCTTTTGCTGATTTTTAAAGTGTTACATAAACAGGACAGGTGAAATATCATGTAAAGCAACCATAAACACGTGAAAAGACCTAGGTTTACAATTTATGATTAAAACTCTACTACTATCTACACAATATACATAGACATAAAATGTAAAAACTTAAATATCTTAGAAACAGTAGCCAATCAGTTGGTTTAATTATCATATTTGAATTCAGCACATCAAAAAACATAATAAATAGCACATTTTATCTCTGAAGCAGATGACTTCTCAAAAATTGTAGATCAGTGATATAGAATTAGGCATGATTTATTGGCAAGTATTGACTCAAAATCATAGAATATTAGGGTTGGAAGGGACTTCAGGAGGTCATCTAGTCCAACGCCCCTGCTCAAAGCAGGACCAATCCCCAACTAAATCATCCCAGCCAGGGCTTTGTCAAGTCTGGCCTTAAAAACCTCTAAGGATGGAGATTCCACCATCTCTCTAGGTAACCCATTCCAGTGCTTCACCACCCTCCTAGTGAAAATTTTTCCTAATATCCAAGCTAAATCTCCCCCACTGCAACTTGAGACCATTACTCCTTGTTCGGTCATCTGGTACCACTGAGAACAGTCAAGATCCATCCTCTTTGGAACCCCCTTTCAGGTAGTTGAAAGCAGCTATCAAATCCCCCCTCATTCTTCTCTTCTGCAGACTAAACAATCCCAGTTCCCTCAGCCTCTCCTCATAAGTCATGTGCTCCAGCCCCCTAATCATTTTTGTTTCCCAAGGAGAGGCTGGAGCTAAGTGAGTAGGACATGTGTGAAGATTTTTCCAGAAAGAGAGCAAAGCTACTGGCCTTATAACTACTGGGCTCAGCGTGTGGGCCTTTCCCCTTATAGGGCGGGATAACGATCCCTTCCTTCTACTCCCTACTTTTCCAGGAGTCCATGCTCAAACAAAAAGTTCAGTCTCATCCACTCCCAAACCCCCTGAACTCAAGTGTGGGGGTGCTTTTAACTCGAGTTAGCTAGTCCAATGCGGGGTGCAGGCTAAAGCTCAAGTTAACATGTCAGCTACTAACATGACCTCTCTGTGGTTTGGAACAGGCCAGCTCCATGCAAGTGCCACAAGTCCTACAATCCTTTCCCACAATTAATAATAATAAAAAATATAATTCATGGAGATATCCCATCTCCTAGAACTGGAAGGGACCTTGAAAGGTCATCAAGTCCAGCCCCCTGCCTTCACTAGCAGGACCAAGTACTGATTTTTGCCCCAGATCCCCAAGTGGCCCCCTCAAGGATTGAACTCACAACCCTGGGTTTAGCAGGCCAATGCTCAAACCACTGAGCTATCCCTCCTCCCCAATTCCCCCCATGTGCCCCAAAAAGGACAGATAAGTTCTCCCACAATCCCATGGGAAAGAATTCACAGTGTGGCTCAGCTTTTTAAGTGCAAAGAACCATGGGATGTGTCCCCAAAAGTCTTAGTGCCACTCACAAATGAGTGCAGTGCCAGAGTGGATACAGCCACTCAAGTGTTATTTTGCAGTGTGGCCACTCTCACGTGAGCAGGGCTAACTCAAGAGGAGCAATTTGAGGGCAGATTCACTTGAATTCACTCTGTAGTGAAGACATTCCCTCAGCAGCTAACTCCAGGAACCTTTGGGATAGAAGAAGCACCAGTAGGAGTCTCTCGTCTCTATCACTGCGGGAAATGGGTGGTGGGAAAGGTATTCTAGGGATAGATTCTCTGCCAGCTGAGCTCCCCTCTGAAGGGACAGTGGGAGAGGAATCAAAAGGTAAGAATTCTTCAGGGGTTTATTCTTCACCCTTACCTACACCGAGAGGGAGTCAAAGCACTTGGGTGTTAGCCTGGCAGCTGTTGGAGCAAGGGATGACGTTAGATCTGCTCTCCAATCACCTGGCCTTTCCTAGTGAGAGAGCAGGCAAAGTCCACAAAGAGTAAAGCAATTCTCCCATAAAGCACTGGCTTTATACTGACACAGTAGCAGCAACTGCTCTCATGACCCATGTAAAGACCAACATGGCAAATGCCTGGCGGCCCAGTCCTGGCCTCATTGCAAGATCCAGGCCTGCTGTGTGAGTAGCCAAGCTTGCCATTCTCCTCTTATTATCAAGGAAATCATTTACACTAAGTCTCAATGGTTCGTCCCTGGCATAATTCCATCAAAATCAACATGGGCCATTCAATACCATATGAATCTGTTTACATCTTTTGTCACATTTATCATGTCAAACTGCTACATCCTCCCCACTCCCCCTAGCTTTCTACTAGCTGCAAATTTAAATGATCTTGTGTTGTATTTATTAAAGATGTAGACAAAATTACATTAAAGAGTCCCAGAGAGCCTTCAGTCAATTCCTCAAAGACACTCACCTTTAACTCCAAGCCACTACTCTTTGCCTTCTTGCCAGTTCCTTTTCCATCTTAGTACTTGTTTACTTTAATCTAAATGTAGAGAGTTCATACAATAATCCATCATGCAAAACTGTGTTAAAACCTGGAAATCCAGATAGATTTACGCAACCTAGACCAATAGTTATTTCATTAGCAAAAGTAATCAAATTAGTCTGACATGATTTACCTGCTATCCTTGCTGATTCACATCTATTACAGTAAATGTTCTGTCCAAAATCCATCTGCAAACTAACAGTAAAAGAAGGTCATCCCCAAAGATTTTCTAACAAAGATGTTAGACTTACATATTTCAGCCTTTGGTACTGCTATTTGGATAGCCCTGTGAAGGAGCATACACAGCCTTGCATGCCGTCAGGAAGGGTACAGGTTAGGGTACAGCCACAGAGGCACAACTGCAGGGGCAAGAGACTTCTCTCTCAAGAGAGAGTTGTTCCAGGCAAGGAAAAGGCACTGGCACGGAGAGCCAGAGCAGCAGAAATCAATCTGACATGTGCTACTCAAAACAGGGATTTGAGCTGATCTGATTTTCCTTCAGACCCTGCTATAGCCGCCTGCAGAAGGCAGAGGAGGTTCTGTGCTGCCAGGCTCACTAGCAGGTTACCACCTATCAACAATAAAATCAGCAATTTCTATGCCTGATAACTAAATTGCAACAAGTGAGGGTCCTAATACAGGCAATAGTACAGGGTCAACCCACTGAGTGCTTGGCAGGCCCCTACTGAAATCTCTGGGAGAGATAGTATCTTGTCCTAAGTGTGTAACATTTTGCCTGTTACTACACTGGTAGGTGTCTAGCCATGGTTGCAGCTCAACTAAATACACTCCTCAGCCACAGCAAAAACAAACACAAGGTGGAGCTCAACAGACCTTGCATGGGTAACTTCTCTTTCTCATCTTTAATGACTGATCTAACCACCAAGGGATCCAGTGTGGTCTCATGTGTAGGATGGTGGATTGGGAGTCAGGACAGCTTGGTTTTAATCCTGGCTTTGCCACTGACCTGTTGGGTGAGTCACTTCACCTCTCTATCCCTCAGATTCCTCCCCAATATTTGTTTTTCTCGTACATTCGGACTGAGCGCTCTTCAGAGAATGGTCTTGTTGCCTGCCCAGAACTGGGCCCGAGATGGCAAACAGCATGTCTCAAATCAAGTGCAACACATACAAACAACTTTTACCTTTTATACTCCAAGCTGTTTCTGTGTAAGCCTTTGTCTGTTACTCCCTCTTACCCCTCCCACCCCTCCCTTCTCTAGCAGTTACAATTAGAAAAGTTCCCATTTGTCTGCTTATCTCTTGGCCTTGCAAGGCCTGTTTACAGCAGCTGCCTGCTAGAAAAGCTGACCCTTACATTTCTGCTTCAACATGTAAGCCGTTAGCACAGAAGTAGGTGAAAGTTCACAAGATGGAGTCACTGTGGCTCAGGTAGGCCCAGAGCAGAAGAGCTTCATCGGCACTTTTGGCCTTCCACTCTCCCGAGTTACCTGGTAGCTATGCCTAGTGACACCAACAGTCTGACTCTTGCTATGTGTTTGTATAATGCTTCACACAACAGGGTTCGTTCTTGATTTGACCTTGTAGTGCCATACACACTTACCAAGCACCATCTCAAGGCCAGAGGCCTCTCTCCGGCACCTGCCTCTGCTTCCTCCTCTTCAGGGCCCTTTAAGAATTCACAGTTCAAAAGTGGTTCAAACAATCCCCACAAGGGGTCCCATTTATCTAGTCCTCTGGTACATACTGGCCCTCTCGGCCTCACGGTCATTTCAGTGTCTCTCTCCTAATTTATCCAAAATGCACAAATTCGCAGTCTTCCTCCAAGCAGGCCTTTACTGCCTCTCCCCTGCTTCGACACCACTCTCTCCTGCTTTCCCCTGCTGGCTCAGGGCCCTGCAGGGGTCTTTTTGTTCTCTGCTGTATCTACAGACAGAGCTGCAGTCTCCTGGACTTCCCCCCCCCATTCTGCAACTTCCTGTTCTTTTTCTCCTGAGAAAACCTGATTCAACCCAAGTAGGACTCATCCTTGTAATAAGGGCTGGCTTAAGCCCCAGGCTCTCCAGACCTTCATAGAATCATAGAAGATTAGGGTTGGAAGAGACCTCAAGTGGTCATCTAGTCCAACCTCCTCCTCAAAGCAGGACCAACCCCAACTAAATCATCCCCGCCCTGGCTTTGTCAAGCCAGGCCTCTGAAACTTCTAAGGGTAGAGATTCCACCACCTCCCTAGATAACCCATCCTAGTGCTTCACCACCATCCTAGTGAAATAGTGTTTCCTAATATCCAACCTAGACCTCCCCCACTGCAAATTGAGACCATTGCTCCTTGTCTGTCATCTGCCACCACTGAGAACAGCTGAGGTCCATCCTCTTTGGAACCTCCCCTTCAGGTAGTTGAAGGCTGCTATCAAATCCCCCATCATTCTTCTCTTCCGCAGACTAAATAATCCCAGTTCCCTCAGCCTCTTTTCATAATCATGTGCTCCAGCCCCCTAATCATTTTTATTGCCCTCCCCTGAACTCTTTCCAATTTTTCCACATCCTTCCTGTAGTGTGGGGCCCAAAACTGGACACAGTACTCCAAATGAAGCCTCACCAATGCTGAATAGAGGGGAATGATCATGTCCCTCAATCTGCTGGCAATGCTCCTACTTATACAGCCCAAAATGCCGTTAGCCTTCTTGGCAACAAGGGTACACTGTTGACTCATATCCAGCTTCTCATCCACTGTAACCCCTAGGCCCTTTTCTGCAGAACTGCTGCCTAGCCATTCGGTCCCTAGTCTGTAGCAATGCATGGGATTCTTCCATCCTAAATGTAGGACTCTGCACTTGTCCTTGTTGAACTTCATCAGATTTCTTTTGGTCCAATCCTCTAATTTGTCTAGGTCCCTCTGTATTCTATCCTTACCCTCCAGTGTATCTACCACTCCTCTCAGTTTAGTTTCATCTGAAAACTTGCTGAGGGTGCAATCCACGCCGTCCTCCAGATCATTAATGAAGATATTGATCAAAACCAACCCTTGGGGCACTCCGCTTGATACCGGCTACCAACTAGACATGGAGACATTGATCACTATCCATTGAGCCCAACGATCTAGCCAGCTTTCTATCCACCTTATAGTCCATTCATCCAGCCCATACTTCTTTAACTTGCTGGTAAAAATACTGTGGAAGACTGTATCAAAAGCTTTGCTAAAGTCAACGAATAACATGTCCACTGCTTTCCCCTCATCCACAGAGCCAGTTATCTTGTCATAGAAGGCAATTAGGTTAGTCAGGCATGACTTGCCCTTGGTGAATCCATGCTGACTGTTCCTGATCACTTTCCTCTCCTCTAAGTGCTTCAGAATGGATTCCTTGAGGACGTGCTCCAGGATTTTTCCAGGGACTGAGGTCAGGCTGACTGGCCTATAGTTCCCCAGATCCTCCCTTTTTCCCTTTTTTAAAGGTGGGCACTACAATAGCATTTTTCCAGTCATCCGGGACCTCCCCTGATCACCATGAGTTTTCAGAGTTAATGGCCAATGGCTCTGCAATCACATCCCCCAACTCCTATAGCACCCTCGGATGCAGTGCATCCGGCCCCATGGACTTGTGCTCGTCCTGAACCATTTCCTTTTCCACAGAGGGCTGGTCACCTCCTCCCCATACTGTGCTGCCCACGGCAGTAGTCTGGCAGTAGCGTAGCTGGGGGGGAGCGGGGCAGCTCCCCCACTGAGCACAAGTGGTGCCTTGTCAATTTCTTGGCACCTTTTTAATTTTTACTCACCTAGAGGGAACAGGGGGAGCGATCAAAAAAAGGCACCACCCGCTGCGGCCCTTTTACTCACCTGACGGCACTTTTACTCACCCAGCGGCGCTCCAGGTCTTCGGCCACAGTTCGGCGGCAGGACCTTCACTCGCTCCACGGGTCTTCGGCGGCATTTCAGTGGCGGGTTCTTCAGTGCCGCCGAAGACCCGTGGAGCGAATGAAGGTCCTGCCGCCGAAGTGCGGCCGAAGACCCGGAGCGCCCGTGGGTGAGTAAAAGCGCTGCAGACAGACCTCCTGGCCTCCCCAAGATGGACCTGACTGAGGGGGTCCTGTGGGCTGAACCTGCAAGACCTGTCTTGAACTGTGTTCCTGTCATCTAAATAAACTTTCTATTTTACTGGCTGGCTGAGAGTCATGGTGAATCGCAGGAAGCCGGGGGTGCAGAGCCTTGTCTCCCCCAAACTCTGTGACACTAGAGTCACTAGACACTAGACTCATTCAGTAAGAGGTCCACACTTTCCTTGACCATCTTCTTGTTCCTAACATACCTGAAGAAACCCTTCTTGTTACTCTTAATATCCCTTGCTAGCTGCAACTCCAAGTGTGATTTGACCTTCCTGATTTCACTCCTGCATGCCTGAGCAATATTTTTATACTCCTCCCTGATCATTAGTCCAATCTTCCACTTCTTGTAAGCTTCTTTTTCGTGTTCAAGATCAGCAAGGATTTCACTGTTAAGCCAAGCTGGTCACCTGCCAGATTTACTATTCTTTCTACACATCAGGATGGTTTTTTCCTGCAACTTCAATAAGGATTCTTTAAAATACAGCCAGCTCTCCTGGACTCCTTTCCCCCTCATGTTATTCTCCCAGGGGATCCTGCCCATCAGTTCCCTGAGGGAGTCAAAATCTGCTTTTCTGAAGTCCAGGGTCCATATTCTGCTGCTCTACTTTCTTCCCTGTGTCAGGATCCTGAACTCGACCATCTCATGGTCACTGCCTCCCAGGTTCCCATCCACTTTTGCTTTCCCTACTAATTCTTCCCTGTTTGTGAGCAGCAGGTCAAGAAGAGCTCTGCCCCTACTTGGTTCCTCCAGCACTTGCACCAGGAAATGGTCCCCTACACTTTCAAAAAACTTCCTGGATTGTCTGTGTACTCCTGTATTACTCTCTCAGCAGATATCAGGGTGATTGAGGTCCCCTATGAGAACCAGGGCCTGTGACTTAGTAACGTCTGTTAGTTGCCAGAAGAAAGCCTTGTCCCCCTGGTGTGGTGGTCTATAGCAGACTCCCACCATGATATCACCCTTGTTGCTCACACTTCTGAACTTAATCCAGAGACTCTCAGGTTTTTCTGCAGTTTCATACTGGAGTTCTGAGCGGTCATACTGCTCTCTTACATACAATGCGCACTCCACGTGTGTGTCTGGGTCTCCCTCAAACCACAAAAAGGACAGGCATCAGGGATGGGGTGAACCACGCCAAGTACATGCCCATGTTCACAGCTCCATGGAGGAGCCTCCAACTGATATCCCCAGTGGGCCAGGGGACCAAGGTGGGGTATGGGCTGGCCCACTGGCTTCCTCACCACCTCAAGAGATAGTAATAGGTCCCGCCACTTCATATCGGGGTGGGACACGAGGGTGAGGAAATAAAGGGCGTGGAGCTCGAACATGTACAGAGGCTTCCTTGGCACGGTCCAGAAGCGAACCGACTGCAAGTCATTCAGCTGGCTCTTGGTGTATGGGTGGGGCGGCTGAGGGGTTCATGGGGCAGAGATCCGATGAAAAGGTCTGGAGGGCCCAGGGTGCGCAGGGAGTACCTTCCTGCAGGACCTGGTCGAGGTAAACCTGAGCAGTAGGCAGTAAGGTTGCCCTCACCTCTTGAAGTACGTGCTGGGGAGTACGAAGGGTGGAGAGCCCCATGCGCTGAGCGAGCATCAGGGGGTCCACCCAGTCTCCCCGGTCATAGTCCAAGAGGTCTCTGATTCTGGTGACTTCTGCCAGGACTAACCTCTGGTGCACCAGGACTAACCTCTCCACCACCTGTACATGAAATTGGGGATTGTGTAGCAGGGGCTCCACGAGAAGATCTGCCCCCTCGGTGGCTGCCATGGTCCTGGTTGCTAAAACCAGCCTCCAGGTCCAGAGGTTCTGGTAGAAGACTTGCAGCCTGGAGAGGTCTCGCAGAAGACCTCTCGGGTGGAGATAAAGGAGCTGCCGGTCATATCGGAGCCCTCGGAAGCGGCGCAGGAAGGCATGAGCCAATGTGCTCCACACTGGACTACCTGCACCACAGAGGAGCCTGGGCAGGGCCTGGAGGTGGAAGATATGGACCTGAGTGTGCAGGCACTTCAGGTCCTGTCCTCCCTCCTCCAGGGGGAGATGGAGAACCCCCACCGAGATCGAGTGCAGTCCTGGCCAAAAGAACTCCAGAACCAACTTCTGGAGGTTGGCCAGGAAACCCAGGGCTGGGACCAGGGTGTTGAGCCAGTGCCAGAGCATGGACAGGACTGACTGAGCATCAGTGTCCTCCCCCATAGGAAGAAGCACCAGAGTAGTCCCATCCACTTCCGCAACTGCTCCGACGCCCTGTCCTCTAAACTTTGCCAGTTCTCCGGAGGAGATGGATGCATGGCAGAAAGAAATGCTGAAATAGAACAGTGGACCCGCGTTCCACTGAATGGCCTGAAGCTCGGGTGGGAGGGAGCTCACCTGCCACGTGTCCCTGATCACCAGGCCAGAGCTCTGGGCCCAGTTGACCCAGGCGGAGGAGGCTGCTGAATAGATGGCCTGGCAAGCCTCCACCCACACCAGGTCGCCCAGGTCCTGGACCGCGAGGAGCACACCGTCGACATATGCCAACAGGACTAGCCGCAACTCTGGCTCACGGAGCACCAACCCCGTCAAACTCTGATGGAGGAGATAAAGAAAGAGCTCGCTCGCCAGAGCATACAGCTGGCTGGACCCACAAAAGGTTAATCTGGCCCTGGCGCATCCGATGGGCCTCCACCCGGACGAAGGTGAGCAGCGAGACGTCGTCTGGGTGGTGGTCGCGCCAGACATCCACCAGGGACTGATGGTCGACAATCTCTTGAAGGATGTCCACAGCAGCTGGGCACTGCTCAGTTCCTGAGCGGTCCTGCTCATCGAGGGTGGTGTTAAAGTCCCCGCCCAGGACCAGGCACTCTCAAGGATCCAAAGAGCCGAGGAAGGCGGACACCTGTTGAAAAAAGCGCAGCCACTCCGCGCCCGATGTCGGGGCATAGACTTTGATGAGGTTGACCACTAGCCCCTCCATGCATACCCAGAGGTGCAGCACCTCAGGTCGTAGGTTGGGGGAGAACTGGGTAGTCACTCCAGCCGTACTACCTGTAAGATGGCTAAAATATACCCTGTCCCCGCACTCCAGCCACCAGCTAGCTTCGGTGGCTGGATCCGTATGGGTCTCCTACAGGAAGGAAACACAGTACCCCCCTCCCAAAGGAAGGAGAGCACATGGCACCTGTGGAGACCCATCCTACATCTCTGGGTGTTTAATGTGGCAAAGGTGATTGGTGCCATAGTGAGGGCTGCGGGGGACCCTTGCTGGCAGGGACACTTGTGGTCCCCATTGGGCCTTGCAGCAATCTGTTGTACTGGCGCCGCACAGCCCGTCTCAGACCCCATCTCTGAAGGGAGTGGCAGAGGGAAAATAGCAGCCCCTAAGAGGTCAGGACAGGGGAACACAAAGGCCGCCCCTTGAGAGTTGTCCAACGGGAAGGGGAACAAGACAACTCCAGGGGCAGTGTCAGCATGGGAGGTGTGTGTGGGCGGGGGGGGGGGGGGGGGAAGAAGGGAACGGCATCGGGAACAGGGATGGGACTGGATCAGGGGCAGGATCAGGGAGGGGAGCAGACCCAGGATTAGAGGCCCCAGCAACCGAGCTACTGGGGTGTGGCACCTCTCGGCCAGGCTCAGGGGTGAGAGGAAAAGGAGCAGGAGGGGGGCCCTCGGTGATGCCAGGCTCGGGCACCATAGCGGGCAGTGCACCCGTAGCCACGGCATCAGGTCATGGAAGTTCAACAGTGGGGCCCCCACCTGGAAAGTAAATTGGGAGCAGCCCCCGTTGGAGTGGGGCAACTGGATGGCCCTTTGTTTGCGTCTATGGGACTATTTCCCTTTTTTGAATGGGGAAGAAGTACCCCTAAGGCTTACCTTCAGGCCTACCCTGAAGACACAATCAAGGGAGCACCGAAGGGGGGGAAAGGCAAACCCTGCCTGAATGGGACTGATTACCCCAGACCCACCATTGGCAGAGGGGAGAAACACTAAGGCTGGCAAGAGAGAAATGCCCTATACTGCAACTTCCTGCTCTTTTTACACTGGGATCATCTGATTCACCCAGGCATGGCTCATCGTGTAATCAGGGCTGGCTTAGGCCAGGTCTACACTACAGACCTATATTGGTATAACTACATGGCTCAGGGGTGTAAAAAATCCACACCCCTGAGCAACGCAGTTACACTGACCTAACCCCCTGTGTAGACAGTGCTATGACAATGGGAGAGTTTCTCTTGCCATTGTAGCTACTGCCTCTCTCGGAGGAGGTTTAACTATGCCCAGGGCTGGATTAACTTTTTGTGGGCCCTAGCCAGTGGCGGATTAGCTAGGGTTACCATATTTCAACAATCAAAAAAGAGGACGGGAGGAGCCCCGCCCTAGCCCCGCCCCTGTCCTGCCCTAGCCCCGCCCCTTTCCACTCCCTCCCACTTCCCACCCCCTCAGAACCCCCAACCTTCCCCCCACTCCTTGTCCCCGTGAT
Source organism: Trachemys scripta elegans (assembly GCF_013100865.1). NCBI lineage: Eukaryota > Metazoa > Chordata > Testudines > Emydidae > Trachemys > Trachemys scripta. The sequence goes on from NC_048307.1 coordinate 42,636,701, forward strand.
TGCCCCCTCCTGGGACCCCTGCCCCTAACTGCCCCCCAGGACTCTACCCCCTACCTAAGCCTTCCTGCTCCTTGTCCCCTGACTGCCCCCTCCTGAGACCTTCCCCACATCCTAACTGGCCCCCTAGGACCCTACCCCCTACCTGTCCCCTGACTGCCCCAACCCTTATCCACACCCCCATCCCCTGACAGAACTCCTGACCCATCTAAACCCCTCTGCTCCCTGTCCCCTGACTGCCCCCTTCTGGGACCCCTGCTCCTAACTGCCCTCCAGAACCCCACCCCCTACCTAAGCCTCCCTGTGCCTTGTCCCCTAACTGCCCCCTCCTGAGACCCCCCCCGTACCCTGACTGCCCAAAACCTTACACCCCCAACCCCCAGACAGCCCCCACCGAACTCCTGACCCATCCAACCCTCCCCCTTCTCCCTGTCTCTTGACTACCCCCCCCAGAACCTCCCTGCCACTTCTCTGACCCCCGGCCCCCTTACCGTGCTGCAGAGCAGCGTGCTCAGCAGCAGGGGGAGGGGAGCAGGGTCGGAGCTCCAGACTGCTGGAGGCCGAGGCAAACGGCCAGCCGGCAATCTGCGAATACAGGGAGGGAGAGGGAGAGGGAGGGAGAGAGAGGAGGGGACTGGTCTCAAGTTGCAGGGGAGAGGAGGGGGGAAGTGGAGGAAGGGCTCAGGTTGCCGGAGCCCTATGAGAGTGGCTCGATCCAGCCGGCTGCCCTGTAAGCCGCGCACGCTCTGCATGGGGGGAAATCTGGACATTGACAAATTCCCCCCGGACGCTATTTTTAACTCAAAAAAGCTGGACATGTCCGGGGGAATCCGGACGAATGGTAACCCTAGGATTAGCCAATGGGGCCTGTGTCTGGGTGGGCCATGTAAAAATGAGCACCCCCATGCCCTGACCCACTCCACCCACCTGACACTCCTGCTGGGGTGTGGGGGACTGCAGGTGGAAGGGGTGCGGAAGGGCCCCCACTTGCTCTGGCCCAGGGACCCTCTAATCTGCCTAATGGCCCCACCCTGAGGCCCTGCTCCCCACTCCATCATGCTTGGTCTCTTCCCCCCAAGGCCCCGCCTGCTGCTCATTAGGTGGAGGGGGCAGAAAGGAGCAAGCTGCAGGTGGTGGGTGTGTGGAGGGGGGGCAGAGAGGAGCAAGTGAGTGGAAGGTCAGGCGAGGAGACAGAGAGGAGTGAGCAGGGCCTTGGGGAGGTGGAAGAGGCCGAGCGGGGGTGGTGCCTCAGGGTGGAGCACAGGAGTGGGGGGCAGGGCCACGGTCTGGGAGCTAGGGCCCCTTCTGAATGTTGGCACAGTGCCATTGGCACCATTATAAATCCGGTACTGACTACACCAACAGGAGAAGCTCTCCTGTCACTGTAGTAGTAAGACAAGCCCTTAGTCCCAGGCTCTCCAGCCCATGGAGCAAGCTACCCGGATATAGACCTTAATCCATATCATACTAAAGGGTACATTTTTATGTATTAGTATAGCTACTCCTCTCTGAGCAATGTAGGATGCAACAAATACTTGTCATACCCGGTCTTTTTTCAATGAACTATATTCAGAGATATGCAGAGGTGTTTCCTGAATTAGGGCAATATTCATCTTTTGAAGAGTTTTACTGGTGGTTAATGACCTTAATATTTCACATACAGAATTTTAAAGAATGCAAAAGAGATGAAGTCGGAGCCTGCCGGTTGTTTAATGTCTGTATCCAAGGAACTGTTGTCTAAATAGGCTCTTCTGGGTATAATGATGCTTCCTAGAGCACACTCCATAGGTGTACCACTGGAAAGCTATCTGCTGCCAAATGAATACTTAAATGACATTTCTAATTTTAACAGTGTTCTTAAATGCACTTAAACTCCATAAAACACCCTGCAAAGTAAGCAGACTGGTTATTCAACAGTCACAGCTGGAAGACAGAACAAAGGTCCAGTCATTAAAGCTATCACAGAACCAGTATTATTACAACTGTACAGAAATACTCCTGTAATGATTCCTCATTGATTGGGATCAATAACTTAATGTAGCAGCAGATAATGCTCTCTATCTTCTCTGTTTATCCTCTTTATTGTATTTCTTGGAGAAGGAGCTTTTCAAGCACTATGAAATTTGCTTGTTGTGTTTAACATTAAATAAAATTAACTGCAGCAAAATCAGAGTGGTGTCATCGAAACATTGTAAGTGGGGTTTGTTAGTCATTAATCATGTCTTTGAGTCCTTCACTGAAACTAGGATCTTAAGATTATTCCTAACTAGCAGTCTATGGCCCTGTAAAATGTAACTTGAAACATATGTTTAAATCCTATTGACTTCAAAGGGGTTTAAGCACATACTTACGTGCTTTAATGAATTGGGGCTTGTGTTAGGTCTAAGAACCATAGAAAGTAAAAGAATATTGAGCATGTTCGGCATCTATCTGCATGCAAAGAATATTCATGATGTTTCACAGCAGACCCTTTAATTAGTACCTAATCTGTAGCCTATAAGGAAAGCGTAGCCTGCTTTCAAATCAGTGTCATCAAAGTAATAAAAGTATCACAGAAGCTGTTCCCTATTAGTTACATGTGCTCACCACTGAAGCTAACCTCATATCATATAATTAATAAGAAAAATGGATTATTTACATATCTTTCATATAACAAATAGTATTCCCCTTCTGATTGCATACCTGTATTTGTTTAGCATAAAAAGGGCCTTAAGATTCTCTCTGAAATTAGGTTTTTCTGCACTTGAGTCTTTGAACAAGCCTTCATGTTTAAAAACCCTGAGGAAGCTCTGAAATTTGCAGTCCCTAGGAATAAGGTAACATATCAGATAACTGCTCAGAGATCAGGGTTTCTTGCTAGATTAAATGCAATTTTCTACAGCTATGAATGGAAAGAAAAATCCTGGGAAAATGACATTTTCCACATTTAAGTAAGATCTTACTTTCCCATGGCAGCCTGCACGTCTTTACACTTATGTCAGCACATAGTGACGTGGCTGTCCCTTGCAGACATGCTTAGTGCCTGATAAAGTTTATCTATTTGCAACTTTGTCCCTTTTACCTCTAATTCCAGTAGTTTTGGGATTCAATCAGGGAGGGGGTGGGGAAAAACCTCATTAGATCAGGATTTTCCAGGTGCCAGGCATCCAGTTTTCAACCGGAACGCCCAGTTGAAAAGGGACCCTGGTGGCTCTGGTCAGCACTGCTGACCTGGCTGTTAAAAGTCCAGTAGGCTGCATGGTGGGGGCCTGGGGCTAAGGCAGGCTCCCTACCTGCCCTAGATCTGCGCAGCTCCCAGAAGCAGCCACTGGGTCCCTGCAGCCTCTAGATGCATGGGTGGCCTGGGAGGCTCTATGCGCTGCCCCCGCCCTGAGGGCCGGCTCCATGGCTCCGATTGGCCAGGAACTGTGACCAATGGGAGCTGCGGGGGAGGCACCTGCAGGTGCAAGGACAGCACACACCATGAGAAGCCTTCCTGGTCGCCCATGCTTCTAGTGGCTGCAGGGACCTGGCAGCTGCTTCCTGGGAGCTGTGATAAGTGCCTCTGGGAACTCACACCCCAAATCCTCTCTCCCACATTCCAACCCCCTGTCCTAGCCCAGAGTCCCTTCCCGCACCCAAATTCCCTCCTGGAGTCTGCATGCCTCAAATCCCTACTTTAGTCCCCTCCTGCAACCCAAACGCCTCATCCCTGGCCCCACCCCAGATCCCACCCCCCCAGCCAGAGCCCTCATCCACCCCAACCCCCTTTTCCAGACTGGAGCCCCCTTCCTGCACTCTGAACTCCTCATTTCTGGCCCCAGCCTGGAGCCCTCTCCTGCACCCCAAACCTCTCATCCCCAGCTCCACTCCAGAGCCTGCACCCCCAGCCAGAGCCCTCACCCACCTCCCTCACCCCAACCCCTGCCCCAGCCTGGTGAAAGTGAGTGAGGGTAGGAGACAGCGAGCGATGGAGGGAGTGGGGATGGAGCAAGTGGGGGCTGGCCCTTGGAGAAGGGGCGGGGCAGAGCAGAGGCGGGGCCTCGGGGCAGAGCAGAGGCGGGGCCTCGGGGCAGAGCAGGGGGGTTTGGTTTTGTGCCATTAGAAAGCTGGCAACCTTATTTTCCACTGGAAGAGCTAGGGGTCATACACTGAGTTGGTGGCTTCCTCTGTTCTCAGTATCATCAACTTTATCCTCTGCGTAGGGCTCCTAGGTGCTATAGCAATACAAATAAATAATAAAATATTACTAATAAAAAACAAGTGACTATTTCCCAAGGAACTAAACAGTTACATTAGTTAGGATTGAAAAAAACACCACCACACCCAAACATTTGGAAGAGATACAATGCTGAGAAACATGAGGCTTAAGCCAACCTCAGAACAAAGGGGCTAGGAAGAAACTTCCTCTGTGGGTAGGTGATACCATAATTGTTGACTTAGGGTATCTTGCACCTTCATCTGAAGCATCTGGTATGGAACATGTTGGAGACAGAAGGATGGGAAGTAAGACCACTATTTTTATCTGCAATGGCAAGTCAAGAATGTTGTTTGAGGTGATTGAGAGGAGGTCGTCACCCTTTGTTCAGAGGCTGAAATTTCCCCCTTTTCATTCCTTGGCAGCACTGAGACACATTTTGACTTCTGAAAACTTACCAGATGCCACTATAGTCAGGTGTAGGGTAATTCTTGGTGTGATGCTGGCAGCCAGGTGCCTGGGCTTGGTTCTATTAGCCTGACTGTCCTTTCCGCTCTGCTCCTACTCTATTGGCCAGCTGAGCTTTGCTTTTCCTCTCTCTAATGCTTGGTTCCACCGAGGCTGAGGAAGCTGTTTCTGTGATTTAAGCAGCTGAGAGGCCAAAAGCAAGGATTTTAAAAGGCCTGCTCAAGACACTGCTGAGCTGAGCTGCTGTGTGGCAGCATGTGATTTGGCCCACCAGGGATTTAAAGAAACAGTACACACATTCTCACAGCAGCTAAGCAATGAGTGGGTTGCACTGGATTTTTAAGGTAATTCACAAATTCTACCAGCTCTCCACCATAGGGTGACCAGATAACCCAAGTCAAATATCGGGACGTGGGGGGAAGGGAGGAGGGTGACGCAGGGGAGGGTGCGGGGCAACCCCCCCCAAAAAAACAAAAAACCCCACCCTTCCTCCACAAGCGCTGGAGGGAAGCCCGGGAGACGCAGGGGGAGCGTGGGGCCAGGGTGAGTGAGAGTCCAGCCTGGCCCCGAGCAGGCAGGACTCAGTTGGGTGGTAGGGAGAGGAGGGGGGCGGCCCGCGGTGCCAGGCGGCAGCTGTTCTCCCCCCTGGGCAGCGGGACTCGGGAGCAGCCACTGCTGCAGCTCCCACTGCCGCGGGGGGAGGAAGCGGCCGATGGCCAAGCTCGGCGGCTGCGTCTCTGGCGCCCGGGCCCAAACCCCCCGAGCCGGGGCCTGCTGCGGGAACCCAGCAGCGCGCACGCTGTGCGCGCCCAGCCCCTGGCCAGTCATGTCTGGGCTGCTGCCCAGGTGGTGCTATCCCACGGCGGCCCCGGAGTGGGGGCAGCAGGCTCCAGCCCCCCCCCCGTCCCGCTCGGGTCCCGCAGGGGAACGAACGGGGCTGGGCTGCCGATGCCTCCGCCCCGGGGATAGTACCAGCTACGGCAGCAGCCCAGATGCAACTGGCCAGGGGCTGGGCCCAGCGTGTGCGCTGCTGGGTCCCCGCAGCAGGCCCAGGTTCAGGGGCGCCGCAGCCGCCGAGCGCCATGGCCGCTTCCTCCCCCCGCGGCAGTGGGAGCTGCAGCAGCGGCTGCTCCCGAGTCCCGTTGCCCAGGGGGGGAGAACAGCCGCCGCCTGGCCCCGCGGGCCGCCCCCCTCCTCTCCCTACCACCCAACTGAGTCGTTCCTGCTCGGGGCCAGGCCGGACTCTTACTCACCCCGGCCCCGCGCTTCCTCTGAGTCTCCCGGGCCTCCCTCCAGCGCTTGTGGAGGGAGGAGGAATGGTGAGCCCGGGGAAGAGGCAGGGATTCGGGGAGGGAGCCAATCGGGGG
>NC_048307.1:42642784-42784366 GCF_013100865.1 Trachemys scripta elegans
CAGCGTGCGCGCTGCTGGGTTCCCGCAGCAGGCCCCGGCTCGGGGGGTTTGGGCCCGGGCGCCAGAGACGCAGCCGCCGAGCTTGGCCATCGGCCGCTTCCTCCCCCCGCGGCAGTGGGAGCTGCAGCAGTGGCTGCTCCCGAGTCCCGCTGCCCAGGGGGGGAGAACAGCCGCCGCCTGGCCCTGCGGGCCGCTCCCCTCCTCTCCCTACCACCCAACTGAGTCCTGCCTACTCGGGACCAGGCCCGACTCTTACTCACCCCGGCCCTGCGCTTCCTCTGAGTCTCCTGGGCCTCGCTCCAGCGCTTGTGGAGGGAGGAGGAATGGTGAGCCTAGGGAAGAGGCGGGGATTCGGGGAGGGAGCCAATTGGGGGGAGGAAGGGGTGGAGTCGGGGCGGGGTGTGTGTGTGTGTGTGTGTGTGTGTGTGCGCGCGCGTGCGCGAGCACTTCCAGGCTCCAGGCTCCGGCGCATTTCCTTGTTTGTCCAGTGTCCTGACCGCATGTTGGTCGGGACGCGGGACAAACAAGGAAATATCGGGACAGTCCCGATAAAATCGGGATGTCTGGTCACCCTATTCCACCATGTTGTAGTTCGTTGCTCTTCTCCTCTACTGCCTTCCTCTCCTGTTTTGAAGGATACACTTCATTTACTAACTGGCTGTTATCAATTAGCATTAGCTATAACAATAAAGAGACATGCAGTGTTGTTGTAGCCATGTTGTTCCCAGGATATGGGAGAGACGAGGTGGGTGAAGTAATACCTGTTATTTGACCAACCTCTGTTGGTGAGAGACAAGTTTTCAAGCTTAAACTTCATGGTCTGGGAAATGTACTCAGCATGTTACAGCTAAATACCAAGTAGAACAGATTGTTTAGCATAACTAATTAGCACATATTTCAAGGGACCATTCAAGGTCATTGTATGTAAGAGAGCGGTATGATTGCTCAGCTCCAGTTTGAAACCTGAGAAAAGCCTGTTGAGAGACCTCAGATTAAGTTTAGAGGCGAGAGCAACAAGGGTGATGTTGTGGTGGGCATGTGATCAGAAGGATGAGGTAGATGAGGCTTTCCTCGGACAATTAACTGAAGTTTCCAGATCACAGGCCCTGGTACTAATGGAGGACTTCAATCACCCTGACATCTGCTGGGAGAGCAATACAGCAGGGCACAGACAATCCAGGAAGTTTTTGGAATGTGTTGGGGACAACTTCCTGGTACAAGTGCTGGAGGAACCGACTAGGGGCCATGCTCCTCTTGACCTGCTGCTTACAAACAGGGAAGAATTGGTAGGAGAAGTAGAAGTGGGTGGCAGCCTAGGCAGCAGTGACCAGGAGATGGTTGAGTTTAGGATCCTCACCAAAGGAAGAAAGGAGAGTAGCAAAATACGGACCCTGGACTTCATAAAAGCAGACTTTGACTCCCTTAAGGAACTGATTGGAAGGATCCCCTGAGAAGCTAATATGAGGGGGCAAGGACTCCAGGAGAGCTGTCTGTATTTTAAAGAAGGAACAAACCATCCTGAAGTGCAGAAAGAATAGCAAATATGGCAGGCAACCAGCTTGGCTTAGCAGTGAATCTTCGGTGAGCTTAAACTCAAAAAGGAAGCTTACAAGAAGTGGAAATTTGGACAGATGACTAGGGAGGAATATAAAAATATTGCTAGAGCATACAGGGGTGTAATCAGGAAGGCCAAGGCACAATTAGAGTTGCAGCTAGCAAGGGATGTGAAGGGTAACAAGAAGGTTTTCTACAGGTATGTTAGCAACAAGGTGGTCAGGGGAAGTGTACAACCCTTACTGAATGGGGGAGGCAACATAGTGAGAGATGATGTGGAAAAAGCTGAAGTACTCAATGCTTTTTTTTACTTGGTCTTCACAGACAAGGTCAGCTCCCAGACTGCTGTACTTGGGCAACACAGTATGGGGAGGAGGTGAGCAGCTCTCAATGGTGAAAGAACATCTCACGGGCTTCTGACAGAAGTGACTTTGTCTGTACAAAGTGTAAGTTGGTCTCCATATTGGAAGAGAAGGTTCGAGGTCTGGAGAAACAAGTATTGACCCTGCGTTGCATACGAGAAAATGAAGATTTCCTGAACAGACGTCAGGATATGCTTCTACAGGCACAACGTTCTGAAGAATCGGAGCAGGTTGCGCAGAGCGGACTGAGGGACAGTGAAGAAAATTGGCAGCATGTGACCTCCAGAAGAAGAAAGAGGAGCGTCCATGTACCAGCAATGGAGATATAGGTGAGCAACCGTTTTCATGTTCTCTCCACAGGTACTAATGCAGAGAGTGGAGTAGATGATACATCTGAGGGAAGGGAGCAGAAGGAGACTATTGATTGGAAGGCATGAGATGCACTGTCCTAGGGATGGGGGTTCCACAACCACCACTCCCAAGAGAAGGAGGAGGGTGGTGGTGGTCAGGGACTCCCTCCTCAGGGGGACTGAGTCATCTATCTGCCGCCCCGACCGAGAAAACAGAGGTCTGCTGCTTGCCAAGAGCTAGGATTCATGATGTGATGGAGAGACTGCCGAGACTCATCAAGCCCTCGGATCGCTATCCCTTCCTGCTTCTCCACATGGGCACCAATGATACTGCCAAGAATGATCTTGAGCAGATCACTGCAGACTACATGGCTCTGGGAAGAAGGATAAAGGAGTTTGAGGTGCAAGTGGTGTTCTTGTCCATCCTCCCTGTGCAGGGAAAAGGCCTGAGTAGAGACCGTTGACTTCCACAATTTGACGAATAGCTACGCAGGTGGTGTCGGAGAGAAGGCTTTGGATTCTTCAACCATGGGATGGTGTTCCAAGAAGGAGGAGTGCTAGGCAGAGATGGGCTCCACCTAACGAAGAGAGGGAAGAACATCTTTGCCAGCAGGCTGGCTAACCTAGTGAGGAGGGCTTTAAACCAGGTTCACCGGGGAAAGGAGACCAAAGCCCTGAGGTAAGTGTGGAAATGGGATACCGGGAGGAAGCACAAGCAGGAGAGTGCAAGAGGGGAGGACTCCTGTCTCAGAGTGAGAAAGCGGGACAATCAGCGAGTTATCTTAAGTGCCTATACACAAATGCAAGAAGCCAGGGAAACCAGTAGGGGGAACTGGAAGTCCTGGCACAGTCAAGGAACTATGATGTCATTGGAATAACAGAGACTTGGTGGGATAACTCACATAACTGGAGTATTGTCATGGATGGATATAAACTGTTCAGGAAGGACACGCAGGGCAGAAAAGGTGGGGGAGTTACATACAATGCAAGAGAGGAGTATGACTGCTCAGAGCTCCGGTATGAAACTGCAGAAAAACCTGAGAGTCTCTGGATTAAGTTTAGAAGTGTGAGCAACAAGGGTGATGTTGTGGTGGGAGTCTGCTATAGACCGCCAGACCAGGGGGATGAGGTGGACAAGGCTTTCTTCCGGCAACTAGCAGAAGTTACTAGATCGCAGGCTCTGGGTCTCATGGGAGACTAATCACCCTGATATCTGCTGGGAGAGCAATACAGCGGTGCACAGACAATCCAGGAAGTTTTTGGAAAGTGTAGGGGACAATTTCCTGGTGCAAGTGCTGGAGTAACCAAGTAGGGGCAGAGCTCTTCTAAACCTGCTGCTCACAAACCGGGAAGAATTAGTAGGGGTAGCAAAAGTGGATGGAAACCTGGGAAGCAGTGACCATGAGATGGCAGAGTTCAGGATCCTGACACAAGGAAGAAAGGAGAGAAGCAGAATACGGACCCTGGACTTCAGAAAAGCAGACTTTGACTCCCTCAGGAAACTGATGGGCAGGATCCCTTGGGAGAATAACATGAGGGGGAAAGGAGTCCAGGAGACCTGGCTGTATTTTAAAGAATCCTTATTGAGGTTGCAGGAAAAAAGCATCCTAATGTGTAGAAAGAACAGTAAATATGGCAGGCGACCAGCTTGGCTTAACAGTGAAATCCTTGCTGACCTTAAACGCAAAAAAGAAGCTTACAAGAAGTGGAAGATTGGACAAATGACCAGGGAGGAGTATAAAAATATTGCTCAGGCATGCAGGAGTGAAATCAGGAAGGCCAAATCACACTTGGAGTTGCAGCTAGCAAGGGATATTAAGAGTAACAAGAAGGGTTTCTTCAGGTATGTTAGCAACAAGAAGAAAGTCAAGGAAAGTGTGGGCCCCTTACTGAATGAGGGAGGCAACCTAGTAACGGAGGATGTGGAAAAAGCTAATGTACTCAATGATTTTTTTTCCCCTCTGTCTTCACAAACAAGGTCAGCTCCCAGACTGCTGCACTGGGTAGCACAGTATGGGGAGAAGGTGACCATCCCTCTGTGGAGAAAGTAGTGGTTCGGGACTATTTAGAAAAACTGGACGACCACAAGTCCATGGGGCTAGATGTGCTGCATCCGAGGGTGCTAAAGGAGTTGGCGGATGTGATTGCAGAGCCCTTGGCCATTATCTTTAAAAACTACAGACCGGTCAGCCTCACCTCAGTCCCTGGAAAAATCATGGAGCAGGTCCTCAAGGAATCCATTTTGAAGCACTTGGAGGAGAGGAAGGTGATTAGGAACAGTCAACATGGATTCACCAAGGGCAAGTCATGCCTGACCAACCTGATTGCCTTCTATGATGAGACAACTGGCTCTGTGGATATGGGGAAAGTGGTGGATGTGGTATATCTTGACTTTAGCAAAGCTTTTGATACGGTCTCCCACAGTATTCTTGCCAGCAAATTAAAAAAGTATGGATTGGATGAATGGACTATGAGGTGGATAGAAAGCTGGCTAGATTATCGGGCTCAACGGGTAGTGATCAACAGCTTCATGTCTAGTTGGCAGCCGGTTTTAAGTGGAGTGCCCCAAGGGTCGGTCCTGGGGCCGGTTTTGTTCAATATCTTCATTAATGATCTGGAGGATGGCGTGGACTGCACTCTAGCAAGTTTGCAGATGATACTAAACTGTGAGGAGTGGTAGATACGATGGAGGGTAGGGATAGGATACAGAGGGACCTAGACAAATTAGAGGATTGGGCCAAAAGAAACCTGATGAAGTTCAACAATGACAAGTGCAGAGTCCTGCACTTAGGACGGAAGAATCCCATGCACTGTTACAGACTAGGGACCGAATGGCTAGGCAGCAGTTCTGCAGAAAAGGACCTGGGGGTTACAGTGGACGAGAAGGCTAACGGCATTTTGGGCTGTATAAGTTGGGGCATTGCCAGCAGATCGAGGGATGTGATCATTCCCCCTCTATTCGACATTGGTGAGACCTCATCTGGAGTACTGTGTCCAGTTTGGGGCCCCACACTACAAGAAGGATGTGGAAAAATTGGAAAGAGTCCAGTGGAGGGCAACAAAAATGATTAGGGGTCTGGAGCACATGACTTCTGAGGAGAGGCTGAGGAACTGGGATTGTTTAGTCTGCAGAAGAGAAGAATGAGGGGGGATTTGATAACTACTTTCAACTACCTGAAAGGGGGTTCCAAAGAGGATGGATCTTGACTGTTCTCAGTGGTACCTGATGACAGAACAAGGTCTCAAGTTGCAGTGGGGGAGGTTTAGGTTGGATATTAGGAAAAACTTTTTCACTAGGAGGGTGGTGAAGCACTGGAATGGGTTACCTAGGGAGGTGGTAGAATCTCCTTCCTTAGAGGTTTTTAAGGGTCAGGCTTGACAAAGTCCTGGCTGGGATGATTTAGTTGGGAACTGGTCCTGTTTTGAGCAGGGGCTTGGACTAGATGACCTCTTGAGGTCCCTTCCAACCCTGATATTCTATGATTCTGTGAACAGGTTAAGGACTATTTAGAAAAGCTGGACGTACAAAAGTCCATGGGTCCAGATCTAATGCATCCAAGGGTGCTGAGGGAGTTGGCTGGTGTGATTGCAGAGCCATTGGCCATTATATTTGAAAATTTTTGGTGATTGGGGCATGTCCCAGACGACTGGAAAAAGGCAAATATAGTGCCCATATTTAAAAAAGGGAAGAAAGAGAAACCAGGGAACTACAGCCTCACTTCAGTCCCTGAAAAAATCATGGAGCAGGTCCACAAGGAATCCATTTTGAAGCACTTGGAGGAGAGGAAGGTGATTAGGAACAGTCAACATGGATTCACCAAGGGCAAGTCATGCCTGACCAACCTGATTGCCTTCTATGATGAGACAACTGGCTCTGTGGATATGGGGAAAGTGGTGGATGTGGTATATCTTGACTTTAGCAAAGCTTTTGATACGGTCTCCCACAGCATTCTTGCCAGCAAATTAAAAAAGTATGGATTGGATGAATGGACTATGAGGTGGATAGAAAGCTGGCTAGATTGTTGGACTCAATGGGTAGTGATCAACGGCTCAATGTCTAGTTGGCAGCCGGTATCAAGCGGAATGCCCCAGGGGTCGGTCCTGGGGCCGGTTTTGTTGAACATCTTTATTAATGATCTGGATGATGGGATTAATTGCACCCTCAGCAACTTCACAGATGACACTAATCTGGGGGGAGAGGTAGATATGCTGGAGGGTAGGGATAAGTCCAGAGTGACCTAAACAAATTGGAGAATTGGGCCAATAGAAATCTGATGAGGTTCAACAAGGACAATGCAGAGTCCTGCACTTAGGAAGGAAGATTTCCATGCACTGCTACAGGCAGCAGTTCTGCAGAAAAGGACCTGGGGATTACAGTGGGTGAGAAGCTGGATATGCGGCAGCAGCGTACCCTTGTTGCCAAGAAAGCCAATGGCATATTTGGCTGTATTAGTAGGAGCATTGCCAGCAGATAGATGGAAGTGATTATTCGTCTCTATTCGGCACTGGTGAGGCCACACCTGGAGTATTGCATCCAGTTTTTGTCCCCCCTCTATAGAAGGGATGTGGACAAATTGGAGAGAGTCCAGAGGAGGGCAACGAAAATGATTAGGGGTCTGTGGCACATTACGAGGAGCAGCTGAGGGAACTGGGCTTATTTAGTCTGGAGAAGAGAAGAGTGAAGGGGGATTTGGTAGCAGCCTTCAACTACCTGAAGAGGGGTTCCAAAGAGGATGGAGCTCTGCTGTTCTCAGTGGTGGCAGATGACAGAACAATGGTCTCAGAAGCAATGGTCTCAAGTTGTAGTTGGGGAGTTCTAGCTTGGATATTAGGGAACACTATTTCACTAGGAGGGTGGTGAAGTACTGGAATGGGTTACCTAGGGAGGTGGTGGAATCTCCATCCTTAGAGGTTTTTAAGGCCCGGCTTGACAAAGCCTTCGCTGGGATGATTTAGTTGGTGTTGGTCCTGCTTTGAGCCGGAATTGGACTAGATGTCCTCCTGAGGTCTTTTCCAACCCTATGATTCTAAAGTGAAGAGGCCTATTAACACTTAGAGGGGGAGGAGGAACAGAGGAGTGAAAACAAACAGATACAGAAACTGCAGACATATCTCCTCTGTTATAATGAGTAATACCGGCTGCCACAACACACCTTTCAAGATCCATGGGTCCACCGCAACATATGTACCTCATCCAGTGCATTAAATACCCCAATGATCACCATATCACCTGTGAGTGAACACTTTTCACAAAATGATCACTCCACATCTGACCTCTGTCCTCTTCCTCAAAGGAAACTTGCCCTCCATCTTCAAAAGATGAGCCTCGGAGCTTAAATTCATAATTTCGTGAGACACTAAAAATCATGGACTGAACAGAGACACTGGATTTATGGCTTGTTACAACTATCGATAACCTACTAACAAGCCCTACCCCTACCTTTCCCCCCACCCCTTCCTTTCTCCCTGTGATTGGAGGGGTATTAACAGGCCACTTCGCCTTGAATGGTCCCTTGAAATATGTGTTAACTACTTATGCTAAACAATTGTTCCACCTGGTATTTAGCTGTGACACTGAGTATGTTTCCCATCTGCAAACATATAAAAGTTATATACCAGTCTGTAGCAGGGTGGTCATCCCGCTCCTGCCCTGAACGGCTTAAAACAGCCCTGGGAGAGGGCTGTGGCAGGGGAAAAGCTGGGAAAGCAGCCACAGCTGCAGCCAGAGCAATCAGGGCCCAGCTGGCCCTTATAAGAGGGCGGTGGGCCAGAAGGAAAAAAACACCACACACACTCTCTCTAGCTTCCTAGAGAGAAGGACCTGGCTGCATGGGAAGCTGAGAAGGGTATCTAGGGTGGAGCAGTGCTGGGGAAGGGCTGAGGGAGCTGGGGAGCTCCAGTCTAGCAAAGCCCCAGGCTGCAGGCCGAAGTAAGGGCCCACAAAAGGGTACTAGAGCTGCAGAAGGGTAGCCCAGATATAGGCAGAGGCAGCTGGCCCAACTCCCCTGGCCGATGATGAGTGGTTTACAGACTGAAGTCTGCCCCAGGGAGCGGGGGCTAGACGATGACTGGCAGTAGCCACTGAGGCAAGGTGGGGATAGGGGGTTGGGGTTTCCCTGGGAAGGGGAGACCCGGACTGTGGGTTCCTACGAGGGCAGGACCCTGACACAGAAGGGCACCGGGGTCCGGGAGGGACACAGGGGCCAGTGGCAAGTGAGACACCGGCCTGCAGAGGGCGCTCCGGGCTGGAAGAGCTAATTCCCTGGACGACCAGCAGGAGACGCTGTGCCGGTGAATCGTCACCCCGCCACACAGTCAAAGGCAGGTGAAAGTTTTTAATCAGTTTTTAAACTCTAACTTTTTTTTGGTGCTTTCTTTGCCTTTACTACCCGGTTAGACGTTTCAAGATACTTGTTCTCTTCCATGGTTTATCCTTTTAGCAGACATGGAGGTCTGAAATATGTGAATGAAAGAAATGAATGGAGCTGAAATTAACATGCCTGCTTTTGTTTAACAGCAGCTTCAACTTACATGGCATCTAAATCTTGCCAGAACTTCTTCATCTGTAGAGCAGCAGCATCTATTCATAGTAGCATAACTCTTTCAGCAATAGTGTTGGGTAAGTGTTGGCACAGCAGGAGGAGTACACCTTTTTGAGAGCCCTAAAAACAAAAATAAGTGACAACTGTTGCCTTGGCAACAGAATGGCCATTAAAGGAAACAGCTATTTACAATCCACAAGATAATTTTTAAGGACCATATATGAAATGTGGGCCCAAAACTTGTTATACTTTGCTTGTCTACAATACCTTTTGTTTGAGGATCTCAAAGCATTTTACAAACATGAATTATCATTATTTCTTTGTATTGTGGTAGCATCTAAGAACCTTGCTAATGGCCAGGACCACATCGTGCTAGGTGCTATACAAACAGAACAAAAAGCTGGTCTCTGCCCCAAAGCATTTACAGTCTAAATAAAGTAAGTAGCTCTCACAAGACCTCAATGACATAGGTAAATATATCAATTTTACAGACTGGTGAGGTGTGGAGTGGTCAGGCCAATGTTAAGAGTTGGAAAAAGAACTAGGGAGTCCTGGCTCTCAATCCTCTGCTCTAAGTTGTAGTTTGCATTCCCTCTAACCATGTTTTTATGAAATTATAAGAATCAGTTGGGATGGTAGAATAAAATCAGGACTGTCCCATCTAAATCAGGGTGTCCGGTCAGTTTATGAAGTCATTAAAGGGCAGCTTAAGAGACATGTGCCTTTTTAAAACTGTCAACTGCTTTGTTCTCCTCCAGACTAGCCATTGCGCTCATGTGCAGAGGGAGGGAAAGGTTGAAAATAGTGTGCTACATTGACAAGCTAAATAGAAACTGATGAGATAAAAATCCCTTGCTGTTCCAGTACAATAAAAGACAAGACAAACTAAATTATATAAATAAAATAATCAAAAGGAGCCAACATATGGGATAAGGGCAGAATCTGCACTCACTGGGCAATTTTTACAAGCCGAAGGAAGGTTTGGAACCTGAGGACTGAAAAGCAATAAAAGCTGATGAAGCCCTCACAAAACCCGGACAATTTCGCACTCCTTCATCCACAGGTATAAATTCCACTGGTACCTTTGTTTCAGGAGCTGGAAGGAAGAAAGAGAATTCAAGTGAGAGATGGGGATGGTGACCCTGAGCTCGCTCAGACAGCAGGGAGGTGCCCTGAGGAAGAATAAATGGAGACAGAAGTCACAAAGCTCAGCTAGGAAGGCAACAGTCTACAGGCAACGCTGCCAGCCTTAAGATATGGACTGGAGGTCTTGTAGCAGCCGGGTGTGCTTTACACTGCTTTGATGGAGAGGTTTTTAATTCTTTGTACCAGGAGGGCTCCTTCCTCACAGGAGTATACAATAGGCAAACCCTACCCTGATCTGTAGCTGGTTATTCCCCAGCTGCCTGTCCCTGCTTCCCAGCTGCTATCACCACCAATCACCTTCCAGCTTGGAGGGCAGAAGATCCTGATACCAGCAGGGAGATGGACTTTATAGGATCCAACTCCCTAGCCCCACCACCGCCACCTTCCTTACTCCTCCCAGCTCCCAGGCTGCAGCAGCTGAGCATCCCCCACCAGAGTCTGTGCACAGGCAGAGAGGCACTTTCTCCCTCAAAAGCTGAGGTGAGAGAGGAAGAGTGGCGAGGAAGAAGGGGGGTGGGAAAGGACAGAAGTGAGAAAAGGGAGGAGGGAAAGGCCACTTGCCCCTCAGCCCCCTCTTTGGCGCTCAGGAGCAGAGCCACAACTACCCCTGCTCCACCCTCTCCTACAGCTTGGTACAAAGGACCCATGTGGGGCAGCTTTGCCACTCCTTTGGTTTTTGGTTCTCCGATGCATCTGGTTCAAAGGTGGCTGCTCACTACCCTGCCCCCCCCAGCCCCAGTGCTAATGGGACAGATGGATGTCTGAGGCCAGCCCACACCTCAACAGATAGACACTACAACCTACCTCCACCCCAGGGAGCTGGACCTGCAGCTGCCCCTCAGATGAGCACCACTCTCAGCTGTAACCTAGGTCTCAAAGTCGTGCTTCTCAAAGCAAGAGCCATGGTCCACAAGGCCTTCCCGCATCATGAGATGATTGGCTTCCTCCCTCTGGTCTGTGTTATCAGTACCTGGTGAGAAGACAGATTGCAAGCTACCCCATCCAAGTCACCTACCCCATCCACCAAACCCCCAGAACAATGGGGGCAGAGTAACCATCTGACCTCAGTCCAGCCTCAACTGCAAAAGAGTGGAAGGAAGAGAATTCTCGTTTACAAAGCAGCTGACAAGCCAACCTAGAAATCCTACTAACTTCCAGACAGTGGTGGCTTCCCAGGAGAGCAGATAGAGATGCTCATTGACATAGTGATGCGGTCCCCAGATCTCACTGCACTGAGGCTAGGTCTACACTACTCGCCTGAATCGGCGGGTAGAAATTGACCTCTCGGGGATCAATTTATCGCATCCTGTTGGGACGCGACAGTCGATCCCTGAATCGATGCTCTTACTCCACCAGCAGAGGTGGGAGTAAGCGCCGTCGACGGGAAGCCGCAGAGGTCGATTTTGCCGCCGTCCCTACAGCAGGGTAAGTCGGCTGCGATACGTCGAATTCAGCTACGCTATTCATGTAGCTGAATTTGCGTATCTTAAAATCGACCCCTCCCCCCGTAGTGAAGACCTGCCCTGAGAGACTTCAACATCCCTGCAGAGAACACCTCTCACCCAAGGGCCCAAAGAAACCTCCAGTCGTGAATCAGGGCCTGCAACAGAGCCCGTCTCCAGGCAGCCGGTCTCCAAGCTGCCTGGTTGGCCACCGTGCCTGATTGCTTGGAAGAGTCAGCAGGCTGCTCAGTGACTGCTCAAAGCATTCACCCATAGCTGCAATAGCTCCCAGCCTTTCCTCACTCCGGGTAACCCAATTCTGACCCTCGACTCCAATTCCTGACTCCAGCTGTGACCCTTGGTTCTGGCCTCTGACCCTGGGCTCCAATTCCTAGTTACCAACTCCTGTATAGGCATGACCACCTATGTGCTGGTCAATGACACCTTCCATTCACCATGTGCCTACCACAGCTGATCACCAGACCAACAATGTTGGTTACCTCTAAACTGGACCCATTGTTTGGAGGTGAATATGGGGCTCCTGAGAAGCCTTCCCCTATTCTGGTCAGACCTCAGTCATTCTGTCCCTCTCTCCTCCTAGCAGACATCCAAACCCCAGACATCAGTCCCATCACTGTTTGCCCTCAAAGGCTCATAGCTCCAGCCACACCCAGTTGAAGAGCATCCTCCATGAACACCTGACTAGACGATTTTATAAACTCTGTACACCCCCATGATGTGGTAGAATTCATGACAGAGCTATAGTAACTAAAGCTTGCCTCATTTTATTTCATTCTCTGGGGTGAACTCAGATTCCAGAGAGAGGGAGAGAACAGTAAAGAGTACCCCTTACATTTATCTTAATCTCGGTATAGGGCATGTCCTTCTCTTTTACTTCCCTTGGGTGATAAAATGAGTGAATAAATTTATAATCCCAACCCAAATGAGTGTTCTTTTCTCTCACTCACTCTTTAAATCCTCCTTTCAGAATTTTGTTCTCTGGCTAAATGAGACCTACGTAAAAAGAGAGAGGGCTAATTAAAATAAATTGCACAATTCATAAAAAAACCCATAAGCAAACAAATCCCTCCTTCCCTGAAAGAGCACTTAAACTTTTGTTTAGCTGAGGGCTTCCTTAATGTAGCCAGCCAGGCAATCCTTCCAGCCACCCGCTACCTAAACACTGAACAAAGAAACTGAGGGGGGAAAAAAAAAAACAACCTCACCTCCATCCGCTATTAACAGAACTTCAGATCTCTGCACTAGAGTGCCTAAGTGACATGGCTGTAGTTAGAGAAGGGGAAACCGTTCTTCCCATGCACACAGATTTGTTCTTTGTTGACATTTGGCCCTCTCTTTTGCAGGGATGGCTGTATTTCCCATTGGGTGTCTTTCAAGCTACTCATGCTCCAAGGGTTCGAATCCTGGTGTAGGGTGTCCATAGAGAGGGGATAATTGCTAACCTCATGTCAGACCTTTCAGGATTCTCATTCACTTGGACCTGGGGTGCTTGGAATAAGAGGAGGTGTGTTCTTGATTTACCCTCTTGGCAACAGTGTGTTTTGTTAATTCCTGGTCTCCTTAGCAGGACAAATATTTTTGCATTCATTTCTATGTACATAATTATATTCCTTGTTTGGTCATCTGTGGGGATTGAATGGCTGCATCCCACAGGAGAACTGAGTGAAATGTTTCAGCTGAAATTTTTCTGCTGAAAAATGCAGATTCAGCTCAACCAAAACATTTTGCAAATTTGGGTAGATTTCACTGAATTATTTCAGTTGGAAAAAAGCCTAAAACAAATAATTGTAATGTTTTGTTTCACTGTTTTCAAAATGAAATTTAGATCTTTCCATTTGAAATGACTTTTTGTTTACAATTTTCTTTAAAGAAAATGAATGTAAATTTCTAAACTTTTGAAAATGCCCTAAAATGAAACAAGAGTTTTTGTTTGACCCAAAAGGATTGTGTGTTTTTGTTCAAACATTTGGAAAAATCTTCTTTTGGAGCACCCCAAAACAACCCCCCACCAAGTTTTTCGGAACAAATCAGAAAATTGACCAAAAAAAAAAAAAAAAAACCCACACACACCAGAGTGAATCTGCAGAGGTGATGCTCTCAATGAACTGCAGTTACCATGGAAAGGAACCACTCTATATTAACTGGTTATGTTTATTCCCTCACCCATAGTCCGCTCACCCCACCTAACAGGGTAACTTTCCAATTAGAGCACATCTTCTCTATGAGGCAGCAGAGCCAGTTACAGCACTTTGTGGGGAACAGGAGGAGAGTTAGTAAGTTAATAAATGTTCACTCTTGACTTGAAGCAATCTGGGGGCTGCAAAGCACAACTCAAGGAGCAGAGATCCAGGCAGCGATAGGCTACTGATATTTCAGCAAGGGGCTCTCACCAACTTCTCCCCAGAACATGTGTGCCCTGCTGAAAAGAGGATGAAGGACTGTGGGATCTATTAATTTGTTTTCCTATTTAAACAACAGTTCTCTCCCATTACCACAACCAAGCTGTGAGGCAGCACTACAGGGCAAACAAGCAAAACAAATACAGTTCCAGCATTTTACTGGAGATGTGTGTACTTTGATCATGGAAAATGCACTGGGCATGTGTCAAGGCTAATTCCCCACTCTGATACTTCGAGTACAGAAGGTGGGGGCCCGCAAGGATTCTAAAAATTAATACTGGCTACTCCAGGCTTGAATTAAACTCCCAAGGTTACAGCTTCTCTCTGACCTTGGATGGGTAGATGCTGCCACCACCCAAGTGCAGAACCCCTTTGAGAAACAGGAAGGCGCACTTGGGAATTCCTTCCTGTGGGGTACCCTCAAGTCCTTTCACCCCCCTCCCCTATGGGGAAAAAGCTGAGAAAGAAAAAGGAAAAAAAAAAAAATCAGCTGTTGCCACCAGCTAATTAAACATGTGCATAAACCTCTTAAGACACACACATCCAATTCTGTTCTTAAAAAAAGTAAATTTTAAGAAGAAAAGAAAATACATCTGGGAACTTGGGTATTTGCTAGATTAAAAAAAAAAAACAAGGATTAAGCATCAATAATAGCTTTCTTGAGGTCCAGATTAAAGGTTACAAGCAAAACCAAAAGCACCTGGGTTAGCACAGAGGAATCCAAAAGCCATAAAGAAATGAGATAAACCTAATTGGGTCTTCCTGGACATTTCCTGATCTACTTACATATTTGGGGTTTCAAATAAGTAGTTTCTAGGTAAGATACTCATGGATTTTCATACCTGGCCCAAGCTTCTTACAACATAACTTTGTTCTGTCCGTCTGTCCCGGAGAATAACCAGACAGACAAAAGGGAAGTTTTTTCTCAATTTTAAGAAGTTCTAGCCTTCCCATTGGCTCTTAGTCAGGTGCCCACTCACTTCCTTTTACCTATGCATAGCAGTGAGACTTTTAACTCTTTACAGGTAAAGAAGTAGAGAACAGCTACTAGGAGGGATTTTACAGCCAACTGGCTGGGTGTCCCCCTTCATTTATCACACGCCCCCCAAATCACTGCCGGTGCTGGCCAGCCTGGTTCAGGTTGGGTCCACATCGGCTGGGATTTCTTCCTGGAGGTTTAGGAAACAGAGTTAATAAGATACATGAACCTCTAATTTTAATAATTACATGAAGAACTAAACAGTATTTTCCACATTTTAAGGACTACGACTTAGAATATAGAGACATTTTTACCTGGCTGATTCTGGAAAACCTTCCCGGGACAGTGCATCAGCCACTTTGTTAGAGGCTCCTGAAATGTGTTGCATCACAAAAATCAAAGTCCCGTAGAGCTAAACTCCACCAAAGAAGTTTTTTGTTAGTCTCTTTGTCTGTGTAAAGCCACTTCAGTGCAGCATGGTCAGTCGGCAGGTGGAAACGCTGTCCCCAAATGTATGGGTGTAACTTCTCCAGAGCATACACAATGGCATAACATTCTTTTTCTGAGACTGACCAGGGGCTTTCCCTCTCAGAAAGTTTTTTGCTGAGGAACACGACAGGATGGAATTGTTGATCTGGTCCTTCCTGCATTAAAACTACTCCTACCCCATGCTCGGGCACATCTGTGGTTACGACGAAAGGTTGGTTGAAGTCCAGGGCCCTTAGTACAGGATCAGATGTAAGAGCTGCCTTAAGCTGATTAAAGGCTTCCTGACACTTCTCAGTCCACTGAACTGCAATTGGCTGTTTTTTCCTGGTTAGGTCAGTCAGTGGGGAGGCAATTTGGCTGCCGTGTGGTACAAATCATTGGTAATACCCAGCCAAGCCCAAGAAGGATTGCACCTGCATCTTTGACTTAGGAACAGGCCAGTTTTGGATAGCATTTACTTTAGCCTGTAGGGGGTTGATAGTTCCTTGACCCATCTGGTGTCCAGGGTATGTTACCCAGTTTAGGCCTATTTGACATTTCTTGGCCTTAATGGTTAATCCTGCCTCCCTGATGTGCTGGAAGACAGCTTGGAGGTGTTCCAGGTATTCTGCCTATGAATCTGAGAATATGGCCACATCATCAAGATAAGCGACTGCAAATTCCCCAGCTCCAGCCAGAAGGCTATCTACCAATCTCTGGAAGGTGGCAAGTGCACTTTGCAGTCCGAAAGGGAGCACATTAAATTCATAGAGTCCTACATGAGTGATGAAGGCTGACCTTTCCTGGGCTGGGTCATCTAGTGGCACTTGCCAGTACTCCTTAGTTAAGTCTAAGGTGGAGATGAATTGGGCATGTCCCAGTTTCTCCAATAGCTCATCTGTGCGTGGCAGTGGATAGTTCTCTGGGCAAGTTACAGCATTTAGCTTACTGTAGTCCATGCAAAAGCGGATTTCCCCATCTGGTTTGGGAACCAGAACCACTGGAGAGGCAGATTACACCCATCTGTAACATGTCCTTGATCTCCCTTTCTATCACAATTTTGGCTTGAGGAGCCATCCGGTAGGGTTGGGCTCTAATTGGTGAGCATCACCTGTGTCAATGGAATGGTATCCCCGTTCTGTCCATCCTGGGGTGGCTGAAAACATTGGCGTGAAGCTGGTGCACAGCTCCTGGATTTATTGTCACTGCTTACGCCCAAGGATTATGGAAAGGCTCACCTCTTCTATGCCAACATTGCTTTTCCCTTCATAGTAGACTCCTTCAGGCCATTCAACGTCGTCTCTCTCCTGGGCTGTAAACTGGAAAACCTTGATTTCTCGGGAATAAAAGGGCTTTAGAGAATTAACATGGTATACTTTAGGTTTTAGGGTAGGATCTGGGAATGCTATGAGGTAATTAACAGCTCCCAGGTTCTCTCAGACCATAAATGGACCCTCTCATGACACTTCCATTTTATTGGCCTGGAGTGCTTTAAGGACCATGACTTGGTCACCTACTCTGAATGAATGCTCTCTGGCATGTTTATCATACCAGGCCTTTTGCTCTTGTTAAGCATTCTGTAGGTTCTCGAGCAAGGGCTAGAGAGTCTTTGTAACCAATCTGCAAAACACCCTCAAAGTCCAAAATGTTTGTTCCTGGAGAAGATGTAACCCCCTCCTATTGCTGCTTCACCAACTGTAATTGCCCCTTAACTAGTTCAAACAAGTTCAAAGGGTGAAAACCCCAAACTGGGATCTGGTACAGCCCTGTAGTCAAAGAGCAACTGCTGCAACACTAGGTCCTAATAATTGAAGTGCTCATTTATGAATTTACATAGCATGGAACCCTTTGCGTGCCTGTTCCTCCTCAGGCAACAAAGAAAAGAAAGAAAGAAAACAAACTCTCCCTGGCTTTGCAGGCTGCCAAAAGGAAAAATGTGTCCTTTTAAAATCCTGAGGCCTGTGCCTCTGCTTCAAAATGATCCCACCGCTCTGCCACCATGTCAAGGCTAATTCCCCAAGGAATTAACTGGCTGGGTGTCCTTAAAAGGGAGCTACTCCCCCTCTTCATTTATCACAGTTTGCTTTTCAGTTCAATAGTCCAGTACCTGGGACAGGGAGATGGGTATTTTAAATTAAAGGTAAGCAATCTTCATGCTCCCTATATTCTGGGGGTGTGCAGAGCCCTGCCTGGTCCCTGATGTAAGTTACAGCAGCTGTAGGGCTGCCTTCACTTACATTCCCCTTCTCATAGCCCACTGGGCCCTTCGAAGCAGAAAGCATAGTGCAGCCATTCCCCTTATGCATCCCAGATCCACTCTGACATCAGTGCTACCCTGGCCAGGAAGGGCACCTGCAGAGGGGCTATTCTCAGGGTCACAGATTTGTTCATTTTAGGTCACTTTCACTCTGCCAGATGATGTAAAGGAGCCTCAGTGTAACACTGAATCAAGCCCACTAAATATACTGGAGTGTTACACAATGCTCAGCTTGTGTGGGGAGGACGATAGTGTTGAGAATCTATTCTTCTGTTCCAAGAACCCTCCCCTGTGGGGAGCCTACAATGCCCAATATTGCCTCTCCTCCTCTTCAGCTTCTCTATGAAGCCACCGGTGGGGCTGATTAGACAGCACCCAGATAAATGCCAGTAGTGCACCTATGATACCCAGCTGCACATCTCTCTTATGGCTGATGCCAAGAACACCACCACCCTGCTCTCCCAATACCTAGCAGAGATCAGCTGCTGCACATTACTGACCAAGGCAGAAGTTAAGTCAGTAGAAAGTGGGAAGCACTTCGTAGAACTTGCCTCCTCCATAACATTCCAGCTATGGAGAGGGTCAAGCTGTCCAGAGTAGCTCACGAGCATGGGCGCCAGCCTCAGGGCAGACTGCCAAAGAACAGGGCTCAAATCCCAAATTGATTGGGTGTTCTGTAAGTAGATTTCGCCAACCATGTAACAAATGTGAACTCCTCAGGCACTGTAACAGCCTTACCATGGAGTCACAGACAGTCCCCTGGAACGCACCGGTCTATCTTGCCTGCCTCTGTCATAGAGGGTGCCTTACACCAAAAATCTCAACAATATTCAGGTTACTCCCAGTCCCAAAGGGCTTTCTTACCTAGGTCAATTGTTCCGCAGATTTCAAACCAAAGACAATACTAACTAAGAAAAAGAAATGAGAGTTTTTTTTACAAGGATAAAGCAGGTAACACACACACACGATACAGTCTTAGGTTCCAGAAGAAGATAATAGCTGCTATAATATGCAAGCTGTGTGTGTCCTGTAGGGCTACCCCAAGCCAAACAGCTTGGGGATCCCTTACTTATGCTTAGAAATTTTGCCCTCTTCAAATTTCAAGCAGCATAGTGATACTTTTTCTTTTTTAAACGGGGATTTTTATCCCACTTCCCAGAGCTCAAGCTGTGATGGGACAAGGGCTTGTGCATGTACCTTCTTTATAGGTATTGGGGAAAGAAAAGGCCTTTGTTCACAGATGTTTCTCAATAGTTTGTCTGGTGCCTCCAGGCTTCTTCTGTTGGGGAGGAGATGACACCGCTTGTGATGAACTAGTATTTCACACTCGGTAATGCTTCTTCCCTGACTGCTAGTCTTAGCAAATATTTTTATAGTTACAGAGCAAACACTTAAATGTTCTCTTATAACATTCTCTCTTCTTCAGTGCTTAGACAAACAGTTGGCCGTAGCAATCATTCACCATTTGGTCCGTTCTTGTGAGGCTGCAAGGGATTGATAGCCTGAGAGTTCAACATTGGAACAGACTTGAGGAACCCATGTAATGGGGGCCTGCCTCTGGGCCATCCGTATGTTACAAACCACCCAGAGAACAGCATTCACTGTAATGTCTTGTGGCATTCTCGCAATATATCCAAAAAGCGTAAGGCGCCATCTATGGACAATGGCCCCAGTAGTCTGTAGACTGGAGCGACCATAAACATCTGCATTACAGGTGAAGTCATTCCACTTTATGCCCAATATATGGTCACCTCTCTTCCTGCGATCACAACCTCCAGTGACAGCTTTGGACCACTGGAAAAATGAAACTGTTAATAGATGGAAGCTACTGAGGGCAGGAGACAGAATTTCATGACAGCTGAACCTACACTGTGGAGTTGACTCCTGCAAGAAACAAGGGACTGTGCTGTGCTCAGAACTACATACAACACTTGCTGTGACTCTTCACTTCCCCTCAACAGCTCTTCACACATCTATACACAGTGTGACAAAGTTCCTCCTCTATCTTGGCAGGTCCTGCACTTATTGGCAGATTTTCTTGCCTCAGAGATTCACCACGTGGGTTGGGGGAACAGCCCAGGGACCTTCCCCTCTGGAAGAACCCACAGTCCAGGTCAATTGGGAGGTTTGGGGGGAACCCAGGCCCACCCTCTACTCCGGGTTCCATCCCAGGGCCCTGTGGACTGCAGGTGTCTATAGTACCTCCTTTAACAGCTACATGACAGCTACAACTCCCTGGACTACTTCCCCATGGCCTCCTCCAAACACCTTCCTTAGTCTTACCACAGGACCTTCCTCCTGGTGTCTGATAACACTTGTGCTCCTCAGTCATCATCCTGCTGCTCTTGCTCCCAGCTCCTCACACTTGCACCACAAACTGAAGTGAGCTCCTTTTTAAAGCCCAGGTGCCCTGATTAGTCTGCCTTAATTGATTCTAGCAGTTTCTTCTTAATTGGCTCCAGGTGTCCTAATTTGCCTGCCTGCCTGCCTGCCTTAACTGTTTCTAGCAGGTTCCTGATTACTCTAGTGCAGCCCCTGCTCTGGTCACTCAGGGAACAGACAACTGTTCAGCCAATGACCAGTGTGTTTGCCTTTGAACAGACTCCTATACCTCACTGGCCTAGAGGAAGGAAGGTAGAGAGCTGCTCCTCCTGCTTCTAGGCCCTGGGTTTTCCCTATGACTGCTATCTGTTGCTGCTACTCCAGCTAATCCCCTGGCTGGACTAACCCCCCCTCCCCTGCATCTCTGCTACCTGCTTGCTGGCTGGCTGGCTGCTAGACCCACCCCCCACCCCCTTGGTTGTTGCTGCTCAGTCACAGCCCCTTGCGGGGTGGGGCAGGGCGGGGGGCTGCTGGCCCACTCCCCGGAGGAGGGGAGGGAGGGAGCCAGCCGTTGCTCCTGCTGCTGAGGACACCACCACCATCGACCACCACCTGAGAGGAATCCTTCCTGCTGGCCACCAGACTGCCACCTAAAGCTGCTGTGAGCTGCTGAAGCCCCGAGGAGGAGGAGAAGGAGAAGAGGACCATTTACCACTAGAGGAGCGCGTAAGAACATACCACCGTGGAAGGGGTTCTCACGGATTGAGTAACTTTTGAACTGTGCTCTTGTGGTGGGGGTCTAGACTGTGTTTGTGGGACACAGAGGGTGTGGCGTGGAGCCTGCCCCCTGGTCCATCTGTGTCCTCCCCCCCCCCCCACCACCATCATCGTTGCCCCCTCCACCACCCCCACTGGCTACTTACCATCTACCTCAAGCTCCTGCCTCTGGGATTTCAGCTGCTCACCTAGGCTTGCTATGCCCTGTTGCCACCATTGGGCCTGATACAGCAGCCAGCTTCCAAGGACTTTCTTTTTGTTACAAGCGCACGTGGGTGCGCGTACCCCCGCCCTTTTGACTGACCCCCTCCCCCCTGCAACAAGCCCCCAGCTTTGCCCTTGCTGCCTTTTGCCCCTCCCCCTTGCCCCAGCCCCTCGCTAGCTCCTGTCTGTTTACCTGCCCCGCCCTTTCCCTCTGCAGCCTTTGTTTGACCCGCCCCAGCCTCCGAAGCTAGCCCCGTGGTTTCTCTGCCCCATTTCCCACCTGGTTACTCCATTCCCCCTACGGTCCCCTTGCCCTGATTAGCCCCTCCCCTCGTGCGCCCATGTCCCCTCCTATGCGCTTGTGCCACTCCCCGTTTTAGTTTAATTCTATCTCACTGCACCCCCCCTCCCCCACAATGCTGTTATTTCCTCCCTTCCTTGGTGCAACAAGAGGAGCCGGAAACCTTCCCTGAGTCAGTGACTGACCCCTAGCCCTTGATAGCCCCCCCCCACCCCCTCCTTTTCTGGCGTCCTCCTCCCCTGCTTACAGCCTAGCGGGGAGGAGTGGTCGACCTGCTTCCCCCTTTCTCTACCCGCCCCCTCCAGTGTTTGCTCTCCCCCCCGTCCTCATTATGGCAGGGGACGAGGAGAGTGAGACCCCTCGGGCAGACCCTGCTGCCCCTCCTCCACCCGCCCCACCATCATCCCCCCTAGCCTCTACCTCAACCGCCGCTGCCGAGCCACCTACTACCATCCCTGCTGGAGCGCCGGCAGCGGTGGGTAACAAGGTGACCTCCGCTGCTGCAACGTCCCTCGTTAGCAGGAAGGGCCAGGGCACGAAGAAGGGTAAAGGCCCCGCTAAAAAAGCCAGGCCCTCCATGGCAGGGGGTGCCCCCACTGCCGCGGCCCCGCAACAGGCCGCGGCATCCCTCCCTGCTGTTCCCTCCACCAGCTCTATGGGTGTCCCAGCTCCCAGGGCATACGCTCAGGTGGTGGCAGCCCCCCCACCTGCCGCAACGTCATCTCCCCCATCCACCGCCTCTGCTACCATCTATAGCGGCCGGGTCCCCTTCCCCACCTTGACCAGGAAGCATGGTGTCCGTTACCTCCTGGTACCCACCTCGCCCCACGTGGAGACCTACTTGCGGGCGTTGGCGAGGGTGGTGGGGCCCACAGCCATTGTGGCGGCCTCCAAGATGTACAGAAAGGTCGTCTTCTTCCTAGCATCGGAGGCCGTTGCCCAGGAGGCAGTGGAGAAGGGCCTGGCGGTGGGGGGCGTCTATGTCCCCCTGGAGCCGCTAGAAGACCTGGGCGCCCGACTGGTCCTGACTTCTGTCCCTCCCTTCCTTCCAAATGCCGCCCTGTTACCCGCCCTCTCTACCCTGGGGAGGCCGATCTCTGTGGTCAGCCCTCTCCCATTGGGCGGCAAAGACCCCGCCCTCCGTCACGTCCTCTCGTTCTGCCGGCAGGTACAGTTACAACTGCCGCCGGCGGCACATGACGGTGAGGCGCTCGAGGGGTCCTTCTTGGTCCCCTACCAGGGGGCCCGCTACCGGGTACATTATTCAACCGGGGGAGGCCCGGTGCTACCTCTGCCGGGTGATGGGACACTTCCGGAGGGACTGCCCTTTGGCCCGGCACGGAGGGACATCTGGGACCCCCGAGCCCCTAGCTGCCCGGCGCCCGAAGCCGCCCCTCCTCCTTTCTGGCCCACCAATGCTCCCGCTCGGGCCCAAGGGGTATCTCCCCCAGTGCGCCTAGACAAGCGAGAGGGCCCCGCCTCTGCCGCCTGCAATCTGGCGGGGCCTGTGGAGGAGGGTGAGGTAGGGATATCGCCGGGCATAGAAGAGGGCATGCCCCAGAGAGAATCCTCCCTCCTACATGCTGCCCCACCATTGCCTCCCCGAGTCCCTAAGCCTTCGCTCTTGCTCCCTGACCCAACTCCTGTTAGCCAGCCCCCGGATGATGCCATGGAGGGCTGGTCCTTAGTACAGGGGAAGCGGGGCAAGCGGAAGGCTCGAGCTCTGCTCCTTCCATCTGATGCGGTAGCCCCCGCGGAAGACCAGGAAGGGGGGAACCGATGCTGAGCCTTCCGCTTTGCCCCCAGGTGGGTTTTGTCCACCATTGCCGGCTAGGGAAGACGTGGCAGCATCAGAGGAAATCACTACCCCTCCTCCAGTGTCCCTTCCTATGGAAACCCCTGATGGAGCCCCTCTCGCCCCCTTACAAACTGAAGCCCCTGCAAGCACCAAGGCGAGCGTCGCTTCGGGTGCAGGAGGGGAGAGCCCTGGGGTGGTGGAAGGTAATCTCCCTTCCATTTATGAGGAGATCGAGGCCCTGGGTCTGACCCCGGTTACCCAGGGGGAGGACGACCCTCTGCCAGCGGGCCTCGATCTGAGCGACCTCGCCTCGGCCCCCCTTTTCCCCGTATTCCGTCCCCTTACCCACTACTTCCACTCCCGCCTCCGAGGAGCCCCTGGACTCTTCCACCATCCCAGCTGCAGATGGCACCCCGCTAGCGGCCGCCGATCCTCTTGAGGCAACAGCCAGTGCCACGCAACCGGGACCCGAGTCACCAGGCGACTCCCTCATGGCTGAGGGACAGCCGACCTCCTTTCCGGGTGGGGGCCCCATCATTGATTCTCCACCTACAGATGCCATGGCCTTACCATCTGCCTTGGAGCATGAGTCCGGCATCGCTGAGAGCCCACCTCCCTCCCTGCAAATCCCTGAGCCCCTTTGTGGGGTGCCACCCCCCCTACCCAGTGGCCTGGCTGCTGGGGCCCCCGATCCCACTATCGCCCCTTCCCCTGTCCCTGTCACCGACCCCATCCCTGTCCCCTCCACTTCCCATGATGCTATTGCCGCCACTGGGGTTGTCTCCTTCCATATCCCAGAGGAATGCAGGGGTAGTGAAATACAGCTTCCACTCCAGCGATGGGGGGATTTCCATCAGATCCTCCGGGTCGCGAGGGCCCTCATGGGGGAGGGAAAGAGGACCGGGAGGCAGGCCGCCGCGGCCTACCAACGGGTCCGCCTCTTCCGTGACTCCTTAATCGCCTATGGGGTAGGTCACGGATTGTTGCGCGGCCCGACGGAGGTTGTGGGTGTCTCTGCTAGCGAGGATCCCCCCCAGCCCTCCTCATGGCACCAATCATCTTCGCAACATTAAACACCCGGGGCTGTAGGATGGGTCTCCGCAGGAGCCAGGTGCTCCCCTTCCTTCGAGAAGGGGGATACTCTGTGATTTTCCTACAGGAGACCCATACAGATCCGGCCGCTGAAGCTAGCTGGCGGCTGGAGTGGGGGGACGGGGTCTATTTTAGCCACCTCACAGTTCGTACGGCTGGAGTGGCGACCCTGTTCTCCCCCAACCTACGGCCCGAGGTGCTGGGGGTCGCCGAAGCTGTGCCAGGCCGCCTGCTGCACCTCCAGGTCCGCATGGAGGGGCTTGTGGTTAATCTCGTCAACGTTTACGCCCCGACATTGGGCCCAGAGAGGTTGTGTGTTTATCAGCAGGCGTCCGCTTTCCTCGGCACCTTGGATCCTCGCGAGTGCCTGGTCCTGGGTGGGGACTTTAACGCCACCCTTGAGGAACGAGACCGCTCGGGGACCAAGCAGCACCCGGCCGCCGCGGATGTCCTCCGGGAGATCGTCGAACATCACTCCCTGGTGGACGTCTGGCACGACCACCACCTGGATGACGTCTCGACATTCACTTTCCTCCGGGTGGAGGTCCATCGGTCGTACCACTCCCGGTTGGACCGCATCTATATGTCACGCTTCCATCTTTCCCGGGCCGACTCCTCCAGCGTCGACCGGCCCCTTTTTCAGATCACCATCTAGCCACCATGACAGCCTCTCTCTGCGCAGAGAGGCTGGGGCCGGCCTATTGGCATTTTAATAATAGCTTGTTGGAGGATGTGGGCTTCGTGGCGTCCTTCCGGGAGTTCTGGCTAGCCTGGCAAGGGCAGCGGCGTGCCTTTCCCTCGGCGCGGTGGTGGTGGGACCTGGGGAAGGTGCGCGCCCGGCTCTTCTGCCGTGACTACACCCGGGGCGCCAGCCGACGGAGGGATGCGGCGATAGGGCAGTTGGAACGGGAGGTCTTAGAGCTGGAGAGGCGTCTGGCCGCCAGCCCCGGTGATCCATCCCTCTGCGGAGCGTGCCGGGAGAAAGGGGAAGAGCTGCGGACCCTCGAGGACCATCGGGCCCGAGGTGCCTTTGTTCGATCCCGCATCCGCCTCCTTCGGGAGATGGATCGCGGCTCCCGCTTCTTCTACGCCCTGGAGAAAAAGAGGGGGGCTAAGAAGCACGTCACCTGCCTTCTAGCAGAGGACGGCACCCCCCTCACGGATCCGGTGGAAATGTGCGGGAGGGCCAGGGCCTTCTACGCAGGCCTTTTCTCCTCGGATCCGACCGATCCTAACGCTTGCAGAATGCTCTGGGATGAACTCCCGACAGTCAGCGCGGGCGACAGAGACCGGCTGGAGCTGCCTCTCACTCTGGCCGAGTTCTCGGAAGCCCTCCGTCGCATGCCCACCAATAAATCTCCGGGCATGGACGGGCTGACCGTGGAGTTCTACCGCGTGTTTTGGGACGTCCTCAGCCCGGACCTTGTCGCCGTCTGGGCCGAGTCCTTGCAGGGCGGGGTCCGCCCTCTTTCGTGCAGGCGAGCCGTGCTGACCTTATTGCCGAAGAAGGGGGACCTCCGCGATTTACGGAATTGGCGTCCCATCTCACTCCTCAGCACAGACTATAAAATCGTAGCGAAGGCCATGTCGCTGCGGCTAGGGTCCGTGCTGGCGGACGTGATCCACCCAGACCAGACCTACACCATCCCGGGCCGCACCATCTTCGACAACTTGTATCTGGTCTGGGACCTCTTGGAACTCGGGTGTAGGGATGGTCTGTTGTTCGCCCTCCTGTCCCTGGATCAGGAGAAGGCGTTCGACAGGGTGGACGGGTATCTCCTGGGCACTCTGCGAGCGTTTGGCTTCGGGCCCCAGTTTGTGGGTTTTCTCCAGGTGCTGTATGCCTCCGCAGAATGTTTGGTCAGGCTCAACTGGACCCTGACCGAACCGGTCAGTTTCGGGCGAGGAGTACATCAAGGGTGCCCCCTCTCGGGCCAGCTGTATGCTCTGGCGATCGAGCCCTTCCTCTGTCTCCTCCGTAGAAGGTTGGCAGGGTTGGTGCTGCGGGAGCTGGAGCTGCGGCTGGTCCTGTCGGCGTACGCCGACGACGTGCTCCTCATGGTCCAGGACCCGGGCGACTTGGTGCGGGTGGAGGCTTGCCAGACCATCTATTCGGCGGCCTCCTCTGCCCGGGTCAACTGGGTCAAGAGCTCTGGCCTGGTGGTAGGGGATGGGTGGCAGGCGAACTCTCTCCCACCCACGCTTCAGGCCGTCCGGTGGAGCGCGGGTCAGCTGCTCTATCTCGGCGTTTACCTTTCTCCCATGCATCCGTCTCCGCCGGAGAACTGGCTAGGTTTAGAGGGCAGAGTGTCGGAGCGGCTCCGGAAATGGACGGGACTGCTCCGGTGTCTCTCCCTTCGAGGGAGAGCGCTGGTGCTCAATCAGCTAGTCCTGTCCATGCTCTGGTACCGGCTCAACACCCTGGTCCCGGCCCCGGGCTTCCTGACCACCCTCCGGATGTTGATTCTGGAGTTCTTTTGGTCAGGACTGCACTGGGTCTCTGCGGGAGTTCTCCTTCTACCCCTGGAGGAGGGAGGGCAGGGCCTGAAGTGTCTGCACGCTCAGGTCCACATCTTCCGCCTCCAGGCCCTGCAGAGGCTCCTTTATGGTGCAGGTAGTCCGACGTGGAGCGTATTGGCGTACACCTTCCTGCGCCGCTTCTGAGGGTTTCGATATGACCGGCAGCTCCTTTGTCTCCATCCGAGAGGTCTTCCGCGAGACCTCTCCGAGCTGCCGGTCTTCTACCAGGACCTCCTCCGGACCTGGAAACTGTTTTCAGTAACCAAGTCCATGGCGGCCACCGTGGGGGCAGATCTCCTCGCAGAGTCCCTGGAACACAACCCCCAGCTTCGTGTGCAGGTGGCGGAGTCCCCCATGGTGCACCAGAGGTTGGTCCTAGCAGAAGTCACCAAAGTCGGAGACCTCCTGAACTATGACTGGGGAGACTGGCTGGATCCCCTGACGCTCGCTCAGCGCATGGGGCTCTCCAGACCTCGTACTCCCCGGCGCGTATTTCAGGAGGTGAGGGCCGCTTTGCTGCCTGCTGCTCGGGACTATCTCGACCGGATCCTGCGAGAGGGCACGCCCCACCCACCCTCCACTCCGAGCCCTCCAGACTTTTTCATTGGGCCCCTGCTCCGTGGACCCAACCAGCCCCCTCCCC
Organism: Trachemys scripta elegans; assembly: GCF_013100865.1. NCBI lineage: Eukaryota > Metazoa > Chordata > Testudines > Emydidae > Trachemys > Trachemys scripta. Next base: position 42,669,962 of record NC_048307.1, read on the forward strand.
GTCCATTCGCCATTCGTCCGTTCTGTTCTGGACCGCGCCAAGGAAACCTCTATACACACTCGTGCTCCATGTTCTTCATGTCCTCACCCTCACGTCCCGCCCCGATACGAAGTGGCGGGACCTTCTGCCACCTCTGGAGGGTGAGGAGCCCCGGTGGGCCAGCCTTTATTCTGCTCTGATCCTGAAGCCCACCGGGGACATCAGTTGGCGGATCCTTCACGGAGCCGTGAGCACGGGCATGTACTTGGCACGGTTTACCCCTATCCCAGACACCTGCCCCTTTTGTGGCGTAAGGGAGACCCTGGCGCATGTTTACCTAGAGTGCGCCAGGTAGGGTGACCAGATCACAAGAGTGAAATATCAGGACACATTGGGTGAGCGGGGGGGGGCGGGCGTCGGCGAGCGGGGGGGGGGGAGAGATGACGATGACAGACACAGGTGCACATAGCCATGAGGGGGGCCCTAGGAAGCTGCGAGAGGGGTTGTACGGCCCCTGCTGCAGCCCGCACCACAAGACACAGGGCAAGGACTCATGGCCCCAGCTCCAGTAGAAGCCATGGGGCCAGGGGCACAGGGCTCCGGCTCCAGCCCCCGCCTGAAGCTGCAGGACAGGGGCGCAGGATCCTGGTTGCCAAGTCAGATCCAGTTGCAGGGCAGGGGAGTGAAGGGTCCTGGTTCTAGGTCTGGCTCCAGCCGCAGTCACAGAGGGGAGGCCCCAGTCCTGCCTTCAGCCACAGCTTCAGCCACTGACAGCTGAAGCAAACTACATCATCACAAAGGTCTGGAATCAGTGAGTCTAAATTATAGACAATCATAATACATATTTAAACATACAGATTTATTTGAACACTAAACAAAGAACTTTAAGTTGCGTGTCTTTCCCCTCAGATAAGGGCTCTGGGGTGTGACCACCCCCCAAATCCTGCCGCCCAAGGCGCCCGCCTAGTGGAAGCGCCGGCCCTGCATGTGTGGCCTCCCCTGCTCCTGCCCTCACCATAGCCTCACTGGGGATGGGGCTGCCCCTTGCCCAGTGTGGGGCAGGAGTGGGGACTGCAGGGTGGTGGCTGTGGTGCGGAGGGGGGGTGTCACAAAATTCACCCAAGCCCCAGCTGCTCAGGGCTAGGAAGCCCCCTTCCCCCATCTCCCCTCTAGTGGGTGGGTGGGTGCTGGGGGTGGAGGGGGCTGCCATCACATGTGGCTTCCTTCCTCCCCTGCTGCAGCCTGTTGCCCCTCACTGGGGGTGGGGGGTGGGGATGCCCCTTGCCCAACGTTGAGCAGGAGTGGGGGCTGAGGGGGGTGGGTGGATCACAGGGTCAAACACTCACCAAAGCCCCAGAAGCTGCTCAGGTGAGTGAGATCCACTCCAGATGTCCGTCTCCTGGCAAGAAGTCCCCTTGGCGTCTCCTCCAGGTGGTTGCCAGGGGAGGGGAGGGGGGCTGCCAAACACATGTGTGCCGCCTCCTCCCCCATCCCCCCCTTCCCTCTCCCCCTCCTGCTGCTCTTGTGCCATAGCCCTTAGGCAGAAGCAGCCGCAGCCAACAGCAAAGCAGAAGCAAGCAAGGGAGAGGCACTGGGCTCTTTTCTTTCAGGCAGGGAAGCTCTGGGGTGGGGGAAGGGACTTGGGGGGTGGCCTACAGGGGCCGGGGCCTGCTCCAGGCAGGGCCAAGGGAGAAACCCAGCTCCAAATATTGGTGGAGCACAGCCCCCAGCCTTGAATATTCCTGGTGCTCGGGCACCACGAGCCCATATAACCTGCCGCCCCTGCCCCCAAGCGGGGCAGATTGGCAAGAGCAAGAGAGATAAGGGCTGGGCTCACCCCGTTTCCTAAAGCCTTGCAGCCCCCAGCTGGGAGGTAGCGGGGGTGTCCCCTAGCCCACCCCGCTCCCTTCTCCGCAGCTGTTCAGAATCGGAGTCACTTCGCCCACACCCTCCCTGGGAGTCCCCCCTTTGGCCTCCAGGTTTCACACCTGCTTGGCCATTCCCCCACTGGGTAGCCATGCAAAATTTAGGGGAAACTGAGGCACACAGGATTCATTGAAAACTTGAGAACATTTGTCACAACTTGAGCCTCCCTCCCCCCAACCCTGCTGGACAGTCACCCTCGTTGGCTTATTTCTTTCCTCCCCTATTTTTTATTTTATTTTCACCCCCCCTCCCAATCACTCAATGTCCTCACCCCCCACTGGCACCTTCCTCCACAAGAGAGAAGCTGCTTCCCAGCGGGCTGGGGGGTGTAGGTACTGCTATGCTTAGCCCCCTCTGAAAGAATGTGGCTCCCTGCCCCCATGCTCACCAGGCCAGCGGTCCCCTGCATCAGCAGAGCAGAACAGTGACTCTACAAAAGCCCCCCCAGCACCCCGCGCTCTTGCTGCCTCCCGGCGGATCCCCCAGGCACACATACAGCCAACTAGCCACAGCAAAAGCAGCTGGAGTAAGTTGATTGCTTACCAGGGGCTGGAGCAGCAGCATGCAGCAAGCAAGCATCCAGCAGGCAGGCCCTGCTCTGGCTCCTAGCCTGGAGGGTCGCGTGGCTGGGGGTCGGGTCAAGTCGAGGCGGGCGGGGGGGACTCAGTCTCTCTGCCCACTGCCGTTGTCAACAAGCCACGCCCCCCCCAGCATGCAGCCGAGCTGTGGAATACTCCTCCCTGCTGCCTCACTCTGTGTGCCTGGGGCTGCTGCTGGATTCTTTAGGTTCCTGCCGGCCGGCAGGCGGACACCAGCTGAGAGCTCAGCTGTGCAGCGCTGCCCCAGGGCCCGGGAAGAACATGTGGGTGGCGCCGGCTTGCCGTGGTCCCGGATATCGGGACAAAGTGCGTCCCGACCAAGGTAAGGTCGGGACGCGGGACAAGTCCCCTAAAATCGGGACTGTCCCGTCAAAATCGGGACGTCTGGTCACCCTAGCGCCAGGCTGCAGCCCCTATTCCAGCTCCTAACGGATGTTTTGTTAAGATTTTGGTTGCACTTTTCTCCTCACCTTTTTATTTATGCACTCCCTATCCGTCACCCCACAAAGTCACGGGACCTCCTGGTCAACCTCCTTCTGGCCCTAGCGAAACTGGCCATCTATAAAACCAGAGTAAGGAGGTTGGCTGATGGAGTTTCCTGTGACTGTGGAGCGTATTTCAGGTCCTCTGTTCTTTCACGTATCCGGGCAGAATTCCTCTGGGTGGCGTCCACTGGCTCTCTTGACGCCTTCGAGGAGCAGTGGGCGCTGTCCGGGGTTCTCTGCTCAGTGTCCCCGTCTGGTTCGCTGCGTTTGACCCTTTGACCTCACTCCTGTCCCTGTTCTTTTATTAGTTGTCCCCCGTAATTTTTTGGTCTCCAGGTCCTGTGGACCCCCCCCTTAGGCTGGGGGGGATCCTTTAGCAGTGGGCAAAGCCTGCCCACTTCCTGGATCCCAATAGGTGTGGTCACTCAGGGAACAGAAAACTACTCATCCAGTGACCAGTATATTTGCCCTCTGCCAGACTCCTGTACCCCACTGGTCGGGGTCTGTCACAACAGGCAACCACATCCAGTTAAACAGATTCATTGCTAAGTGTGCTACCACAGCCTCTTTGAGATTTACTCCAATATGTTGGAGGGAGGTAGAGCTTACTTTTACAATTGTGACTGTACAATTACCTGGTGATTAGGTCCATGTTTGCAGCGAGAAAGCAGAGTGTGGTGGTGGCTGTGCGCAAAGGGGATCAGTCCAGGTGAATTTTTTTTTTTTTAATATTCACCATTTGCTCCAATTTAAATTCTCCTTGTTGTAATCCCCGGGGAGGAGCTGTCCATGGCAATGAGGGTTTAGGAGTACCCCGAGAGGCAGGGGACTGTCTAAGGAAGATAAATTACCCCAACCCTCCCTTCAGTTCGGTGGTGGAATTATAACAGTCGGCTCCCACAGACACCTCCATTGCTGGGCAAGGTGGTGCAAGCATTGTGATGGGGAAAGCACAGCATGAACTAGAGACAGTGACCACTGGGCACCCTCTCAAGTGTGGATGCACGGGGATGAGAGAGAAGAGGGTGCAGGGAGTTTCTTCTGCCATCTCCCCAAATACACAATCAGGATTCCAAGCGACTGCTCTCTTGAGCTTTGTTGGGGCCCCGCTAGCAGCCCCATGGTGGCATGGTTAGCCAGCTTCAAGGTATGGCCTAACCCTTGAACCCCCTGAGTGCATTCTATCTGAGCCATCCTGTGTGCCGTGCACCTCAGGAAATATTACAGACCCCCTGCATGGATGCTACTGCTCCAATTCCCCCTTCCTCCCACAGCATTTTGCCCTTAAAAAGTTTATCAGTAAGTATAATGCCTGGACTTTTTATGGGTGTTTAGATTTGTTTAGTAATTCCTAATTAATGAACTGGAAGGCAGAATGTGTGCAGAGTGCTCTTCTGATCTCCTTTCATTGCGCTCTTGCATCCCAGACTGTGAGGCATTTAGATCCAAATATACTTCAGAGGGGTGTAAGTTCTGATGAGCACCAATGTGTTATGCACTAACTAGCCCATGCGGACCCTGCTGGCATGCACCAAAAGTTCCCAAATGCACATTAATGTAGTACTGTTGCTCGTGCTGCAAGCGTCTCAGAAGTCAAATGCATGTGCCTTGCATTTCGAGAGGTGTTGTCCTGTTGTAGGCTCATTAAGGTATTCGGAAGGAGAGAGTGCTGACAGCTCATTATCATAATACTTTGCATTATTTTGCAATTTTTTGCATAATTATTTAATCATAATACTTTGCATCTTCCCTCCAAGATTTTAAAGCACTGTGCTGACATTAAGGGCCAGATTGTGACCCCAGCTGGATATGGTACCTGGCTACCTCACTCCACTGGACTCCACCCCACTTAAAGGCTCATGGAGACTGTGCCTCAGGCCATGTCATGCCATTGGGAGAGGTTCAGGAAAGATGACAGCTGATCCATGTGCATTTAACAGAGTGGTTGCTCAGGAAAAGTCCGCCATGACAAGAGGATTGGGCCTATATGGACAGCCCCAGGATGTGTTAAGCACACTCCTCAGACATGTACCTAGGTGTTTCAACTCTGCCTAGTTGAGATTAAGCATGGTGCATAACCCAGAAATGTCTCTTCTCAGAGCCTAGACATTATCAATGGCAACATTTATATAATACCAATCTCCTGGAAAAATAACGTAGGCACTTCACAGTTAGGGTTGCCAACTTTCTAATCGCACAAAACTGAACATGCTACCCCGCCCCTGCCCCCCTTCCCTGAGGCCACACCCCTTCTCCAAGGCCCTGCCCCCTCCCTCCATCGCTCACTCGTCCCACCCTCACTCACTTTCACCAGGCTGGGGCAGGGAGTTAGGGAGCAGAAGCGGGTTCGGAATGCAGGCTCTCAGTGGCGCTTACAGCAGCTCCCAGGAAGTGGCCACCAGGTCCCTGCAGCCCCTAGATGCATGGGCGGCCAGGGGAGGCTCCGCGCGCTTCCATCGCAGTCACAGGTGCCGCCTCCACAGCTCCCACTGGTCATGGTTCCCGGCCAATGGGAGCTGCGGAGCTGGCCCTCAGGGCAGGGGCAACGCGTGGAGCCTCCCTGGCCACCCATGCATTTAGGGGCTGCAGGGACCTGGTGGCCACTTCTGGGAGCCTTATGGAGCACCTTAGCCACAGGCCCCTGCTGCGCCGCCAACCAGACTTTTAACAGCCTGGTTGGCGGTGTCAGATGGAGCCACCAGGGTCCCTTTTTGACCGGGTGTTCTGGTCAAAAACAGGGTGCCTGGCAACCCTATTCACAGTGCAAAGATAGGGATTAAACAAACACATTCAAACATATTAGGAGGGAAAGTTTAGTTATTAAAACCATCAGTAAGACATGTGTCATGCCACTGGTGCTGATCAGCAAGTCACGTGTTTGCCTTGAAGAAATCCTGGCCCAAGGCAGAAACTCACTCATTCTCTTTGTTCCCTTTTACATGGTGCTCAGAGCATGCTCAGTTCAGACCTTCCCACAGCAGCCACAGGAAAAGCCTTTCATGGATGGGGGACCGGAGGGTGGGGGGGGGGGTGAGACAGGGACATGCCATCACAATCAGTGGCAGCCCAACGGAGGAGTCCTCTAGCTAAGGACAGGGGAGGTTTGCGTAGCTGGGAGGGGGAAAGAATTGGGTGTGTTTATGTAAATACAGTTTGCTCCTGCTCTGCTTAGATATTCAGCGCATAGAACAGTGTCAAAGTAATCAGTTATGGCTGGTGTTGGGTACAAATCACTTTGGTACTGAATGCAGGGGTAGTGAAATGCTGTTACCAAAATGTTGTAATTATTGTGGGAATACAGGGAAGCAGGACTATGCTTAGCTTGTCCCAAAGGAGGGAGGTCACCTTCAGCTGAAAGAATGTCATTAAGCCAGAGGCTTGAATGCCAGAGCCCTGTGAAAGTAAGAGGGGTAGGAATCCTAAATTAGGAGGTTATACATCTTCATTAAGGGTTCTGCCTAGACTGATTTAATCTGTTTCTCCCCACTGTTTAAACAATAGAGCTAAACAGGTTTCCTTAGAAGTCTCTTTGTTACGTTAAATGCCTGATCAGAGCTGAAGTCAGTTGTGGTGGGACTGTGTTTCTACTCTGCCTGCTAAGAGCTAAAAATCACTGAGAGCTGAAATTGCTTGAGGTGGGGCAGGGTTTCTGCTCAGCCTGCAAAGAGCTGAAAATTACTAAGAGATTGATGTGCAGAGGTCACAGCAGAGAGGCAGATGGCAGCAGAAGGCAACTGACAGTCAGTTGGTGAACGAGTGTCTGGTGTGGCGGAGAGGTGCAATGAGCGGCGAGCAGGGCGGCTGGTGGACAGGCGCAGTGAGCAGGTGGCCAGTGGAAGAGGCCAGCAGTGTGGCTGGCAGAGAGGGGCAGCAAGCGAGTGCCCAAGCAGTGGACCGAGTAAGGTACCTCTTTACCTCACCCGGAGGGCAGGTGAACTCTGTAGATGAACCTGTGAACTCTGGGGCTGCACTGACCAAGGACAGCAACTGAGAGAGGAGTGCAGAGAAGGGTCGGGCACGTGAAAGAGACTTTTGGGTTGCTGGACTTAAGAACCTGAGGGGAAAAGGACACTGCCCAACCTACTTGGGAGTGAGTCTTTTACTCATGGTTTATGTTTATGAACTCTGTTTGCGGTGTTTTCTCAAATTAACACCCAGTTACTTCCTTCCTTTTATTAAAAGTTTCTTTTGTACACTCAGACTCTGTGCTTGCGAGTGGGGAAGTATTGCCTCTCAGAGGTGCCCAGGAGTGGTGTGTAAATTTCCCAGATTACTGGGTGGGGGCTCGAGCTGGTTCTGTGTTGCATCAATGGAAAGGAACTCCTCAATATTGAACCCAGCCCTGGTTGCTGATGGCTCCACCTGGCAGAAGGGTTACACCTATTTAGCCTTTGATACTACCTCATTGGCATTCACTATGTTAGATGCCCAATCGCTACTCACCTTTTTGGTGAAAACTGAAACAAAGTCATTTAGCACTTCTGCCTTTCCACATTTTCTGTTATTGTTCCCTCCTCCCACCATTGAGTAAAGGGCCTACCCTGTCCTTGGTCTTCCTTTTGCTTCTAATGTATTTATAAAATGTTTTCTCGTTACCCTTTATGTCTCTAGCTAGTTTGATCTCATTTTATGCATTGGTCTTTCGAATTTTGTTCCTACATACTTGTTATTTATTTATATTTGTCCTTTGTAATTTAACCTAGTTTCCACTTTTTGCAGAACTCTTTTTTTGAGTTTCGGGTCATTGAAGATCTCCTGGTTAAGCCGGGGTGGTCTCTTGCCATACTTCCTATGCAGTGGGATCATATGGTCTTGTGCCCTTACTAATGTCTCTTTAAAAAATTGCCAACTCTCTTGAACTGTTTTTCCCCTTAGATTTGCATCCAGGACTGGATTTACACCTTTATGCACCCCTAGGCACAGCATCTTCAGCGCCCCACCCTGCCTACAGTTGACCTTCATGTTGCACACTGTTTTAGAGAGGTAAGGTGCCCCTGGAATGCCGGTGCCCCTAGGCACATGCCTACTGTGCCTAATTGGAAATCTGGCCCTGCTTGCTTCCCATGGGATCTTACCTACCAACTCCCTGAGTTTGCTAAAGTCTGCCTTCTTAAAATCCATTATCTTTATTGTGCTGTTTTCCCTCCTACCATACCTTAGAATCAGGAACTCTGTCATTTCATGATCACTTTCACCTAAGCTGCCTTCCACTTCAGATTCTCAACTAGTTCTTCCCTATTTGTCAAAATGAAATCTAGAACAGCCTCTCTCCCTTAGTAGCTTTCTCCACCTTCTGAAATAAAAAATTGTCTCCAATACTTCCAAGAACTCGTTGGATAATCTGTGCCCTGTTGTGTTATTTTCCCAACAGATGTCTGAGTAGTTGAAGTCCCCCATCACCACCAAGTCCTGTGCTTTGGATGATTTTGTTAGCTGTTTTAAAAAAGCCTCATCCACCTCTTCTTCCTGCTTAGGTGGTCTGTAGTAGATCCCTAGCATGACATCACCCTCACGGACTTTAATTTTTCTGGGTGGGTATTCCACCTTTGCTCTGCCCTGAGGCCCTGCCCCCACTCCACTCCTTCCCTCCCCTCAAAGCTCCACCCTCATTCTTCCTCTTCCCACCCCACTCCACCCTTTCCCCTGAGGCCAGCCCCTGCCCACTTCCCTGAGCGCCCCCTGCCCGCGGCTGAACAGCTGATCAGCAGATGCCTGGTGGGTGCTGAGCACCCACTATTTTTTTTCCGTGGTTGTCTAGCCCCCAAAGCACCCCCGGAGTCAGCACCTGTGATAATCCTTGGTTTTTACCCCTTTTATCCTTATCCAGAGACTTTCAATAAGTAGGTCTCCTATTTCCATCTCAACCTTGGTCCAAGTGTATGCATTTTTAATATATAAAACAACGCCTCTTCCCTTTTTTTCCTGCCTGTCCTTCCTGAGTAAGCTGTATCCTTCTATACCAATATTCCAGTCATGTCTATTATCTCACCAAGTCTCTGTGATGCCAACTGTGTCATAGTTGTGTTTATTAACTACCATTTCAAGTTCCTGCCTATTCCCCATACTTCTCGCATTAGTATACAGACATCTAAAATACTGATTTGATTTCCCTACTTTGTTCTCTCTTGCCTCTCCCTTATCTTTGTTACAGTGGTCCATACTCCCTCCAGAATCGACCCTTCTGCCAGGTCTCCATGTTTTGGACCGACCTGTGGGCTTTTGTCATCTGCCCCCATCACACCTAATTTGAAGCCCTCCTCGCTAGGTTAGCCAGTCTGTATCTAAATGTGCTCTTCCCCTTCCTCTATAGGTGGACCCCATCTCTGCATAGCAGTCCTTCTTCCCGGAACAGCATCCCATGGTCAAGAAAGCTGAAACCCTCCTGGAGACACCATCTTCTAGCAGCTGCCAGAGTCCTGGACGCCTGGACCTAGGACCTTTGAAAATAACATTTCTGCTGAACAGCTCCCTTATGGCTAATGTGGTTTGTATGTCTTCAGAAGAATACATATGTTCTTTCCTCTCAGGGCTGGTATGCATTATTGGGTTTGGGGTTTGTTTCTCATCTGGACCTTTATCATCCACTTAGGCCAGGATTTAGGGATTCCTCCTCACACACACTGTCATTTAGGGGGCCAAAAGTCAATGGCCAAAGGCATGATTGTCCTCCATTGCTGCTCTTACACTAATGTGCAGGGTATGCTCCCCCCACCCTTCCCCACAATATCTCCTTTATTTACTCTTCTGCCATCCCCCTACCATGGCCTTCTTCCCACCCCCCTTGGGTGGCTGAGGTGGATAGATCCTTCCTTGCTTCATCCAAGCTGGGGGTGCAGAGAAGAAGCTGGCCAGGCCGTTGAAGAGCTTTGTTTGCGGCTAGGTGCAGCTAGCAGAACCCCCGGTGATGTGCTCAGACCCTGTTCTCCCAGGGTTCGAGTTGTGCCAGAAGACTCCAGAAGGCTATTCCGGCACTTTTGGGGGCATTCTGGTACTTCCAGAGCGATGAGGAATACTTCTGGAAGTACTGGAAGTGTGTTCCAGCACTTCTGTTTTTAAGGATTCACACAGCATACAGTCCCACAGTAAATTAGGGGATCACCCATATACCAGAAGTCTCCCCCTCATTACATAACTTTGTGGGATTAAAGGCAGGGATTTTTTGAACAGTCTAACTGCAGTTAGGCACTCAGAGCCCAGTGAATTTCAGCCTGCGCCTAATTCCCTATCGCTCCTTTGGAAATTCCAGCCCATCAAGTCTCCCTGCTGTCAGAGAATAACAGAGTTCTCACTTCTTGTTTGGGTACAGCAAGTTAGAGGGAGAGAGCTAAGCAGGTCTCTCTACAGGTAAACAATTACAGCAAGCATTTATACCTTTCATTACAGACAATAACAAGCAACAGCTGCATTTTGTTTATACATAGGCCATCTTGATATCTTATTTTTCTCACTTGTTTTGACTCTAGCCTACATACAATATTTTCTACACATTATCTACACAAGGTCGCAACAACTTCTCACACAGTTCTTTCCCACTTGCCTCACACAATCCTCGCTTCTACAAATCTCACGTTATTAGGGTTACAGTTAGCCTGACTCTTGCTAATGAATTGTCATGCATTGCAGTTCCTTCCTGTCAGTTCTTTCTCTGCTTCCACAACCCCTCCCTTTTGTACTACTAGTACAACAAACATTTTCAAATCTCTATTTGCATTAAATCTTGGAATTCAGATTCTACATCAGATGCTTCAACCTTAGGGGTTTTGATTGGATGTAATGACAATGTATGGTGAGCATGGACATGAAAGGTATTACTATTATTACGTCCTTTACAACAACAATAACATACTCCTACACTAGCTAACAACAACACAAGCAATAACATTCCCATAGCGATAATATGATGGGGTTGTTGTACCATCTTAGTCATAGAACACAATACATCATACTTAGTACATAAGGTGGATACTCTATAAGCTGTCTGAAAGGCATACTTTTCAATTTGATATATATTTTGAAGCATGTGAATTTGCCCTTGTACTTTAGAGATTTTCTGAACCTCTGGTAACAGTGAAAACAAATTCTGAAATCTATCAGGTACTAAACTAGTCCAATTAAAGGGTATCTGGAACCTAAGGGCTACTTGCAAAACTCTATCTGTAGGCCAGTAGATAATATGATTGCCTGCAGTGGTAGTGAGATTAAAATGCATGTCTTGCAATGTGGTGGCATTAACATACACACAGCTATCATTAGCTTGAAAAAGTAAGTGTCCTGTCAGGGTAGTTCCTTGTCCCCTACCCTCCCAGCAAACGTAGTCATGAACAGAGACAACTTCTCCTGGCTTCAGTTTATGTATACACTGAAGCTGGGGGGTTCTAACGGCCAAAATGTCCACTGACTTCCTAATCCCATCCAAATGTCAGGTGTAATCCCAGGAGCACTGACTAAAAATCAATTGGGCATACCAGGTGGTCTAATTTCCCAGATGTCTCGGTGAATTACCCAATCCCACATGCATCTTCCCCATGGACCCGGCAGGATACGGTATGTGGGAGCCTTCACCCCCTGAACCAGTCCATATGCTTGGAAGGAGCATTGAGAATGTCCGCACTTCCACCCAGAAAGTCTCCAAGTATGTCTCCATGGCCACAGATCAAATGGTACTCCTGATGTATCTGTAAGGGCAGTGGGCCAAGCCTGATGCTCTAGATCATTCAGAATGGCCATTAGCTGGTCATTCAGGAAATCCTGAATTTCTGAATATGCTAGATCCCACTGCAATGCCTTCCCAGCCTCAGTGATATTCAATACCATCTCTGTCAGCAACTTCTGGGTCATAGAACTAAGGGCGGAAATAACATGTAACTCACCAACTCCAGCCTGTACCTGGGTTAGTTGTGCTCCAGAAACAAGGCCAATGGCCTTCTCCAGTTGGCCCAATTTCTCATCATGTTCTTGGTTCTTAAAAATATTCCAAACTGCTGCTGCACTATTGGCCCCATCCCACAGGGATCCGGTCAAGTCTCTCTTCTTTCTAGAAGAAATAACCCAAGCCCTCTGTTGTGCTAATCTAATAGCAGCCCCCCTGTGAACAATTCGGGTATGTAGAGGTGATCTGGAAACTGGATAAGGGTAATGAAAATTTAACAGTCCCTAATGTAGTGTTAATCACAGTCCATCGATATCCTAATACATCTCTCTTTGGTGTAGTACTATACCACGTCTGTTGGTTGAACACCTTTATGTACTTCTGGGAGGCATTAATATTAATGGCATAAGAGGGGGTGTATTGCAATAAGGTACAGGTCACATTATTAGTCACTAGAATAATTTCTATGCAGGTAAAATTTCCAGTGGCAGAACAAACTCTTTGGGTATTTGTTTGATTATTCACTAATTGGGTGACCAAATAACAATAAGGGCCACAGTACAAATTCCAGGAACAGCCATCATATCTACTTCACTATAGAACCCATCAATTGAAATTATTAATTCTTGGGGTTTGCTGGTAGTGATATCATGTATTTCTATTTCCACTGATCCATTTGTTTTCCATTCAATTGTTCGCTCATATACATTATCCTGAACTTTAAAGAATAATTTCTCTGAACAAAATTTCAGTAAATCACTAAGATGTGAAAGCCTTGGCCAATGGGTTTCATTGGAAAATACAGTATTGTTTGTATCTGGGTAAGTTACAGTGGTGGTGGCAGGGGTCAAGGGACTACTAGTGGGCGTAGTCTTCATGGTGGCAAGGCGTTTTTGATATTTGTCATCTGAAAGCCAATTAGGGAGGCCAGTGCATCCTGAAGGTACCTGTCCATAAGCACAGAGCCCTGACCGTGGAAGAAATCCAAACCACCACTCGACCCCACATTCCCAGGAACGATCCCCACAATTCGCTCCTTGCCAATAAACAATGCTCCGTCTCTTCCACCAGGGCCAGTTCTTAATGTCTCTTGTAGTCAGGAATCCCTGGACTTTGGTGGTTTCAGCAGAGCGAGTGTTTCTTCTTTTCTTCTCCAAAAGCAGTTGTGATTCAACATAGTACAGGGGAGAGGTTACTAGCACTTCACCCTGTATTGGTGTGATTCCTTTAGAAAAATTCAAAGGCATTGTAGATCTGTCAGTGGACAAGGGAGAGGTTACTAGCACTTCACCTTGTCCTCCTTCCCTGCTGTCCAGAAGGCACAGCAGAGCTAGCAGGAGAAATAGGCTGATCATCAGCTGGAGAATCATCTCCAGGTGGAGGGGTCTTTTTGCAGTGAGAAGCATGGGTCCAGGCAGGTAGTCCTTGGCACTTCACAGCAGTGTTGGTGGTTAACAGGACTTGGAAAGGGCCCTTCCAGCGTGGAGCCAGGGCAGTCTTTCGCTGATGGACCTTTATGTATACCCAGTCTCCTAGTTCCAGTGAGTGGCAGGGTTGCACAGGATTCTTGGGTAGTGCTTCTTTCACTTGTGTATAAAAAGACTTAACACATTTCATTAGTGCCTGGCAATACTTAAGCATTGTGTCATCGATTAAATGAATGTCCATCTGAGCTAGGGTCAGTGGGGGCGCAGTTGGTAGTCGCATCGGGCGTCCTGTCAAAATCTCATGAGGGCTGAGTCCAGTCTTTTGATTGGGAGTGGCCCTCATACTCATTAGTGCCAGAGGAAGGGCATTTGGCCACTTTAAGTTTGTTTCAGCACAAATCTTGGCCAGTTTATTTTTCAGAATTCCATTCTGGCGTTCCACTGCCCCAGCAGACTGCGGATGGTGGGGGCAGTGAAGGTTGTGTTGGATCTGCAAAGCTGCACATAACTTCTTTACAATCTGTCCAGTAAAATGAGTTCCACGGTCACTGCTGATACTCACAGGGATGCCAAATCGTGGTACAAAATCTTTAAGCAGAAGTTTCACAACAGTCCTGGCAGCTGCTTTCCTGCAGGGAAAAGCTTCAACCCAATTTGAAAATACATCAACTAAAACCAATACATATTCATAACCACAACATTTAGACAGTTGAATAAAATCAATCTGAATATTTACAAAAGGTCCCCAAGGGGGAGGGGGAGCTGCCTGCCTAACTTTAACAGCTTTACCAATGTTAGGCTGCTGACAAATCACACATTGTTGATAGTAGTGATGTGCAATGACTGGGAAACCGAATGCACACCAATCTCGGTTAACTGCAGCAACCATCCCCCCTTTGCTTACGTGTGCTATTCCGTGGTATACACGATCAAGATAGGGCATTAGCATCTTCGGTGCAACCAGGCAACCAGCTGGGGCACGCCAAAGATGGTCAGTGTGTAGAATATATCCATTAGCACTCCAAAAATGTTTCTCAGCTGCTGGTGCTGCTTCCGGGATCTTGGCCAGATCCTCAAGGGAGGCTAGTGGAGGCTGCTCAATCAAAGCACAAGTATATTCAGCCTGAGGTGCAGAAAGGGCCGCTGCTTTGGCTGCAGAGTCTGCCAAAGCATTTCCACGGGTAACTTCATCATGAGGGGTCTGGTGAGCTATACATTTAACAACAGCTATAGCTTTGGGCAATAAAAGGGCATCCAGAAGAGCAGATACATACAGACTATCCTTAATAGGAGAACCAGTGGATGTAAGAAAACCTCTATACTTCCAGAGCAAACCATAATCATGTACCACTCCAAAAGCATAACGAGAGTCTGTATAAATTGTAACTGCTTGATCCTGAGCTAGAATGCAGGCTCGAGTTAAAGCCGCAAGTTCGGCCACTTGAGAAGAAAACACAGAAGGAAGAGAAGCACTTTCAATAACAGCATAGGCAGAGCACACAGCATAACCAGCAACCAATTTACCCTTAGAATCTCGCAAGCACGAACCATCCACAAAGTAAATAAGATTAGGATTTTGCAAAGGCACATCTAGCAAATCATCTCTTGGACAGGAGAGGACTGACGTCACAGACACACAGTCATGTGGGTCTCCGTCCTCTGGCCCAAACAACAAGGAGGCAGGATTTAGAACGGGGCAACGAGCCAAAGTAATATGAGACGAAGACAACAAGACAAGCTCATATTCTGTAAGACGAGAAGTGGATAAATGCTGTGTCTTAGATTTTAACAAGAGTGCAGCCACAGCATGAGGGACAGCAACAATCAAAGGAGATCCTAAGGGTATGTCTACACTACGAAATTAGTTCGAATTTATAGAAGCCGGTTTTATAGAAATCGGTTGTATACAGCCGATTGTGTGTGTCCCCACATAAAATGCTCTAAGTGCTCTAGTCGGTGGACCGTGTCCACAGTACCGAGGCTAGCATCGACTTCTGGAGCATTGCACTATGGGTAGCTATCCCACAGCTATCACACAGTTCCCGCAGTCTCCGCCGCCCATTGGAATTCTGGGTTGAGATCCCAATGCCCGGATGATGCAAAACAGTGTTGCGGGAGGTTCTGGGTACATGTCGTCAGGCCCCTCCCCCTCCATCACAGCAACGGCAGACAATAGATTCGCGCCTTTTTACCTGGGTTACCTGTGCAGACAACATACCACGGCAAGCATGGAGCCCGCTCAGCTCACCGTCACCATATGTCATCTGGGTGCCGGCAGACGTGGGACTGCATTGCTACACAGCAGCAGCAGCTAACTGCCTTTTGGCGGTAGACGGTGCACTAGACTGGTAGCCTTCATCGGCGATCTGGGTGCTGGCAGCTATGGGGCTGGCAGCCATAGGGCTGCATTGCACCAGCCCCTTGCCTTTTGGCAGTAGATGGTGTATTACGACTGGTAACCATCCTATTACAAGTTGGATCATCGCACATTAGCAGAATCTTCCCTGAGCAGCAGATCGTGCAATAGGCCTGAAGGCCATCATAGTACACTAACTGCCAAGAGCCCAGTATTTGCTGCCCAGCACCCAGAAGATGCCGAGGGCTATCAGTCACGCTGCACCGTCGTCTTAAGATGTAAAAAATAGATTTGTTCTGTATTCATTTGCTTCCCCCTCCCTCCGTCAAATCAATGGCCTGCTAAACCCAGGGTTTTCAGTTTAATCTTTGGGGGGACCATTCTGTGTGACAGTTGTTTGTGTTTCTCCCTGATGCACAGCCACCTTTCTTGATTTTAATTCCCTGTACCAGTACGCCATGTCATCACTCGGCCCGCCCTCCTTCCCGCCCTCCCTCCTTCCCCTGGTCCGTCAGATATTAGTTTCGCGCCTTTTTTCAGACCAGGCGCCATAGTTAGCACTGGGATCATGGAGCCCGCTCAGATCACTGCGGCAATTATGAGCACTATGAACACCACGCGCATTGTCCTGGAGTATATGCAGAGCCAGGACATGCCAAGGCGAAACCCAGACCAGCCGAGGAGGAGATTGCAGCGCGGCGAAGAGAGTGATGAGGAAATTGACATGGACATAGACCTCTCACAAGGCACAGGCCCCAGCAATGTGGAAATCATGGTGTCACTGGGGCAGGTTCATGGCGTGGAATGCCGATTCTGGGCCCGGGAAACAAGCACAGAGTGGTGGGACCGCATCGTGCTGCAGGTGTGGGACGATTCCCAGTGGCTGCGAAACTTTCGCATACGTAAGGGCACTTTCATGGAACTTTGTGACTTGCTTTCCCCTGCCCTGAAATGCCAGAATACCAGGATGAGAGCAGCCCTCACAGTTGAGAAGCGAGTGGCGATAGCCCTGTGGAAGCTTGCAATGCCAGACAGCTACCGGTCAGTCGGGAATCAATTTGGAGTGGGCAAATCTACGGTGGGGGCTGCTGTGATCCAAGTTGCCAGGGCAATGAAAGACCTGGTGATATCAAGGGTAGTGACTCTGGGCAACGTGCAGGCAATAGTGGATGGTTTTCCTGAAATGGGATTCCCAAACTGTGGTGGGGCCATAGACGGAACCCATATCCCTATCTTGGCACCGGAGCACCAAGCCACCGAGTACATAAACCTCAAGGGGTACTTTTCAATGCTGCTGCAAGCCCTGGTGGATCACTAGGGACGTTTCACCAACATCAACGTGGGATGGCCGGGAAAAGTACATGATGCTCGCGTCTTCAGGCACTCTGGTCTGTTTCGAAAGCTGGAGGAAGGGACTTTCTTCCCGGACCAGAAAGTAACCGTTGGGGATGTTGAAATGCCTATCGTGATCCTTGGGGACCCAGCCTACCCCTTAATGCCATGGCTCATGAAGCCGTACACAGGCAGCCTGGACAGGAGTCAGGACCTGTTCAACTATAGGCTGAGCAAGTGCCGAATGGTGGTGGAAGGTGCATTTGGATGTTTAAAAGCGCGCTGGCGCAGCTTACTGACTCGCTCAGACCTCAGCAAAAAGAATATCCCCACTGTTATTGCTGCTTGCTGTGCGCTCCACAATATCTGTGAGAGTAAGGGGGAGACATTTATGGCAGGGTGGGAGGTTGAGGCGACTCGCCTGCCCGCTGATTACGCGCAGCCAGACACCATGGCGGTTAGAGGAGCACAGCAGGGTGCGGTGCGCATCAGAGAAGCTTTGAAAACGAGTTTTGTGACTGGCCAGGCTACTGTGTGAAACTTCTGTTTGTTTCTCCTTGATGAACTCTCCAACCCCCCCCCCGACCCGGTTCACTCTACTTCCCTGTAAACCAACCACCCCACCGCACCCTCCCCTCCCCACTTCGAGCACCGCTTGCAGAGGCAATAAAGTCATTGTTTTTTCACATTCATGCATTCTTTATTAATTCCTCACACAAGTAGGGGGATAATTGCCAAGGTAGCCTGGGATGGGTGGGGGAGGAGGGATGGAAAAGGACACACTGCATTTTAAAACTTTAACTCTTATTGAAGGCCAGCCTTCTGATGCTTGGGCGATCATCTGGGGTGGAGTGACTGGGTGGCCGGAGGCCCCCCCACCGTGTTCTTGGGCGTCTGGGTGAGGAGGCTATGGAACTTGGGGAGAAGGGCTGTTGGTTAAACAGGGGCTGTAGCAGCGGTCTTTGCTCCTGCTGCCTTTCCTGCAGCTCAACCATACGCTGGAGCATATCAGTTTGATGCTCCAGCAGACGGAGCATTGACTCTTGCCGTCTGTCTGCAAGCTGACGCCACCTATCATCTTCAGCCCGCCACTTGCTCTTTTCATCCCGCCATTCAGCCCGCCACCTCTCCTCTCGTTCATATTGTGCTTTTTTCATGTCTGACATTGACTGCCTCCACGCATTCTGCTGTGCTCTATCAGCGTGGGAGGACATCTGGAGCTCCGTGAACATATCATCCCGCGTCCTCCATTTTCTCTTTCTAATGTTGACTAGCCTCTGCGAAGGAGAAACATTTGCAGCTGGTGGAGGAGAAGGGAGAGGTGATTAAAAAAAGACACATTTTAGAGAACAATGGGTACCCTCTTTTGTTACAAGGTCGCATTTTTCCTCTGCCTGCCGGTTTGGTATGAGAGATCACTCACGCAGTGCCAGGTAACATATTTCGGCTTGCAGCCAGCCATGGTAATCCACAGTCTTTTGGCTTTTTTAACCTTCTTAACATGCGGGAAAGGTTTCAAACAGCAGCGCATTTCCCATATCAAGGATGAATTGGGTTGGCCATTTAAAATGGGTTTTCAATGTAAAAGGAGGGGCTGCGGTTTCCGGGTTAACATGCAGCACAAACCCAAGTAAACCCCCCCCCACACACACACGCAATTCTCTGGGATGATCACTTCACTCCTCCCCCCACCGCTTGGTTAACAGCGGGGAACATTTCTGTTCAGAAGAGCAGGAACGGGCACCTCTGAATGTCCCCTTAATAAAATCACCCCATTTCAACCAGGTGACCGTGAATGATATCACTCTCCTGAGGATAACAAAGAGAGATAAGGAATGGATATTGTCTGCATGCCAGCAAACACCGGGACCATACGCTGCCATGCTTTGTTATGCAATGATTCCAGACTACGTGCTACTGGCCTGGCGTGGTAAAGTGTCCTACCATGGCGGACGGGATAAGGGAGCCCTCCCCAGAAACCTTTTGCAAAGGCTTTGGGAGTACATGAAGGAGAGCTTTCTGGAGATGTCCCTGGAGGATTTCCGCTCCATCCCCATACACGTTAACAGACTTTTCCAGTAGATGTACTGGCCGCGATTGCCAGGGCAAATTAATCATTAATCATTAAACACGCTTGCTTTTAAACCATGTGTAATATTTACAAAGGTACCCTCACCAGAGGTCTCCTGTGTGCCCTCTGGGTCTTGGGAGAGTTCGGGGGTTACTGGTTCCAGGTCCAGGGTGACAAACATATCCTGGCTGTTGGGGAAACCGGTTTCTCTGCTTCCTTGCTGCTGTGAGCTACCTACAGTACCTCCATCCTCATCTTCCTCATTCCCCGAACCCTCTTCCCTGTGTGTTTCTCCATTGACGGAGTCATAGCACACGGTTGGGGTAGTGGTGGCTGCACCCCCTAGAATGGCATGCAGCTCCGCGTAGAAGCGGCAAGTTTGCGGCTCTGCCCCGGACCTTCCATTTGCTTCTCTGGCTTTGTGGTAGGCTTGCCGTAGCTCCTTAACTTTCACGCGGCACTGCTGTGTGTCCCTGTTATGGGCCCGGTCCTTCATGGCCTTGGAGACCTTTTCTAATACTTTGCCATTTCTTTTACTGCTACGGAGTTCAGCTAGCACTGATTCATCTCCCCATATGGCGAGCGGATCCCGTACCTCCCGTTCGGTCCATGCTGGAGCTCTTTTGCGATCCTGGGACTCCATCACGGTTACCTGTGCTGATGAGCTCTGCGTGGTCACCTGTGCTCTCCACGCTGGGCAAACAGGAAATGAAATTCAAACGTTCGCGGGTCTTTTCCTGTCTACCTGGTCAGTGCATCTGAGTTGAGAGTGCTGTCCAGAGCGGTCACAATGAAGCACTGTGGGATAGCTCCCTGAGGCCAATAACGTCGAATTCCGTCCACACTACCCCAATTCCGACCCGCAAAGGCCGATTTTATCGGTAATCCCCTCGTTGAAGGTGGTGTAAAGAAACCGGTTTAAAGGGCCCTTTAAGTCGAAAGAAAGGGCTTCGTTGTGTGGACGTGTCCAGGCTTAATTCGATTTAACGCTGCTAAAGTCGACCTAAACCCATAGTGTAGACCAGGCCTAAGACAATAGATTCGGATACTTGAACAGCAAGGGCCGCTGCAGCCACAGCACGAAGGCAAGGGGGAAATCCAGCTGCCACAGCATCTACGGCAGTACTGTAATAAGCAATGGGATGGTGTTTATCTCCGTGCTTTTGCGTTAATACAGCCAAAGCATACCCATTATGCTCATGACAGAAAAGAGTAAATGGTTTAGCATAATCAGGAAGTCCCAGGGCTGGTGCACTGGACAGGCTTTGCTTGATAGCAACAAAAGCTCGTTCAGCCTCTGGAGACCAAGGAAGAGGCTCAGGGGTACCTGACTTAGTCAGATCCTGTAAGGGTTTAATCATTGTTGCATAGCCTAAAATCCACTGTCTACAGTACCCAGTCATGCCAAGAAAAGTACGCATTTGAGAAATAGTACCAGGCCTAGGCATATTTAGAATACCTGAAATACGAGAATCTGATAAATGACGAGTGCCAGGGGAAATATCATGACCAAGGTAATGAACCCTGGGCTGACACAGCTGTAGTTTTTCCTGGGATGCCTTATGACCCTTAGCAGCTAAAGCAGTCAAAAGAATCAAAGTATCAGCTTTACAAGATTCAAAAGAAAGGGATGCCAGCAAAAGATCATCCACATACTGTATAAGCACTGATTTACCTGGAAAAACCACATCATCCAGAGCCTTCTTCAGGATTTGGGAAAACAAGGATGGTGATTCAGTATACCCTTGGGGTAACCGGGTCCAGGTGTACTGGCGTCCTTTATAGGTAAAGGCAAACAAATACTGACTATCAGGGTGAATGGGGATAGAAAAGAAAGCTGAACAAAGGTCCACAACAGTAAAGTGGGTGGCTGAAGGGGAAATACAAGAAAGAATTGTAGCTGGATTTGGAACCACAGGAAAAGAAGGCAAAACAACAGCATTAATCGCGCGGAGATCTTGAACAAACCGATAGGTGTTCTTTCCTGGCTTCTTTACAGGAAAGATAGGAGTATTACAAGAACTGGTGGTGGCAACAATAATACCCTGCTGTAATAAAGACTCCATTACTGGGGCTATACCTTCCTCTGCTTCAGGATGCAGAGGGTATTGTGGAACCCTTGGCAAAGCTTTAGAAGGATCAACAAAAATCTTAACCGGTTCAGCTGTCCGAATCTGTCCCACTTTATTTGCATGCCGAGACCAGAGATGGGGGGGAACTTGTGACAATAATTTGATGCGTTTAGGTCAGCGATACTCAGACTGAGGCTCATGAGTCCCAAGTGGCTCTTTCATGTGTCTCCTGCAGCTCTTTGCTGCACATGATATTCAAACACTGTGTGATTGGTTAATAATCAAATCTAAGTTATTAATCAATCAGGATGCTTTTACTATGTCATTTTTCTGTGAGAATAATATAAATGTAGTAAATGAAACCATGAATTCACGCTACTGTAGCTCTTTTGGGTAACGTTGTCGCTAATTTGGCTCCTGACCCACTGAGGTCAGAGTATCATTGGTTTAGGTCATAGGAACCTTTCTGACCATCTCACCTGACCTCGTACATAGCACAGGTCAGAGAATTTCACTCAGCGATTCCTTCAACCGGACTTGCCGTGGAACTTGAGTATCTTTTAGAATTATATATTCTTGTTTGAAGGTCTCCCAAGTGACGGAGAATCCACCCCAGCCCTTGGTAATCTGTTCCAGTGGTTACGTTCTGATTTAGTTACAGATACTGTGCTCCTCGTGGTGGCACCTTTGCACTTTACTAGTTCTGTCTCCAACTTTTGTCAGGATGATTTTTGCTCAGCAGATTGATGTTCACCCCTGTTCTGCAGTTGGAGGAGGTAAGGGACCCAACTGTCCCCAGACAAATGTGCATTACACAGAACATTAGCTTCCAACCCTCTTCAAGGAAATAGATTAGGTTCTCTGTGCAAACTAATAATGACACTGTTCCTTGGAGGTTCCTCTAGCGGGACGCTGAAACGGCTGCCTTGATGACCAAGCATCCATGATGCAGCTGCTGCTCAGGAGAAGGAGCCGCTGCATAAACTCAATGAATTAGAAGTAAAAATTAAACAGTTAGACTTGGCACATGCAAAACAATAAAGATCCCTAAATGCTCAGCACCTTATTGAACCAAAGGCAAGGCTGTTAATTCGTTATTCACTTCCCAACCTGGAAGGGAAAGCATGTTATATACCCGAGGGCCAGAAATGATGAACAGAGCCATAAATCAAACAGTTTACTAGACCAGCAATTAGGAAACAAGCAGACAGAAGGGAGAACTCAGTGGTAAAGCAGAGACACCCCTGGGTATGGCTAGTACACAAGGCAAGGCAGCCCTTTCCGCCCTCCATCTCTATTTCTCCCAGCCATTCACCACCCCTCCCCGCTTTTACTCCATTCTCTATCTCTGCTTCTCTCTCCTTTCCTTTTGCCCTCTCTTCTCCCATCATTCCTCTGCCCTTCTGTCCCCCCTTCCCTTCTAGAGGTCCCACTCTTTCAAGCAATGCAGAAACAGACCTGCTAAGTGAATGGATGTACCAGCTGGTGCCTGGGCCCAACCACAAACACTGGGCACCCAGAGGTGCCCCTGAGGAGTGCACATAGGACTGTGCACAAAAAGCTGTTGACGGGGGTAGTAAGGGGGGGGGCTCAGTTGATGAAGGAGGCATATGGCTGTTTGCCACATAGCTACAGCAGCAAAACTGGCACACGTATATCATGTGATGGAGTTTTACATTCATAGCTTCCAAGGCCCGAAGGGACCACTGTGACTATCTAGTCTGACCTCCTGTGTGACACAGGCCACTTCTCCAAAATAATGCTTAGAGCAGCTCTTTTAGAAATACATCCAGTCTTGATGGTCAGTGATGGAGAATTCCCCACGGCTCTTGGTCATGTTCTAATGATTAGTACAGTTGTTCCAGTGGTTCAATTGCCAACCCCCCAGTGAGGGTCAAGACAGCACTGCCTAAGGAGTATTCTCCGCTTGGGCCAGTCCAAGTGAGTGCATGTACTTCAGGGAATTGTGGCGATGACTCAATAGGGCAGATGGCATCTCAGTCACTCCTTTAGCCCAGCAAGTGTGGCTGTGCTAACAGGCCCTATGCTAATATCTCAGTGATATTGCCCAGGGTGCAGCATACTCCTTCCTCAGAGTGGGCCAAGTCCCTGCTGATGCCCAAGGGGATTTGGTCCAGTGAGATCAAACACTTTTCTTGCTTCCCCTGCTGCATTCCTGGGACCCATCTTACCTCCTCCCGGACCTTCACTGTACATTCCTGCCTTTTGTCCTCCTTATTGAGTGTGAGCCTACATGTCTGCCACTCAGAATACTCACTGCTCATTGCTTGTTCATGCACTCTGTGCTACTGCATTCCCCACAGCCACAGTGCCACATGCTGATCTGTGTGCAGGTATGCAAGGCTGCTTTACTTTATATACAGCCTGTGGGGGGGAGGGGGAGAATGTATGTACCTGTATGTGTGTGAATGTGAAGCAAGGGCATCAGAGCCTTTCCAAAAGTGGGGGACGCCACCCCCTGAGGCCCCGCCTTCTCTCCCCAATGCCTCGCCTTGCCCCTCCTCTTCCCCCAGAGGCCCTACCCCTGGTAAAGCCAGAAGCTGGAGTGGGGCTGGGGAGCCTGCCTCCCCTCTGCTCAGGGTGGGGGCCAAAAGCAGCCCCCTGCCCGTGTCCCCACCCAGGGCAGGTGGAGGGACCCAGGCTCCCCACAGCTGCCCACGTGGCTCTCTCTGGTTGGGGTACAGGGTCTCAGAGTCTCAGCCTGGCCATGATAAGAGCCACACAGACCGCTGTAGTGAGCCGCAGTGGAGGGGCCTGAGGAAAGCAGCTCCGGCCCACGTCCCCACCCCCTGGGCCCCTTGCCCAGGACAGGTGGAGGGTCTGTGGCTCCCCGCAGCTGCCTGTGCAGCTCTGATCATGGCCAGGCAGCGGCTCTGAGGCCCTGTCCCCGGCCAGAGCCAGGTCAGGGAGAGCCACACGGGCAGCTGTGGTGAGCCAGCGCGGAGTTGTGGACCCTCCACCTCCACCTGCCCTGGGCCGGGTGGGGACACAAGCTGGGGACTGCTTTCAGCCCCCTCGCACTGTGGGCAGGTGGAGGGTCCATGCAGCTTCCACAACTGGCCAGGTTCCACCAGCTGCTGGGCTGGCTTGAGGGTGGGACCTTTGGGGGAAGAGTTGGGGAAGGGGACAGGCCTTTCCACTTTCAAAATGTGGGAGGGGTATGGCCCCCTGAGCGCCCTTGTTCCAGCACCTCTGATGTGCAGTCTGGGCAGTGTTGGCATTTAACCATGCCTTATGTCTTGCTGTGTGTAATCTGCACCCAGCAGTGGTAATTAGCCATGCTTTCTTGCTCTGGCCGTGTCCCCTTCTGACATACCAGATAGCACAAGTGAGCACAGCACAGCACCCCTGGAATGGCGAGGGAACATAGAGCACACATGCATTTGTGGGATATTTTGCACATCTGTGCCCTAGTCTCAGTGCATTTGGCCCCCTTGTTCTTCATTTGCATGCTGCATAAGGAGTGAGACATGATAAGGTATTATTTTAAAGATACACCTATTTAGTCAGCGTGGGAGGCAGCAAAACTTTGCACTTGGAACTCTAAGCACACAAAGTGCAACACCCAGGTTCTGGTTCATCCAGATACTCCATGATTTAATGGATCAAATTAAGCTCTCGCATAAGAATAAGACACTCCACAGATGTCAGTAGCTGACCATAGCCCAAAGCTTTGGAATGATTCTTACATTTTTTAGACTTATTCCCCTTTAGAATCAATGATCTTTGCCATCTAGCATCATTAGAGTCATCCAGCAGGTGCTTTCATCAAGGAGGGAGAAAGTCTGAAGTAGCAGAGTTGAACAAATTGTTAAATTAAACAGTAATAAGTCACCAGGACCAGATGGTATTCACCCAAGTGTTCTGAGGGAACTCAAATATGAAATTGCAGAGCTACTAACTATAGCTTAAATCAGTCTCCGTACCAGATGACTGGCAGATACGTAATGTAAAACCGATTTTTAGAAAGGGCTCCTGAGGTGATCCTGGCAATTACAGGCCAGTAAGCCTAACTTCAGGCAAATTGGTTAAAACTATAGTAAAGAACAGAATTATCAGACACATAGATTAATATGATTTCTTGTGGAAGAGTCAACACAGCTTTTGAAAAGAGAAATCATGCCTCACCAATCTATTAGAATTCTTTGAAGGTGTCAACAAGCATGGAGACAAGGGGAATCCAGTGGATATAGTGTACTTGGACTTTCAGAAAGCCTTTGACAAGGTCCCATACCAAAAGGCTCTTAAGCAAAGTAAGCAGTCATGGGATAAGAGGGGAGGTCCTGTCTTGGATTGGTAACTGGTTAAAAAGATAGGAAACAAAGAATAGAAATGAACGGTCAGTTTTCACAGTAGAGAGAGGTAAATAGTAGGGTCCCCCAAGGATCTGTATGCGGACCAGTGCTGTTCAACATATTCACAGATGATCTGGAAAAGGGCATAAACAGTGAGGTGGCAAAGTTTGCAGACAATATAAAGTTACTCAAGATAGTTAAGTCCAAACCAGACTGAAAAGAGTTGCAAAGGGATCTCACAAAACTGGGTGACTGGGCAATAAAATGGTAGATGAAATTCCATGTTGATAAATGTAAAGTAAGGCACATTGGAAAACAATCTCAACTATACAGACAAAATGATGGGGTCTAAATTAGCTGTTAACACTGAAGAAAAAGATCTTGGAGAAACAGTGGATAGTTCTCTGAAAACATCTATTGAGTGTGCTGCAACAGTCAAAAAAGCGAACAATGTTAGGAGCCATTAAGAAAGGGATCGAAAATAAGACAGAAAATATCATAATGACACTATATGAATCCATGGTATACCCACACCTTGAATACTGCATGTAGTTCTGGTCACCCCATCTCAAAAAGATATATTAGAACTGGAAAAAGTTCAGAGAAGGGCAACAAAAATGGCTAGGGATATAGAACAGCTTCCATATGAAGACAGATTAAAAAGCATAGGACTGTTCATTTTATAAAAGAGTCAACCTCAGGCTAGATTGTCAAAAAGCAGGGCAGACACCCCAAACTGGTTGTATGTGCTGTATTTATATTTCACCAACCCAATAACAAGTGCAAATTCCTAAAGCACTATAACAGTCTTACCATGGAGTCAAAGACAGTCCACTTGGGCATTCCAGTCTATCTTGCTACCCAAGCAAGCTGGACTATGTGATAGATGGTCACACACACAATCGCAACAATATTCAGAGTACTCCCAGACCCAAAGCTCCAGTCACTTACCCCAGGTCAATTGTACTCCGATCTCAAAGCAAAGACAATACCTGTAGCCAATCCTGTAACAAACTAACTAAAGATGTATTAACTAAAAAGAGAGTTATTTACAAGGTTAAAACAGGAAACATACACACACACAAATGAGCTAAAATCTAAAGTCTAAAGGTAATATAAAGGTAATATAAGCTTCTCTAATGGACAGCTCTATATGTCCTTTAGGGCTGATCCATGCCAAGCAGCATGGGGCTCTCTGGCTTATGTTTAGGAATCTTTACCCATCTTAGTCCAGACAGCACAACAATCCCTGTTTCTGCTTGTCAAGGATTATCATTCCCTTTAGCCCAGAATCCAAGCTGATGGGATGGGTTCGTGTGCGGATTTCCCCTTCCTGGAGAGAGTTAGGAATGCAATCAACAAGGTCTCTGCCCTTTGATGCTACACAATGCCTCATCTGCCTTGAATGGGCCATCTTGTGTGCAGGCCAAGAACTTCATCTTAATTAATGCTTCTTTTCCTGTTTGCATTGTTAACTTCTGCAACTTACTCACCAAACACTCAATATAACTTTATAGGATGGGATGCAGATATTAAAAAGTAGGATGGTGAATACATGTAGCATCCCACAAGTATTCCATAAAGTCTTATGACACTAATATCTATTTTAACTATATTAACCCTCATGTGAGCCAGACTGGTTTCCAGCTATGCATTTTTCAGTGTTCAGTGAGGCCCTGAACCTTTGGCATGAGCTGATACCTGGTCTGCCAGCATCACAGGGGGAATACGATAGAGGTCTATAAAATCATGAACGGTGTGGAGAAAAAGTGTTATTTCACATAAACACAAGAACCAGGGGTCACCTGATGAAATTAATACGCAGCAGGTTTTAAAAAAAACATAAGGAAGCACTCTGTCACACAACACAAAGTCAACCTGTGGATGCCAGGGGATGTTGTGAAGGCCAAAAATATACCTGGGTTTAAAAAAGAATTAGATCAGTTCCTGGAGAATAGGTCCATCAATGGCTATTAGCCAAGATGGTCAGGGCTGCAACCCCATGCTCTGGGTGTCCCTAAACCTCGGACTGCCAAAAGCTGGGACTGGATGACAGGGGATGGATCACTCAGTAAATTGCCCTGTTCTGTTCATTCCCTCTGGGGCATCTGGCACTGGCCACGGTCGGAAGCTCAACACCACACAAGAATAATACAGTGGGGGAAATGGCATATCCTGTCAGCTTAGGGAAAATAAACACACAGGCTCAAGGGGGGTGTATAGTGCTACCCACACTGAAACATGGACTTACTCTAGCCAGACTTTAGAGGAGATCTAAAATCGAGGGCCTGGCCACTTGCACTCCTTAAAGTTCCCATGGCGCTTTTTGCAAGGGTAGAGGGTTAGCCCCAGTGTTCTGGCTGAGTTCCATCTTGGTTAATTACTTCTGATCCTTCAATTCCCTCTGCAGCTTTAAGTGGACAAGCTCTGCTTTGCTTCCTTTTCTGAATGTTTGCTGCGTGCTCAGTGCTGGCAGCAACAGTGCACAGCAATGGCATTTTGCCCACCGCCCCAAAGTGATGGGCCAACTTTCTTTTCAGACCTTTCTTTTTTGGACATCAGGGAGAAATGGGGGGGTGGAAGGGTGATATAATACCCTCCCTTTATAGCCCCCTTCTACCATGTGTGTTAAACAGCTGCCATGCTGCACCTCAGAGCTGGTTGTGTTTCGAAGGTGGGTGAGGGGAAAGCAGTATTTGCCCCTAGTCTGTGAGCATGTTGGTGCTACTGAAGTAACAGTCATTGTCATCCCCCGCTCCCCCTGGTGCTCTCCTGTTCACACAGGTCACCCTTTAGGGATGTATGTAGAGCCTTCAAAGCAGATCCTGGCCTTGTAGGTGGTGTAGAGGTGCACTGTTCCAACAGCAGCTCCCAGAGGCAATATGTCTGACTCTGACCCAGGGTTGCCAGGGAGCACAGGAGACGCATGGCTGCTGTTCCACTCTTTTCCAGGATGTGGCCCTTGCCCTTTGGGTTCCACTGGCCAGTACAGGGGGTGGGGCATGGTTCACGTGAAGGAGGCAGCATTACTGTCCTGACTGTCCAAGCGGTGTCAGCTTCTGCACAGGGGCGGGGCACAATCTGGACTTTATTTTTCATTTTCTCCTGAGTGCAGGAGCCTGATTGTGTCCAGCACCAATACAGGGGCCCGGAAGGCTCCTTACTTCATGTCCTACCCTGCCAGCTTGCACGTCTGCATGGGACTGCCTGCAGTCCATCCCGAGAGCAGAGGGGGCTGATTGCTGGGGAGGACGATGTCTGTCGCTTCGCTGCATTATGAGCATGGATGGTACTTGTTTAAAATGAACAAAGCCTTCCCCTTGAATGAGCATTACACTAATGCTCTCCCAGCTGCCCGTGGTTTTGATCTTGAATGGGGAGGCAAAAAGATTAATTTGTAAGTGATGCTAGTCCTCAAGTGAAGGAAACATCTCCCCTAGCCTTGACCTTAGAAAGGCTAATAATCCACCTCCCCACAGTGTAAGGGTCAGGAAGCTTTGATGAGCTCTGACAAATGACTTTGAAAGAGGCTGTAATGCAAAATTAACTAATTAGGTCATTGCAGAGTAAAAGAAAATACAGCAGAAATCATTTTGTTTCGAGCAAATGCCAGAGAGAGGGAGAGAGATACTAGCCCAGAGACCTGGACCCAGAGAGGAGAGTGGGCTTCAAGGTCTGGAGAAAAGTAAATCCCAGAAAGAAGCAGCCCTGGAATGGAAGCCTCAGCATCTGTAGATGCTCTTGGGAGACAGTAGGGAATCCTCTTCAAAGACTTTTCCCACCAAGACCTGGCAAGTCATTGAGAGTTATTGTGATGAAGGGACTAAGTGCCAGCTGCCAGAGGGGGCGCATAGAGTTTTAGAGGAATCCCCTGAGTCAGACATATGCAGAATAGTTCACAAAAGGGCAGCATGTGAGGTCTCCACTGAAAGCCAGTAGCCCACTGGTCATCATAATCTTTGCAAGCTGACACCTAACTTGTCCCAGGAATGGAAGGTCACAGCCTCGCCTGGCTGCAAAATGCTGGAAAGACCTTGGGTGATCATTGCTCTATAAGACATGAAATGTGTGTCATGATTTTATATGTAGCTATTTGTTCACAATACTTCTACTGGTTATCACATGAATCTCTGGGCTTTGTTCAGTAAACTTTTTCTTGTTTTCACTGTAAACATTGTGACAGGTTCAGTCACAGAAACCCCCTTGGGACTGTCACCTGACGTGCTGGAATTACCTCTGAGCCCATTTTCCACTGCCAGCTTGGGACCCCAGAACCCTGCCTTGTTGAGCCAGACACGTTAGTCTGCTGCAACACAGACCCAGGTCTGGTCCATGCCCCCAAAGCTGCAGACTTTAACCAAAAACTGCTCAGCAGGAGCTAGGATTCACGATGTGACGGAGAGACTGCCGAGACTCATCAAGCCCTCGGATCGCTACCCCTTCCTGCTTCTCCACGTGGGCACCAATGATACTGCCAAGAATGACCTTGAGCAGATCACTGCAGACTACATGGCTCTGGGAAGTCAACGAATGGCTACGCAGGTGGTGTCGGAGAGAAGGCTTTGGATTCTTTGATCATGGGATGGTGTTCCAAGAAGGAGGAGTGCTAGGCAGAGACAGGCTCCACCTAACGAAGAGAGGGAAGAACATCTTCACAAGCAGGCTGGCTAACCTAATGAGGAAGGCTTTAAACTAGGTTCACTGGGGGAAGGAGACCAAAGCCCTGAGGTAAGTGTGGAAATGGGATACCGGGAGGAAGCACAAGCAGGAGAGTGCAAGAGGGGAGGACTCCTGTCTCAGACTGAGAAAGCGGGACAATCAGCGAGTTATCTTAAGTGCCTATACACAAATGCAAGAAGCCTGGGAATCAAGCAGGGAGAACTGGAAGTCCTGGCACACTCAAGGAACTATGATGTCATTGGAATAACAGAGACTTGGTGGGATAACTCACATGACTGGAGTACTGTCATGGATGGATATAAACTGTTCAGGAAGGACAGGTAGGGCCGAAAAGGTGGGGGAGTTGCATTGTATGTAAGAGAGGAGTATGACTGCTCAGAGCTCCGGTATGAAACTGCAGAAAAACCGGAGAGTTTCTGGATTAAGTTTAGAAGTGTGAGCAACAAGGGTGATTTTATGGTAGGAGTCTGCTATAGACCACCAGACCAGGGGGATGAGGTGGACGAGGCTTTCTTCCGGCAACTAGCAGAAGTTACTAGATCGCAGGCCCTGGTTCTCATGGGAGACTTTAATCACCCTGATATCTGCTGGGAGAGCAATACAGCAGTGCACAGACAATCCAGGAAGTTTTTGGAAAGTGTAGGGGACAATTTCCTGGTGCAAGTGCTGGAGGAACCAACTAGGGGCAGAGCTCTTCTAGACCTGCTACTCACAAACGGGGAAGAATTAGTAGGGGTAGCAAAAGTGGATGGGAACCTGGGAGGCAGTGACCATGAGATGGTCGAGTTCAGGATCCTGACACAAGGAAAAAAGGATAGCAGCAGAATATGGACCCTGGACTTCAGAAAAGCAGACTTTGACTCGCTCAGGGAACTGATGGGCAGGATCCCCTGGGAGAATAACATGAGGGGGAAAGGAGTCCAGGAGAGCTGGCTGTATTTTAAAGAATCCTTATTGAGGTTGCAGGAAAAAAGCATCCTAATGTGTAGAAAGAACAGTAAATATGGCAGGCGACCAGCTTGGCTTAACAGTGAAATCCTTGCTGACCTTAAACGCAAAAAAGAAGCTTACAAGAAGTGGAAGATTGGACAAAAGACCAGGGAGGAGTATAAAAATATTGCTCAGGCATGCAGGAATGAAATCAGGAAGACCAAATCATACTTGGAATTCCAGCTAGCAAGAGATGTTAAGAGTAACAAGAAGGGTTTCTTCAGGTATGTTAGCAACAAGAAGAAAGTCAAGGAAAGTGTGGGCCCCTTACTGAATGAGGGAGGCAACCTGGTAACAGAGGATGTGGAAAAAGCTAATGTACTCAATGATTTTTTTGCCTCTGTCTTCACGAACAAGGTCAGCTCCCCGACTGGTCAGCTCCCGCTGGGCAGCACAGTATGGGGAGAAGGTGACCAGCCCTCTGTGGAGAAAGAAGTGGTTTGGGACTATTTAGAAAAACTGGACGAGCACAAGTCCATGGAACCGGATGCGCTGCATCCGAGGGTGCTAAAGGAGTTGGCGGATGTGATTGCAGAGCCATTGGCCATTATCTTTGAAAACTCATGGCGATCGGGGGAGGTCCCAGATGACTGAAAAAAGGCCAATGTAGTGCCCATCTTTAAAAAAGGGAAGAAGGAGGATCCGGGGAACTACAGGCCAGTCAGCCTCACCTCAGTCCCTGGAAAAATCATGGAGCACGTCCTCAAGGAATCAATTCTGAAGCACTTAGAGGAGAGGAAAGTGATCAGGAACAGTCAGCATGGATTCACCAAGGGCAAGTCATGCCTGACTAACCTAATTGCTTTCTATGAGGAGATAACTGACTCTGTGAATGAGGGGAAAGCAGTGGATGTGTTATTCCTTGACTTTAGCAAAGCTTTTGATACGGTCTCCCACAGTATTCTTGCCACCAAGTTGAAGTATGGGCTGGATGAATGGACTATAAGGTGGATAGAAAGCTGGCTAGATCATCGGGCTCAACGGGTAGTGATCAATGGCTCCATGTCTAGTTTGCAGATGGTTTCAAGTGGAGTGCCCCAGGGGTCAGTCCTAGGGCCGGTTTTGTTCAATATCTTCATTAATGATCCGGAGGATGGCGTGGAATGCACTCTCAGCCAGTTTGCAGATGACACTAAACTGGGAGGAGTGGTAGATATGCCGGAGGATAGGGATAGGATACAGAGGGACCTAGACAAATTAGAGGATTGAGCCAGAAGAAACCTGATGAGGTTCAACAAGGACAAGTGCAGAGTCCTGTACTTAGTACAGAAGAATCCCATGCACTGTTACAGACTAGGGACCGAATGGCTAGCAAGCAGAACAAAGGAGGCTGCAGTCATGAGAAAACCCTTAGTTACCACCTGAGCTGGAACTAACAAGAACTGTACCAGGGGAAAGGATTGGGCCCAGACTAAGAAGGAATCTAGTCTGTGATAAAAGCTTATTGAAACATCTCTGAGGGTGAGATTTACCAGTATTCAGTTTCTTAAATATATTAGGCTTAGACTTGTGTGTTTTATTTTATTTTGCTTGGTAACTTACTTTGTTCTGTCTGTTATTACTTGAAACCACTTAAATCCTACTATTTATACTTAATAAAATCACTTTTGTTTATTAATTAACTTAGAGTAAGTGATTAATACCTGGGGGAGCAAACAGCTGTGTATATCTCTCTATCAGTGTTATAGAGGGCAGACAATTTATGAGTTTACTTTGTATACGCTTTATAGAGAGTAAAACGGATTTATTTGGGGTTTGGATCCCATTGGAAGCTGGGTGTCTGGGTGCTGGAGATAAGTGACTTAGAATCATAGAATCATAGAATATCAGGGTTGGAAGGGACCTCGGGAGGTCATCTAGTCCAAGCCCCTGCTCAAAGCAGGACCAACCCCCAACTAAATCATCCCAGCCAGGGCTTTGTCAAGCCTGACCTTAAAAATCTCTAAGGAAGGAGATTCCACCACCTCCCTAAGCAACCCATTCCAGTGCTTCACCACCCTCCTAGTGAAAAAGTTTTTCCTAATATCCAACCTAAACCTCCCCCACTGCAAATTGAGACCATTGCTCCTTGTTCTGTCATCTGGTATCACTGAGAACAGTCTAGACCCATCCTCTTTGGAACCCCCTTTCAGGTAGTTGAAAGCAGCTATCAAATCCCCCCTCATTCTTCTCTTCTGCAGACTAAACAATCCCAGTTCCTCAGCCTCTCCTCGTAAGTCATATGTTCCAGCCCCCTAATCATTTTTGTTGCTCTCTGCTGGACTCTTTCCAATTTTTCCACATCCTTCTTGTAGTGTGGGGCCCAAAACTGGACACAGTTCTCCAGATGAGGTCTCACCAATGTCAAATAGAGGGGAACGATCACATACCTTGATCTGCTGGCAATGCCCCTACTTATACAGCCCAAAATGCCGTTAGCCTTCTTGGCAACAAGGGCACACTGTCGACTCATATCCAGCGTCTCGTCCACTGTAACCCCTAGGTCCTTTTCTGCAGAACTGCTGCCTAGCCATTCAGTCCCTATTCTGTAGCAGTGTCTAAACAATTCCAGTGTCCCTGCAGGGCTCAATCATGTAATAAAGTCAGATATTGTAGGGTCTTTACTTAGGGACAGTGTAATTCAGTTTGAGGACTTTAATATAAATAATACCTTGTTCTTATATAGCATTTTTCATCCACACAATGCAGAATGCTTTACAAGACAGAGCACTATCACTGTACCCCTTTTACAGCTGGGGAGAAAGAGGCACAGACTGGTGACATGACTTGCCCAAGTTCACCCAGCAGCAGAGTCAGGCCTAGAACCCATATCCCCTGAGTACCAGGCCAGCATGCTATCAACTAGGCCATACTAATCCCAACTTTCAAGCAAATCCGTCACATTTTCCGCTACATCCATAACCGAAGCTTTATATAGACAACCCAACCAGTGTCCCTATAACTCTAATCCTTAGAAGCCATTCTCCAGAGGGAGTGGGGGCTTATCTGCCAGTCACTGAACCCTACAAGAGAGGCCCAAAAACAACTGATTATATAAAGGGCGTGTGAAACCCTTAAAGGGCTACACAACTTTATAGCTAGGAATAACTTGACAACCTCAAGTGCACTTCACATGCAAATCTTTAATTTTCCTAAACGGGTGCAATGGTTTTCCACACTATCAAGTATACTTTAAAGAGACACTTAATGGACATGCCAACCTTCTATCCTACAATCTGGCTTTGCCTCAAAGTGCAAGAGTTCTGGGAAGATTAGTGCTCCACAGTAAGCCATATGTTCAATATCAGCTTCCCTTCACAATGCCAAGACATGTCTGCTAGGAATAAAGCCAGAGGGAACATTAACAAATCATAACTGAAATGGAGCCGGTCTTTGGCTGCTGCTCTAAAGAGCTACCAGTAGGGGAGCCAGAACATATGCTTGTGCCAGACAAAGGGCTGGTCTACACTGGGGGGGGGGAGAGGGGATCGATCTAAGATACGCAACTTCAGCTACGTGAATAGAGTAGCTGAAGTCGAAGTATCTTAGATCGAATTACCTGGGGTCCACATGGCGCGGGATCGACGGCCATGGCTCCCCCGTCGACTGCGCTACCGCCGCTCGCTCTGGTGGAGTTCCGGAGTCGACGGTGAGCGTGTTCGGGGATCGATATATCACGTCTTAATGAGATGCGATATATCGACCTCGGATAAATCGATTGCTACCCGCTGATACGCGGGTAGTGAAGACGTACCCCAAGTGCAGTAAGGAATGGTGGGTTGTATAATTAACTCATGCGACATAACTGGGGGCTGCATACAGCTCTCAGCTCTCTGCCCCTCCCTCATGGAGCCGAATGCTAAAATTTTCTTTGTCTAAGCATCTGATGGAAATAAAACAGATTCCCTTTCTGGCCATAGGTGGAATGTGACTGGCTTTTTCTTTGAGGGAACCTTGTTTTAGGTTCCCCCAGAAGGCTAAGTGATGCATTTCTGAACCACTGAATGATTGGTACCAGCCCTTGCAAGCAGAGGTGTTTGATTATTCTGATAACGGAAATTTACCCTGTATATAGGAATAGAGCAGTATCCCTTTAAATACGTTGTGACCCCACCAGTGACCCTCACAAATCTTTTGTGGGTTTCTGATGGCTTCTAAAACACAAGAGCAGCTGGATGTGTGTAGCTAGGCCTTGCATGTTTGTGTTTGGTTATTGGGAGCCAGCCATGCCTGGGTGCTTTCTTATTATTAGTGTTAGTGTGTAGAGAGCAAAAGTCACCACAGCTAGAACAACTCACAACCCAGACAATGCAGCCAAGACAGCCAAACAGAAATGGACTCTAGCCTTAAAAATGTAAGAGCAAGAACCAAACCCAAAGTAGATTCCTACCTTCCCTGGGCGATTGTGGCCTAAGATGCCCTGAAACTCAGCAAGGCCAGCCATTCAGCAAGGCCAGGCTCAGGGAAGGCTTGTCAAGTGGGCTGAGTAATGCTGGGATGGCAAACTAAAGAGGGGCCTGAGATTTGGTGAAGGAGACATGTGGTGAGCTACAGACAGCTCCCTGAACGAAAGCCCGTGCGCAGGAATAGCCCACATACTGAGTGACGGGAGGGATATGATCAGTTTCCAAGAAGGAATTTTATGTTCATGAAGTCTTGCAAGTGGGAACTCAGGTCTATGGCAGGCCCTGCAGAGGGAGTGTGGTTTATACTTGATTCTACTCCTAGCTTTGCCAATGTCTCACTGTATGATCTTAGCCAAGTCACTTTGCCTCTGTGCCTCATTTTATTTTTCTGTCTAACGAGCTTCAGCCCAGTGCTAATGGGCTTTGTGGAGTTTTCACTTTTAATGAGAATTAGGTCTTGATCTTCGGGTAGAGACAGTGCATGCTTTTTGGCTACCAGACAGGTTGCTTTGCTGGTAAACACCCAAAGTATGTCCTCCCCATAGGTATGAAGTACAAGGGGAAAGGTATCAAAATAGAGAGCAGAGGCAGCAAGCAAAGCCTCCAGTGAGACAGCAAGAAAATCAACTGACAAGATGGGCAAGCAGAGAAGATCCAGGGGAGACAGCGGCACTAGGAGAGACAGCTGAACACAATGAGCTGCCAGAGCCCAGAGGAGGGAAATCAGGGAGGACATCAGGAAACAATGTCAAGGAATTCTGGGATATTCCCAAGGAAAGTGTGAAAGGAGAGATGAGAAGGCAGCTGGTGATGGGCATCGACCACTGGTCTCCCCCATGGATGGTGATGGAACAGAATTATAGGCAGGGATGGCATCTTGCAAAGAACAAAGCACTTTTGGACCATGAGAGATGCAGGCCTGGAAGTCAGCGGGCCCTCCATGACATGCAGGGAGGTGTGTGCGACTGGAGGAGTGAGACATCTTGTACGTCCCGAGAGAGGAGCTGGATCAATGGATTAGGGGGAGCAGGGGGAATGTGCTATGGAAAGGTAGCCCTGGTCCATTTGTGACAGTGCTAAGGGGAACCAGGGAGCCAGAACATCAGGCCAAGGTACAGTGTGGGAGGCACAGGGGGAAGAGAGCCTGAGCACCACTGCAATTCTTACACTTGACATTGACAGAAGAGGAAGCCCGAGGAGTTTCAGGAGTGCTGGTCTACCGGGAGCCTGGCAGCTTTTCTCTCAGTGAGAAAGCTGCTTTGCAAGCCACATTTCATTGCAGCAAGGAATAGCTGAAGCTGCACTACACAAAGGCAGCAAGGATGATAGAGTAGGATGCATAGAATCCATGAGGCCCAAGCTCTTCAGCTCAGATGTCCCTCCACAGCACACCCACCCACCCAATAAGGGTGCAGATCTGTAGAGAGCAGCTGGGGCATCTCCTCTTTAGGACAGAAACTACAGCTGATGGAGAAGCTTGGGATAAACCAGGAAATGGGACCTGGAATGCGTCTGTGCCTTTAAGAAAATCCTGCTTCTGCCCATATAGGCTGATCAGATAAGGTTACTACATGAGAACAACAGGAATCCATAGCTGGTTTCAGAGCATTCTGGTTGCCTCTGCTTTTCTGAGCTGCAGCATTGGAGGACACAGCAAAGGGGGCAAAAATTCTGGATGAGACTCTGTTCACAGTTACACTGGTTTAATTCCAGAATAACCCCACTGAATTGACTCCAGATTTACATGAGTCTAACTGAGAATCTGTCCCTCTGTTAGAAACTGAAATGTTCCAGTCAGTGGCTAATCACACCACTGAGCCCATCCTAGGGACACTAGTGCTACCTACTGAGACCAGCGGGAATTCACCCATACACCACCAGTATTTGGTTCATTCTCCAAACTGGTTGCCCCTTGTGTACAGGATTTGACATCACTCTTGCAGGCCTGTCTTCAAGCCAGTAGGAGAGGAAACTCCTGAAAATATAATATGCAGGTAAACTGAAGTGTTACCAAACAAAACAACTGTTCACTGAAACTTATTTTTTATAAAAATCCAGTCAGAACAACTTTTGGCTATAAAGGAACCTCCCAGTTTGAGAGCATCATGGTAACATTCTCAAAGGGATGGGGATCTTGCCAAAGGTGTGGTATCTGCAGAAGAAGCACCCATGTAGTCTTCCACAAAAAGATATTCCAAGTTGAGAAAAATCTTTTACATACAAACTACCCTCAGGGTTAGCCTCCTCTAATATGATAAGAAGAATTTTTACAGCCTTGTCTGAAAATCGTTAGGGAAAACGGTGTCTTTATAAAGACACCATGTAATCCTCAGTATCAAAAAAAGGAAACATGCAAAGTTGCAGTCTCCAATGGTTCACTCAAGGAAGCATCACAGATTTTTGAAAGAGTCCAATCAAATTCTCCAGTCAGCTACCACATCCACCCACTCAAGAATATAAGAACAGCTATACTGGGTCAGACCAAATGTTCCATCTAGCCCAGTATACTGTCTTCTGACAGTGGCTGGTGACAGAGACCTTAGAGGGAATGAACAGAACTGGGCAATTTTGAGTAATCCATCCCCTGTCATCCAGTTCCAGCTTCTGGCAGTCAGAAGTTTAGGGACACCCAGAGCTTGAGGTTGTGTCCCTGACTGTCTTGGCTAATAGCCACAAGTCTATCCTCCATGGACTTGTCTAATTCTTTTTTGAACCCCGTTATACTTTTGGTCTTCACAATGTCCCATGGCAACAAGTTCCACAGGTTGACTGTGTGTTGTATGAAGCAATACTTCCTTATGTTTGTTTTATACATGCTGCATATTAATTTCATCGGGTGACCCCTAGTTCTTGGGTTATATGAAGTGATAAATAACACTTCCCTATTTGCTTTCTCCACACCCTTTATAATTCTATAGACCTCTATCAACTCCTTTCCAAGCTAAACAGTCAAGTAGTTTAAATCTCTCCTCATATGGAAGCTGCTCCATACCCCTATTCACTTTCATTGCCCTTCTTTGTACCTTTTCCAATTCTAATATTTCTTTATTGAGATGGGGTGGCCAGAACTGCACACAGTATTCAAGGTGTGGGCATCTCATGGATTCAAAGAGTGGCAGTATGATATTTTCTGTCTTATTATCTACCCCTTTCTTAATGGCTCCTAACATTGTTAGCTTTTTTGACTGCTGCTGCATATTAAGCACAGGTTTTCATAGAACTAGCAACAATGACTCTAAGGTCACCTTTTTGAGTGGTAACAGCTAATTCAGACCCCATCATTTTGTATGTCTAGTTGGGACTATTTTTTTCCAATGCGCGCACATGTGCACACTCAAGCCATCTGTTTTTAACGTTTACTGCACAAGACTCTCTCTTCCAGATTTTCACAAGGACCTTCCACCAAAGCATTAAAAGGAAAAGACCCTTAACTAATTTGGGGCAAGAGTTTCCTCTCCCCTGGATTCTACAGAGCTCCACTCCTGAAGCCCTCACTTGGCCCACAGCCTTCTCTCCTGCTGTGAAACTGGCGGAGGGACAGACAACACATCTCCAAGTTTCCTCCAATGGGGAGGGGCTTGGGGCACTGCAGAGCAGGCCGGGTGCACAACCTTCAAATCCTGGTAGTCATCAGGGGAGGGAAGTGGCATCCCAGGATCTGGCCCCTCTGCAGGAATACTGTCCTCCCCAGGGTAGCAGGGCTCCCTCTGGGACTTCTCCCTCCAACAACCGCACAAACCCTCCCTCTCCAAAGTGAATGCATGCACAGAAGGGTTTAGCTCCTGACACACCATTGTTTTCCTCAGTTTCCCCATGCACAACACACAACAGGCCTCAGGATTCAAAGTATCCTGTC
This sequence comes from Trachemys scripta elegans, assembly GCF_013100865.1. NCBI lineage: Eukaryota > Metazoa > Chordata > Testudines > Emydidae > Trachemys > Trachemys scripta. Next base: position 42,709,305 of record NC_048307.1, read on the forward strand.
AGCCCTGATTCCCTGAATGTAGTGTACAGGACCTGGGTAATACCCCTTTAGATAATCAGTGAGCCCTTTAGTGGTGATCACTGTATTCAGTTTTAGAAGCCAGACAGAGCAGTGGTGTGTATGTGTAACTAGGCCTTGCATGCTGGGTCAATTTATAAACACTGTTATTTTGACCCCACCTTGCCCCTGTGATTTTTTCATACAATTATTGTTGTGGAAAGGGCCAAAGGCACCACACTGATGGTTAGGGTTGCCAGGCGTCTGGTTTTCAACTGGAACACTCGGTCAAAAAGTGACCCCTGACCGGGCTGCTAAAAGACCAGTCAGCAGAACAGCAGGGCTAAGGCAGGCTTTCCTGCCTGCCCTGGCTCTGCATGGCTCCCAGAAGTGGCCAGCATGTCTAGCCTAGGCGCAGGGGCGGCTACGGGGGCTCCGCGCACTGCCCCCATGCCTCTGTAGCTCCCACTGGCTGGGAACCACAGCCAGTGGGAGTTTGTGGGGGTGGGGGTGCGCTTGCGGGCACAAGCAGTGCACAGAGCCCCCTGGCCTCTCCGCCTAGGAGCCACACATGCTGGCCAAACCCCAAACCCCCTCCTGCTGGTCAGAACCTCCTCCCGCACCCAAACTTCCTCCCAGAGACCACCCCCCAGTCCCCTGCCCCATCCCTGAGCCCCATCCTGCACCCAAACTCCCTCCTGGAGCCCGCACCCCACTCACCCACCCCCTGCCCCAGCCCTGAAACCCCTCCTGCACCCCAAACAGCTCATCTCCAGCCCCACCCCAGAGCCCACACCCGCAGCCAGAGCCTGGACCCCCTCCCACACCCAATCCCCTGCCCCAGTCCTGAGCCCCCTCCCACACTCCAGACCCCTCTGCCCCAGACCAGAGCCCCCTCCTGCACCCTGAACCCCTAATTTCTGTCCCACCCCAGAGCCTGCACCCCCAGCCAGAGCCATCACCGCCTCCTACACCCCAATCCTCTGCCCCACCCCGGTGAAAGTGAGTGAGGGTGGAGGAGAGCAAGCAATGGAGGGAGGGGGGATGGAGTGAGCAGGGGCGAGGCCTCAGAGATGGGGCAGGGCAAGGGAGTTTGGTTTTGTGTGATTAGAAAGTTGGCAACCCTACTGATGGTGCCGAACACTGCTGGCAAAGGCACTGTTCAAATGCACACTCCATTGGACAACAGTCCTTCCTTGGCAAAAGGGGCAATGTCCTAAAGGGAAATTATCCTGGAATGCACATCTCAAACCCAACCCTCTGAAGAGCACAGCTCCAATGCTCCTCCTAGGGTGGGGAGAGACAGGCCTCAATCTTGAGCCATCAGATCCTTCTGATGTGCTTAAGCCCTCCAAAAATTAGATGAAAATAGTGGGAGGACATGTGGTTGGTTCCATCTCTCCAGATCTGAGATACAGAATGATTTGATGGACTTCTGCTCAGATCATTGAGTGCCCCGTGTCCGCAGCCACAGGTACAGCAGAACCCAGAGATATTTTCGGAAGTCAAATAAAATCAGATACTTTAAAGAAGCAACATGACTGTCAGGCTGAGCTAGAGTGCAAGGGGAACATGTCCCTCTGGATCAGCCAGATGCCTGTGGTGCCCAGCCTCAGCCTAATGCTGAGTTAGGATGTATGACTTAAAAAAAAAAAATCCCATTAGCCAATCTCTCAGTTGACAGCCAGTTACACAGTGGAAATGCCTCTCATCTGCTTTTATTAACTAACAGCCTCGTTAAACCTTGCAGTGCTGAGGAGCTTCTGCCCTTCCCGCACCATGCCAAGGAGCTGAAATTTATGAAGAATAAAATGTGCTTAATCTTCCCCTTCTTCCTTCCCCCCCTCCACCCCCCGCCCAATCTTCTGACCTTTCTCTCTCCTCCCAACAGAGCCAGGCCTCAGCCACCACTTGTCTCTACAGCAACCTCCTGATGAGCGCCCCACCTGCAGTCCCCTCCCTAAGCAGATTACTTTCCTGCTCTCCCAGTACGCCCCTTCTGCTGGTAGCTCCCCTCCCAGCTCGGGTCCATTCTTCCCTCCTAGGATATGCATTCTTGCCCCGTTTGGCTCCCTTTGCTGGGTCCTTGGGCCAGGTGAAGGACTGGGAGAAGGAAGTCACTTTGGCTGGGAAGGCGGGGGGCGGAGGGGGGAGGCGGAAGGTGCTGGCTAGAAATCAATTAGCGTTCCTGATGGGCTGCAGGTGGGGCTCACTCCAGACAGCCCTGCCCCCCCACCTATTACCCCATTGTGATCTTTACACTTTCACCCTACCTGTCTCCTAGGAGACAACCAGTCCCAAGAGTGAGTCACTTGTGAAGGAGCCAGTTCTTTAGGAGTTGCTCTTAAAAAAAAATGCCTCAGTGTTGCCTGCCCAGAACTGGGCCCCGAGATGGCAAACAGGGGTTCGTTGCCCAGTGTGCTTGGCACCAATAAAGACACCGAGGGGAGAAAGCAAGCCAAGTTTATTTCAGAGCTCTGAAATGGCACTAGGAGACCAGCATGTCTGAAATCAAGTGCAACAAATACAAACAAATTTTCCCTTTTATAAACCAAGCCGTTTCTGTGCAAGCCTTTGTCCTGTTACTCCCTCTTACCCCTCCCACCCCTCCCTTCTGTAGCAGTTACAATTAGAAAAGTTCCCATTCGTCTGCTTATCTTTTGGCCTTGCAAGGCCTGTTTACAGCAGCTGCCTGCTAGAAAAGCTGACCCTTACATTTCTGCTTCAGCATGTAAGCTGTTAGCATAGAAGTAGGTGAGAGTTCACAAGATGGAGTTTTGTAGTTCAGGTAGGCCCAGAGCAGAAGAGCTTCATCGGCACTTTTGGCCTTCCACTCTCCCGAGTTACCTGGTAACTATGCCTAGTGACACCAACAATCCCTCCTTTGAGAACACTCAACAAACCTTTGTCAGAGTTTTCTCATACTCTAAAAACAAAATGCGATTAAGCTCCATACAATCAGGATTATCAATGAGAGAATATAAAGGAACCTCTGGGAAGGGGGAGGTACAAATCTTACATATGAGCACTTTACAGCAAATGAGCAAAAGGAAAAGGACAAAACATATCACAACACCTGTGAGCAAGATGCGAACAATGCTTCCCCCTATACCCTTAGTTCCCCTAAACCAGGTAATCAACCCCAAAGGGAATCCAAAATAGTGGGTTCCCCTTCCTGGGCCTTCCACTGGTTCAAGGCCTGTTTAGCTGACAAGATATGCTTGTTAATATCCTGTGAAAACTCTGGGACATAGGTACAACATTCTTCTCCAATAAGGGCACATACACTGCCCCGTGAAGCTAACACATAATCTAGGGCCTGACGGTTTTGCAAAGCCAGCAGTCGAAGCTGGTACAGCTCAGCACTTATGCGTTTCTCTATGGCCAAGGTATCATTGGCAAAAAACAATGCTCAGGGTTCTTGCGGGGAGTGTGCTGTGGCTGTTTAGAGAGATATCACAAAGCATTCCCAATGACCCTTACTGTCTTTTGAATAACAGCTTAAGTCCCAAATCATCATTAGCAGTCTTCTCAGCAGGCTGGACAGTCCACTGTTCAGGAGCGGGTACTGCTTTCAGTAGAGAGTGATGAAACCAGTTCTTGTGTCCTTTGACCTTTGCCGCTGTGTGGGAAACAAGCAGGATGATGTGGGGTCCCTTCCCACTTCTCTTGGAGGGGCTCGTCCTTCCAGGTCCGCATGAGAACGGAGTCATCAGGTTGCAGGGAGTGGACCGGGGTATCCAGAAGAAGAGGCTGTGAATCTTCGGTGTATCTGTGAAGAAAAGAAAGAACAGCAGACAGAGAGCACATGTACTGAGACAAGAAACCACACCCCATCTCCCACTCCCCTGCCAGAACCGGTGTACCATTCAAAGGCCATGCCCTTCCAAACATAATCTCAAAGGGACTAAGCCCTAACCGACCCTTGGGGAGAGCACGAATGCGGAGTAACACAAGGGGCAAAGCATCAGGCCACTTAAGAGAGGCCTCCTGACAGACCTTTGAGAGGTGTCGCTTGAGTGTCTGATTTGTGCGTTCCACTACTCCACTGGCTTGTGGTCGCCAGGGTGTGTGGAGCTTCCAGGGGATTTGCAGAGCACTTGATATCTTTTGAACAACTTGAGATGTGAAGTGTGTTCCATTATCAGATTCCATCCACTGGGGGAGGCCGAAGCGAGGAATGATCTCCTTGACAAACTTAAGAGCCACTGTCTTGGTAGTGTTGTTACGACATGGGAAGGCCTCAGGCCATCCACTGAATCGATCCACTAAGACGAGGAGGTACCTGTACCCTTGGGTCCTGGGAAACTCAGTAAAGTCTATTTGCCACACTAATCCTGGGCCTGGGGTAGGTTCCAGGGTGGCTGGTGGCACTGCTACTCCTGGTCGAGGGTTGTTTTTTTTGGCAGATTAAACATTCAGCCTGTACCTGTGATGCTAGGGGTTTAAATCTAGAGGTTAGAAAATATTTATTCATAAGCTGGATAAGAGCCTCTCTGCCTGCGTGTGTGGTTTGATGCAGTTTCTGCAACACTGGTCGGATCAGGCCCTTGGGCAGGAGGATTTTCCCTCTGTGGAATAAAGCCATCCCTCTTTTTTCCTGGAGACAGAGCCTGTCAGCCAGGTTTCTGTCATCATGAGAGTACTGAGGAGCTGCAAGCTCACCTACTGGTGGGATAAGGGCATGCATTTGGACATTCTCCTCTGTTGGTGATTTCAGGGTAGCAGCACGCTTGGCTTCCTTGTCTGCTCTGGCATTGCCCTTGGTTACATCTTGATCTTCCCTTTGATGGGCTTTGCAATGTACCACTGCTACTACTGAGGGGAGTTGTACCACTTCTAACAGCCGGAGAATTTGAGACCCATGCTTGACCGGAGAACCTTGGGCTGTTAGCATTCCCCTTTGCTTCCACAAACCAGTGTGAGCATGCAATACCCCAAAAGCATACATTGAGTCAGTAAAGATATTAACCCGTTTGTCTTTTGCCAGCTTGAGTGCACGAGTCAGGGCCACTAGTTCAGCAAGTTAGGCAGATGTCCCTGCCGGTAAACTCTCAGCTTCCACGGTATCATGAAGAGACACAATAGCATAACCTGCCCTCCTTTGCCCATCCACCACAGTACTACTTCCATCTGTATATCATTCCAAGTCAGCATTTGGGAGTGGCTGATCTTTTAAATCTGGGTGGCTAGAGTAGTGGGGCATCTATGATTTCCAGACAGTCATGTTCTTGCTTTTCTGTCTCTGGTAGCAGGGTAGCTGGATTAAGGGAGGGACAGGTTTGCCGGGCAACTTCAGGATTCTCTAACAGCTGTGCCTGGTACCGAGCAACCCAAGCCTGTGTGAGCCAGAGACCACCCTTAGTATCCAGCAGGACTTGAACCATAAGGGGAACATACACTTGCACAGTTCCTCCCAGTGTCAGTTTTTCAGCTTTCCCAAGCACTAGAGCAGTGACTGCGACCGCCCTCAAACAGGCTGGCCATCCCTTTGAAACTTGATCCAGTTGCTTAGAGAAATATGCCACGGGACGTTTCCAGGCACCTAGTAACTGAAATGCCCTGTCCGCTTCTTGGGACCAGTGAAAGGGGTCATGATCCTCTCTCTTAACACATGCATACAGAGGTTTAGCCCACAGTCCACTACCCTGTATCCTCGGAGTCCAATAAAGTTCAGGAGACTCACAGTAGCTCTAAGACAAGGGATCAGACCCACAGCAGCAATTAGCAAATCATCTACCTATTGCAGAAGGAGGGCTTTGTCCTCATTATCCCACTCCTCCAAGTCTCTGGCCAGAGCCTGGCCAAACAGAGTGGGGGAATTTTTAAATCCCTGGGCCAATACTGTCCAGCAAAGCTGCTTCTTAACCCTTCTGTTGTCCTCATTATGCCTTGCAGTATTTTGCAGATCTCACAGTTGCTTGGTCACATTCAGGCCCCCCTTTCTCTTGGTTGTCAGCCAAGTCTTGGCTGTGAACAATGTCCTTGGACTGAGCCTGCTTACTGTATTTTCCTCTCAGTTAACTCATTCTGTGCTCTTTCCTTCTCCCTTTCTCGGCTTCTTCTAACTTCCAAAAGAACCTTCCACTCTTCACTCATACACCTTTTCTCCAACCATTAACACATACACATTACCATTATACATCCTTTCAGTAATATAACTTCTGTACAGCGCTTTGAAACAATAAACCAGGACGAGCACACTCACTTTTGAGGATTCCACTCTACAACCCCTGGTATCCAATAGCTTTCCCTTTTAAACTTGAAATGCCTTCTCTGTCTTCCTCCCTAGCCTTGGCTATAACCTGATTCCGCTCCACTTCAGACAACAAGGTTCTCATAAGTATATTGCAATCATCCCAGTCAGGCTTATGGCTAGCCAGAAACCCTTCAAAGATTGAAATAAACCTGCTTGGATTCGTCGAGAACTCCCCTGCCTCTGCCTGAAAGCAGCTAGATGTACAGGGTTAAAAGCAACATAAGAATACACTGACACAATCTGGGCTGCACGATCCTGGGTTCCTGGATGGGCTACCACATTCTCAGTAATCAACGGATACAATCCCACCGAGGGGATACTCTCTGGAGCCTGTGGGGGTGGAGGAGCCGAAGGGGACACCGATTCTGCCATTACAACAGTGGGAGGGTTCTGGGGTTTAGCAGCCGTTACTACCGAGCCTGTCGGAGTCAAATGGCACTTGAGCAAAATATCAGTTCTATCTCTTAACACCATAAACGTATACGCATAGAGATGTTCATTCCATTTACCTGTTCTCTGACAAAACAAAAGCAACTGAAGGATTGTGTTGTAATTGAGTGATCCTTCCGGTGGCCACCTTTCTCGGCACTCTAGCTGATACTGAAGCCAATCAACTGTACAGAACCTTTTCAATTTACTTTTAATCAACTGGTCAGATCCAGACACTTTCCAGTTCCCCAGAATGCATTCTAGGGGTGTACACTGTACCCTGCCGGCTGTACTCTGTTTCTGCCCCATAGGGAGTGTGACAATGCGGTTCTGGTGGAACCCAACTGAGAGTGCCAACTCAGGACAAATTGCTCAAATAGGGCAGTTACAGCCCAAGGCTGGCGTTTTTTTCCACCTCTAAGGCAAACCAAACCATCCAGACTAGGAGAACTTCGGTCTCACCCCCTGGCTAACCGCAAGTCTCACAAGCAATCTCCTTAGACACACCAGTTTCCCAGTATTACCACCAGTGCCACTCGTTATGGAGTCAAATGGTTATGAAAACCAATACCCCAGTTAAAGAAAAAGGTTCTCCTGATCCCAAAGGACCAAGCCCCAGACCCAGGTCAATATACAAATCAGATCTTACCCACAAATCATACTGTTACCAATCCTTTAGAATCTAAAATCTAAAGGTTTATTCATAAAAGGAAAAAGATAGAGATGAGAGTTAGAATTGGTTAAATGGAATCAATTACATACAGTAATGGCAAAGTTCTTGGTTCAGGCTTGCAGCAGCAATGGAATAAACTGCAGGTTCAAATCAAGTCTCTGGAATACATCCCCCGCTGGGATGGGTCCTCAGTCCTTTGTTCAAAGCTTCAGCTTGTAGCAAAGTTCCTCTAGAGATATGAGGCAGGATTGAAGACAAGATGGAGATGAGGCATCAGCCTTATATAGTCTTTTCCAGGTGTAAGAACACCTTTGTTCTTACCGTGGAAAATTACAGCAAAATGGAGTCTGGAGTCACATGGGCCAGTCCCTGCATACTTTGCTGAGTTACAAGGCGTATCTGCCTTCTCTCAATGGGTCCATTGTATAGCTGATGGTCCTTAATGGGCCATCAAGCATGCTAGGCAGAGCTAACACCATGTTGTCTGGGATGTCACCCAGCAGCATAGCATAAGTTTGAAATGCAGATAGTATAGAGCCAATATTCCTAACTTCAACCACAAAATTGATACATACATATAGACAGCATAATTATAACCAGTAAACCACAACCTTGTCTTAGACACCCCATTTGACCCCCTTTATACAAGATCTGGGTGCCACTACAGGACCTTGGTTGCAACAATGATCTATATGGTCCCAAAGTATATCAATAACGTCACAGGGAGACACTGGGCATCCCCAGGTCAAAACAGGTAGACACTGGGCGTCCCCAGGTCACAACAGATAAGTCCCCACTGGACTGTTCCTACCTTATCCAAGGGTCCGGTTCTGCACCGTCGCCCTATCCACGGGACCCGTTCCCCACCGTTGTCCGCAGCTGCTTCTCCACTGTCTAAGTGCGTTGCACCGTTGTGCCCTCTGGGGTCGAGCAAACCACGTCTCCGCTGAGGCCCCCGATGAAGTCACCGGTGTGCGCTGGGCGTTGGGCATCGCTGTAATCCATCGGCCGCCAGGAGGGATCCGGGCAAGGCTAAATTTCAGCCTCGAGCCCCACGTTGGGCGCCAAAACTGTTGCCTGCCCAGAATGGGCCCCGAGATGGCAAACAGGGGTTCGTTGCCCGGTGTGCTTGGCACCAATAAAGATACCAAGGGGAGAAAGCAAGCCAAGTTTATTTCAGAGCTCTGAAATGGCACTAGGAGACCAGCATGTCTGAAATCAAGTGCAACAAATACAAACAAATTTTCCCTTTTATAAACCAAGCCGTTTCTGTGCAAGCCTTTGTCCTGTTACTCCCTCTTACCCCTCCCACCCCTCCCTTCTGTAGCAGTTACAATTAGAAAAGTTCCCATTCGTCTGCTTATCTTTCGGCCTTGCAAGGCCTGTTTACAGCAGCTGCTTGCTAGAAAAGCTGACCCTTACATTTCTGCTTCAGCATGTAAGTAGTTAGCATAGAAGTAGGTGAGAGTTCACAAGATGGGGTTTTGTGGTTCAGGTAGGCCCAGAGCAGAAGAGCTTCATCGGCACTTTTGGCCTTCCACTCTCCCGAGTTACCTGGTAACTATGCCTAGTGACACCAACATCAGCAATAGCAAGAGCCCAGAGGCTAACTGGACAAGTAGGTCACTACACAGGGCCTGAGAAGCCAGGGTAGAGTCAGCATGGACTCGTAACAAGGGATGCATTTATCACAGGGGAGAGCCATGACTGCTAATACAAACAGGCTGCTGACCCACGGCCATTCCACACAGCCCAGCCTAAATCTACAGATCTATGTACACAGACAGGCACTGAGATGCCAATTCCTGGTGGCTGAACAACAATCCTTTGTTCTCCCCGGCCCAGCACAGCCAAGTTTTCAGTCAACACACAACCCCAAAAATGTGCCTGGCCATTCACTACGGTGGTGCCCATCCCACTGCCAAAGGACAAAGCCATTCTTGCACGGGTGGTTCTGCGGAGGGATTTCCGCGGTGGAGAGGGGGAGGAAGCATTTGCTAGTGCTTGAAGCAGGGGGTGAGGGCTCCTGGCTTCCATCCCTGCCTCTACTGCTGACTGCTGCTGAGCAAACATTAAGGATAAGATTGCACGTGGAGCCCTCATTCACACTAGTGAGCGCATACTCACAGGACTAACTAGCCCTCTGCTTGCCCCTCTAAGATGGGGGTGATCCAAAAATACATATAGCAATAAGTATGTGCTAGGTACAATGAGCTACATACTATCCAAAAACAGAACACAGCCCAGCCCTCCCCCACCTAACCCTCTGAGGAGGGTTGGTCGGCTCATCTGAGTAATGCTGGGAAAGTTGCTTTGAGATCTTTGGACAAAAGAGGTTCTAGAAAGCATTCTAGTTTGTGGGAGGGGCAGGGGGTGAGGAAGACAAACACCCTATCGTCCCCTCCTCCATGCCATCTCAGCATTGGCTCCCACGACTATCACAGCTCATTGTTATTGTAGTAGCAGCAGCAGCAGCAATATTACCATAGACCCTAGGAGTCTCAGACATGGACCAGGACCTCAGTGTGCTATATGCTGTTCACACACACACACACCAAAAAGACATCCCTTCCCCAAAGAGCTACAATCTACGTGTCAAACAAGAGACAACAGATGGCTACAGACACACCGACGGGGGAGAACAAGGACACTCCATTGGGATTACTCACCTGAGCAAACTTACTTGTGTGCTTACACATTTGCATGTTTGGGGCCACAAAGAGCACGTCTAGCTTGAAAAAATACACCATGTTTTAATATGCCCAATGGTCATGTTCAGCATTAGGCTCCACCCTTTTTTTGTCAGAATAAAGATTGGTGTTGACCCAATCAGAAAGCCAGCAGCAGATAGGACGCAGATCTCCTTATTTCCAGGCCTGCTTCTGTTTCCAACCTCCCATTGCGTTATTTGTTTCTAACCTACCTTTGCATTATTTCTGTCTTCACCTCCTAATATAGTGTCATCTGTAAATGCCATTAATATGCTGTTTACTCCCTCGCCCGGCTCATTAATGAAGATATTACATAAAATCAGACTGAACACCAACCCCTGTGGCATGCCATTGTATAAACACCTCTTTTAGAATTTCCAAGCAACCTCTTATGCATGAAGGACTGTTGTCTTGAGGTGTCCATAGCCATTAGAGCTAATAACTTCACCTGTCACCGTTTATTTGCAGTGAACCCCATGAGGAAAAACCACCAACTGTACTGATAGTTTATAAAGTAAAAATGAGAGTGAATGTCACATAGGATGTGTATTTGCATTTAGTTGGGATATATGTTAATTCTGTGTGATAAAATATCTGCATGGTTGCAATTCTGATACAGATTTCTTCCTCACTTCCTGTCCTAAACTGTTCTGTAGCTTTGTTGTGTGATGTTAAAAATATGTTCTACCCTAGAGGTGGCTGCACTTCAGTCATAGGTGAAGTGTAATGGACTGTTTGCAATAAACTATGGCAGTGTAGCAGGTTGTAAGCAACTGCCCCCAGGCGGATAGAATCAGAATCACTCAAGTGTGTGACATAGGCCCTATACTGCAAACAGGTTCTGTTTTTGGCTCAAGTGGCAGGGCCAGTATATGATGTACAGGCCCGCACTCTGGCAGGAAGGAGGCAGCAGTGTAGCAAAGTATCAGAGTAATATTAAAGGAGGAACTTCCTGGCCCTCATGGGCAACAAATGTCAGAGTGTAAGAGATGGCTTACATCCACCATTTACATCAGATACTGAACATGAGCTACTTCAGTGACTAGCTGAGTTATTACAGGGGCATCTAATGCACTGACCTGTCACCTCTGGTGAAGGGGGTTTGAAAGCAAGCTGAAGTGAGTTTGATGAGTCTCATTCCTGCATGGCATTTCAGTACAAGCTGACATTCTTTGCTTAGAAGAGGCTCCAGGGCTGCAATAGCAGAAGGTGCTGGAGAAGTGCATTGGAGAAGTGGTGCTGGGGTTGCCAGGGATGGGGCAGTATGGGGTGGCCTAGGCCAGGACTGTGGTGCATAGGCAGAGCAGTATGTGAACAGCACACCTACCTCCCCTTTCTCACCCTGATACTGGTGCACTATTTCATGAGCACCAATTTCACCAGAACATTAAATAAAGAGCACTGATTTCTTTGGGACTTCTTGAGTATTAAAAAGCTAACAATTTGGCTCCAGCCTCTTCTTTACGGGCAGGGCAGGAGAAGGTTTCATCTTCTTTTGAACCAAAATATGGGGAAAGGGGCAGATTTGTCATTATAACAGATTGATCCAGCAGGCCAACAGGGGAAAGCACAAACCATTTATTATTGAAAATGGATCGTGCTATCACAGCAGATGCCTGAAATTATTTCAATTGAATATTATGTTTCATTAGCTGTAAAAGATATAATTAATAAACTTTCCCCTTTGTTTTTTATTAAGTCTTGCTGCAAAGAACTTATTACAGAAATAAATCTCTCCAGCAGCAAATGTCAACAGAGGGAGGTTTGTGTGTGTTGGTTTCCTTATAGGAAGCTGAATTATTATGGAGAAACAATAGTTTCTCCGTAGTAAAGGTTGCTGCCAGATTCCATTATAAGCCACATATTTAGCACCCTTAGCCCCAAAATTTTGGTTGGCAAAATTGATTTGGTCTGAATATATCCAGGCTTTTTCTAAAGGCAAAGGATTTTTTACATTTATTTTTTCAAGTTTAGAGAAAATTGCTGAGCAGTTTGTGAGTTACAGACCATTAAAAAAAACCTCACTAGCTATAAACTGCTCAGCAACAGCACCAGTGTTAGGATGTAACCCAGGCTCTATTATAACCCCCATAATCATTGCCCCTTACAATGTTACACAGGAAAAGTATGGCTGTGATTTACGTTCAGTGCACATTAGAAATGTTTTGATTTTGGAAGTTTGATGATAATTGCCCAAACCGTTTCAATTATGGAGGCTTCAAAGTGACACTTCTTGAAAATTTTACTCCAAATGTAAAATTTTACTTATGCTAACTAAGGCTGTGTCTACACTTTTACCTCAAGTTAATTGATTGGCAGCTAACTCAAGGCAGTGAACATGTTTGTTCAAGCTGGTCTGGACACTCCACACTGTTTTTGTACTAGGCTATAAATGTTTGTAATTTACCCTAGGCGCGATCCAACTGACATCACAGGAACCAAAGTGACCACAGGCAGCGCTGCATGCAGGGGGAGGAGGAAACCCAGATACAGATGGACTTCCTCCTGGTGGGAGGCAGGAGAGAGAGAAGACAGAGGGACACAGAGCCCTGCACGTGTGCACAGACATCGGCACATGCACACTTATGGTATGGGGAGGCAGAGGGAGGAAACAAGCACATCTGTGAAGCCTGCACCTTGTCCCTGCAATTTTGGGGTTAAAGAAATTACTCCACTCATCCCATCCCCCCCACTTTTTTGTAGTTGCACCTATGCAAGAGGGCAGAGTTAAGGTTGCCTCATTCAGCTTAATTTGGATTTTCTAACTTTTGCCATTTTAATTCTCCTTTAATACTACATATAAAATGTATAGGCATGATCTATCTATTGTACATTCAGTGTCTATCTCTTCATCCTCATTCATACTTTATTTATGTAAGCCTTCCTGTTAAGTTAGCACTTACTGGGGGACTGGATGTCTCAGGGCAATGCTAATAGATTACGGAGCCTTTCACCGGTAGGTTGCCAGTTTGAATATAGCTCAGCTCAGTAGAGATTGAAAGTATTTCCCATCTAATGGATTTTTAGAGGCCCCTATGTGAGATGAGTTTGGTGGGTCTCATTTCTAGCTCTCCCATCATAAACTCAACACCACTTTTTGCACCCATTGGATGACTTAGCAGAGAGGCCAAGAACTGCATGGGCCATGGAGACCAAACTATGCTTGCTACCCCCGAGGAAGTGTCCCCACCCCATCTCGGGGTTGAGGCAAGCTGGCAGGGTAATGTGTGTGAGAACCTTGTCCTGCTGCTGCCTAGATAAACAGAGGGCTCCATTCACCATGGCTGTCCATGCCAACCTTCTTCAGCATTAAAAACAACAAATCTATGGTTATAATGGCAATTATTTTCAAATATCCAAATTAGCTGATTACATCATTTGCAACAGCCACTAATATAGCTACATTTTCTCTTCAACCAGTCAGTTTCCCCCCACCCCCTTCATCCTTAATTGTGTCATTTTCTAATTTTTGAGTGCTTGACTTTGCAACCTGAATGTTCTTTTAACATAGGTGGGGGGGGGGTGCATGTGCACACACACATGTGCAATTGCCTAGGTTTTTAAAAAAAGAAAACTGAAAAAAAAATCAGAAATTCCATCATGTGGCATTATATTGACACCCACATGGTTCATCAGCAGCTCCCAAGTCCCAGGCTCCCTCTCCAGGGTCCTCATCTAATCTCATTCTTCCCACCCGCTCCAGTTCCTTACTCCAGTCCCAGTCTTTCCCACATAACTCAGCTACTTGTAAAATCTGTTACCTCCATCCCATTTCCCCCACCTACTGTTTCCCAGTCCCAGTCTTCCCCTGGCTCCCAGTCTCCTTGCCCAACAAGAATCAGTTTCTCACCCCAACTCCCTAGCTCCTAGACTCATTTTCTCTTCTCTCTTTGTCCCTGTCTCATCAGTCTCCTTGACCTGATCTATTCCTTCCCCTATCCAGCTCTTGCCCCTTTGCATTTGAGTCAGGTGCCTTCTTCCACCACACTGCCTGGGTCCAGAAGGGTGGGTCTATGAGAGCACAGGAAGGAGAGGCCCCCTGCTCTCAGCTCCGGTGCCTGATTGCACCCCAGCCCAGAGCAGCAGCGTGGAGATGGAGCATGCTCAATTGCACATGTGTTGTCCGATCACATTTCGGAGCTATGAAGGGATGGAGCATGTTCAGCAAGGGCTGAATCATTGGCGATCTTAGCTATTCAATTCTAAGACATCTCCACTGAGCATGTATGAACTGAAATTTTTCCAGACTTATAAGTTAGCAAAATTTGCACAGGAATAGCCAATGCACAACCCTCACATAAAGGCCACCGCTGTGCCAAATTTCAAATCCCTATTCCACAGCCTGGGGGCACCACAGCTTTGCAAAGAAAAAGTTACCAAATTTTTTTAAATGGCAAAACAATGTGTTTGCCCCTAGCCTTATCCTCAGAAACATCTGAGCCATTTCCACAGAAACTTTCTGGAAATTTTCAGCCTGAGGCAGACACCTAGCATGGGAAAATTCAGCCCAACCAGTTAAAATTTGGCAAAATTAAGCAACTGGCCAAAGGTCTTAAAATGGGAATTGTTGGACATCCTTAATAAAAGCAGTGCTTTCAACCCTGCCTGTGATGTACATACACATAAATACATAACCTACACATTTATACACACGTATATCTATTGATTTTATAGATAGTAATTCCACCAAAATAGCAAATATATTATGATCAGCCTATCTCTAGGGTTTAAACCACCTGGTTATTGGCAGGTACTGTTGTTCTCCTAACAAACCCCTGGATAGATCGTTGTGGCTGTAGAGAAACGCAGCTGAAATAGCCTTACACTGTCAGTAGCAATCTGTCACTTCATGTATCTTATCCTGCTTCTTACAGCACAAAAGCATTGGAGCTGTTAGAAGAAAGGTCATTTTGCAGGTATTCTGTGCTATTCTCTTTATTTGTGGGGACACGTGGCCAGCCCGGGGAGCTGCCTGGATACTGCAGGATGAATTTCATGTTCACATGTGCATCACTGTAATTTAAGATGCGGGAAGATTTCCATTACAAACCCTGTTTTTTCCCCAAGATTTATATTGCAGATATTTGAATTCATTTTGGGCCTAAACCTCACTGTGTAATTTCTCTTCCAGGGAGCCGCTATTTTTCTTGCAAAATGCACATAGCCAGCTCAGCCTTTTTGTTACAAGATGGTGAAGGAAATCGCTTTCACACATGAGCCTGTAAAGCATGCCCAAAAAAGCCACTGAAAATAAGCTACATTTTAGAAATTAATTTGTCTGAATTTATTGTCAATTAATGAAGTTCCAGCAAACCTCTAACACAATAATCGTATGCTAGCTTGCCTCTATGTTAACTGTAGGTAGATCATTGATACCTTATGACATTAAGGGCAATAGCAAAATTAGAGACATTATGAACCCAGATCCCCTTATGGCTAAGCACTGACTGTCTCTTTATTAATTCCTTCACCTCCATCAGCCTGATGGAAGGGAAATCACCCCAGAAGACAGACCTGTTCACATATGCATGCGGTAGCCAGCCCTCCACAGCGCACTAATCTGTTTATGACTTAGTCTGGTCTAGCAAATCAGTTGGTTTATTTTTGTTAAATCTTCATCGATTTTACTTTGACGTAGTCCAATAAAACATTGACAGAAGCAATTTATGTTGGCTTGTGGCTCTAGTTACAGCCAACCTCCATGGCATAGTTAAAGAAGTGTTAAGCATTCTGTTGCTAACATACAGATTAGCCTTTTAACCAAGCATACTGATAATTGGTTGGTGAAATCTAAGTAGAGAACTCACAACCAATTTGGGGTTTGTGCCCTGGCTCCTAACTGTATTATGAATACAGTATTATGTTCCCTGAGGGTGGTATTCACACTCAAGTTACTTCGGGCAGTGTTACAAGACCCCTTCTCCTTCCTGGCTTGTGATTTACATAGTCACAATTTATACAGAGGCTGACAATACAAGAGTTCAAATGTTACCTTACAATATGGATACAAATGTTATGAGATTAATGCTGCAGCAACTCACAAGCATTCAATAAAGTCTAAATACATTCTTATAATTCCAATCCCTATTTTAACAACACTAGGGGAGAGAGATAGCTCAGTGGTTTGAGCATTGGCCTGCTAAACCCAGCATTGTATCAGAGGGGTAGCCATGTTAGTCTGAATCTGTAAAAAGCAACAGAAGGTCCTGTGGCACCTTTGAGACTAACAGAAGTTAGTCTCAAAGGTGCCACAGGACCCTCTGTTGCTTTTTACAAACCCAGCATTGTGAGTTTAATCCTTGAGGGGGCTACTTAGGGATCTAGGGCAAAAATCAGTACTTGGTCCTACTAGTGAAGGCATGGGGCTGGACTTGATGACCTTTCAGGGTCACTTCTAATTCTAGGAGATAGGATATCTCCATTTATTATTATAGCACACAGCTGAGCCAGACTGATTCCAGCTACATATTTGTCAGTGCTCAGGTGAGACCAGCTAACACCTGGTCTGCCAGCATGTGTAACCACTAGGTGAACTAGGCGGCCATTTACGGTGCCAAGATTTGGCGGCACCAAAAAGCGGTGCCCCAAAATTTTTTTTTACACTACAGTGCAGTCACATCTTACGCGGGGGTTAGGTTCTAAGGTCAGAGCGTAAGAGGAAAATCGCATATAGTGAAAATTACCATAAAGTACAGTACACACAGTATACACTAGAACAGGGGTCCTCAACCTACGGCATGCATGCCAAAGGTGGCACGCGAGCCAATTTTTTTTTAATGGTAGGCTGCGGGTCCCAGCCACCGGCCCTGCTCAGCCCACTCAGCCCACTGCCAGACGGGGTCCCAGCCGGTCACTCCGCTCAGCCTCCTGCCGGCCTGAGTGAACGGTCTGGGGTTCCGTTCACCCAGTCTTCCGTCCGTCGGCCTGTGGTTCTGTTCACGGGCTGAGCGAGGCTGGCGGCTGGGACCCTGGCTGACAGGAGCCGGCGGACGGAACCCCAGACTGAGCAGTTCAGCCTGCTCCTGGTCTAGGGTCTCGGCCGCCAGCCCGCTCAGCCCACTGCCGGCCCCACTCAGCCCGCTACCGGCTGAGTGAACGGAACCCCAGGCCGGCAGCGGGCTCAGCGGTGGCCGGGACCCGCAGCCTGCCATTAAAAAAAAATCGGCTCTTGTGCCACCTTTGGCACACGTGCCGTAGGTTGAGGACAGCTGTTCTAGTGCATACACAGCATACTGTGTCTACTGTACTTTATGGTAATTTTCCCTATAAACGATTTTCCTCTTACGCACTGACCTTAGAATCTAACCCCCATGTAAGGTGTGACTCCACTGTATTCATTTTTGAAAGTTTATAATAAGCGATGTTCTGGGGAGGAGGGGGGTGGGAAGGCGCAAGGTGGAAGTTTTGCCTAGGGCGCAAAATATCCTTGCACCAGCCCTGGCCAGCATCCCAACTCTATTCACCATTGGTCACCGACTCCCAAAGGGAAGGCCAGCAAACACTAAACCCAGTCACACCAGCTAGGTTGACCCACAGGATGCTGCAACCCAGGACCCAGTCTAGGAGCGGAAGTGTCACTGGGTGCTCCCTAAGCTACCCAGTGTGATGAACTGCCTAGCCCATTTACATAGTCTCTTCTTCATGACCTACAGAGTGCATTTCCTTTCCGCAGGTATACTTTTAATCAGATTCCAAGCATTGCAGAACATAGCACAGACCTGTCAGGAAGAACCTTCCACCCAGCTTTCTCTACCACATCCAGCTCACTCTCCCTTACTTCCTGTTCCTGCCAATCATATAGCTCTGTTATTGAACTAATTACCTCATTAGCCCAGTCATTGCCCACAAGTGTCAAGAATCCTCACCTAACAGGTTGAGTCCAGCTGAGCCTGTAATCTTCTCTGTTACAAAATTACCTAAGTGACCATGATGTTACAACCAGCACTATGTGTCACAGAGAGTCACCTAATTCCACCCCAGAAGAGCTAACCACACCAGGCCTGTCTCCTATGGGGGTGCACTCAGAGAGGGGTTGGAGGTGCATCCAACTTTGTAACCATGACAATGATGCAACATGGCCAATTTGTTCAAAGTGGAATCCCTAATTACACCACATCATAAGTGGTGGCGGTGGTGAGTTTCTGATATTTTCAGAAACCAAATTAAATAGGTCCAATTTATTTAGATTTAAATCACACCTGAAGCTGAATGTGAAGGAAGCGACTCACTCTGGAAAGAGCTGTCATTCATACTGGCAAATAAACAACCCCTCCTACAACCCTCAATCTTCCCCCTGCTTCCCTGCCCCTCCCAATAAGGACATCATGCCACCCTTAGGTCATGGCTAGCATCCAGACACACCCCAAACCATGATGTTCCAGCTGGTCTCCAAAACATGGAAATCTTTTAGTGCCTCCCCACCCCCTGGCCATTCTACCAGCCTCACGTTCCAGATCTCAGGGAGAATTTTGCCCAAGTAAAAAGTGCAGGATCAATATTTTCTAATATGGCTAAAAAAGGGACACTATAAACTTGATTTTTTTTAAAATTGACTAATTTTTTTTTTTAAATTCCACACCTGGCAGCAAAATTTTAAATAAAAATGCTTTACAAAAATGTAAGGGTTTTTCTATTCCCCTGTTGATTCTTTACAAGGTTTCTTTTAGCAAGGGAAAAATCTGACTCTCAAAGGCTTGGATCCCACAAATGCCTATGCACTCTCGGGTATCTATGCAACGTGACTACTCACTTGTATTAATGGTTGTAGGATTGCGGCCTAGCCAATTATACAGGGAAACAGTGAAACAGACTATTTCCAAAATGCTGTCCAACGAACAAGAGGAAACAAACGGAAAATATATATTAATTCTTTCAGTATTAGTCACATTAGGAGTTTGATGCAATGGTACCATGCTTTTCAGGCAGAAATATGATTTTTCAAGATGGTGGTGGCCCTTTGATTCATTAATTTTTCCAATTTGTAAGACGTGCCGATTGCTGCCAGTGGGAGCACGTACCTCAGTGAGAAAGCCACACTAATTAAAGCAGTACCTCACTGACAAAATGTTAGCTCCAAAAGAAATGCAAAAAGAAATTGCTCTTCATTGAAGAATGATTGTAAATGCCATTCACAAAGGACTAACTGGTCATGCAAACATGGTAGCTGTTCTCAGAAACCAGTCTCATTCATTAGAATTCAGGAAGGCTGCAGTATTCCCAGGTATGACGGCTTCAGCCAAGGATTGCAATGCATACTTTTAAACTAGCAACACTAAAGACAAGAATACTTGTTCTTAGGGGAAAAAGTCACTTTCCCTGGCTGCTGCAATTCAGTTCCAGTGGTGTTCCGATGCTTTGTTTATGGAGTTACTGGGTGAGGGTCTATGCTGCACCCACTGGGAAGCGGAGACTAAGGTTATGTTAAGCCACACTTGCACCCTCCCATTTCTAGGCTGCTCCCAAATCCAAAGTGATTCCCATGTAATCCAGTTAACCAGGAGGCTGTCTACATTACAGCAGGGTAGGTCAGAATCTCTGGGGGGGGCTACATGCGTTCTCCCTGAGCCAGATCCAGGGCTCTTAAAGCCCCTTTATGGCACTCCAGGCCCTTTGCCCAGCATAAAGGGCCCAGAGCAGGGGTGACCCACTCACCCATTGAGGGGGGAGGGATAGCTTAGTGGTTTGAGCATTGCCTTGCTAAACCCAGCATTGTGAGTTCAATCCTTAAAGGGGCCATTAGGGATCTGGGGCAAAAATCTGTCTGGGGATTGGTCCTGTTTTGAGCAGGGGATTGGACTAGATAACCTCCCAAGGTCTCTGATATTCTATGATATGTCTCTAATGCATTTTTAAACCCCACAACAATGAGTCCAAGAACCCATATCTATAAACTTGGGCTCACGCTACAGCACCAAGAACAGCTATGCAGATGTTGTGGCTTGGGTTCTGAAGCCTACCTCTCATTCCCTGGGTTCAGAGCCTGAGCCCAAACGCCTACACAGCTGTTTTTAACACCGCAGCTCAAGTCCTGTAAGCTCAAGTCTATAGATCTGGGCTCTGAGACTTGCTACTGCAGGCTTTAAAATGCAGTGTAGACATGCCATAAGCCTATTACTCCTGGGGGAATTCTGTGCCACTGCGCAATGCAGAATTTTGCAGAAATTAATGCTGTGTGCACAGAATTTCCTTTCCCCCACAGAAATGGGCTTCAGTGCAGCTGGCCGCCACTAGGGGCTGCTGGACTGAGCTCACAAATAGAAGACACTGCTGGGGGGGGAAGTGAGGGAGCTAGAGGGTTCCCGGTAGTTGCAGTTCCCCACATGCCCTGAGGGAAGGAGACAGCGGCATGCAGGAAACTCCACACAAGCCCAGGATCAAGCATCAGGCTGTTTCTCCCCCTGGATCTCTGGACTCTGGGAGGGAGAGGAGGGAGTGTCTGGGCTTTTGGGGTAGGGGGTGCAGGTATCTGGGCAAGGGGGGCCTGCAGCTGGGCTCTGGGGGCAGGGGGTGCAGGTTTCTTGGCCATGGGGGCCCCATGACAGGGCTCTGGAGGAGGACAGGGTTTGGGGGGCACTGCATCTGGGCTCCGGGGGAAGAGGGTTATGGGTATCTGGCTCCCTGGCTGGGCTCTGAGAGAGAAGGGGGCAGAGAAACAGGAACTGCGTTGTCATAAGGGTTTCTTTAACTCTCGACTCCTGGGGGAATTTTTGTGTGTGTCTGTATTGTTACAGACATACTTGCTGACAGGTATTTTGAAATAAATTACCAAAATATTTGAAACTGATGTGGTTATGTAGTGTTATTTTGACAAATAAAATTTGCAGAATTTTGTGGAATTTTAAAATATTGTGCGCTGAATTTTTATTTTTTTGGTGCAGAATGCCCCCCAGGGGTAGCCTATTTAGTGCTTGTACAGACATGCAGACAGATACAGCCTCTGCCCTGGAGAGTTGCCAATTAGAGATCGCTCCAGAGTACCTGCCTGCATTGAAACACCACTGGACTTTGTGGATCTTTGCACTCGGAACCCAGAGATCTGGATCTGAATCTGTCATCTGACCAGGCCCCTAGCTTTATAGCAGCCTGAAACTAACCTGAGCTCTGAACACCTCAGCAGTTTGGGGTATTCAAAACCTGGATGCAAATTTTGCAACTTGAGCAACAACCAAACCCTAACAGACAAATGTAACAGTTCATGCTAAGAATCTGTAGTGATGCCACCCCCAGGCAGATCTCCCCTGGAATTCCAATATTGCCAGTTCTTGAGATTTTATTGTGAATCTTGTGATACTTGGTGTTCTTATTAAAGCCCCAGCTCCTGGAGTCATGTGGTCAGGTGAGACTCTCAACTTGTGTTAATAAAAAAGTTTGTTGCTAGCTCTCATGGTTGCAGGGAAAAGTCTGAGAAGGTAACATCCCCTAGATCTCAAACTAGAAGGAAAATAAAAAGAATCTAAAAATATTATCTTTAAAACTCTCATCATTTTAAAGCAAATCTCATGATTTTCTGAGGCCTGCTGCATGCAATATTGGAATTCTTCATGGGAAACATGGGATTTAAGGAGGAGAGACGGTTACTTGGTGCCTGGGAAGGGGGCAGCTATTCCATGGTACATGAAAGTGTGTGTGGAAGCACTGTACAAGAGAAGGCATGAAGCCCTTAATAGGAGAAAGAAACAAAGGGAACACGTGGTAGGAATGTGAGGCATGTGAATTGAGTTACAGAGCCAGTTACACCTGTGCATCTCTGCGACCATTAGTGAGGTTTGCCTGGAGGTGAGAGGAGAATCTGGCCTGGAACATAACCAACAATAGCCAGTACTGGCTGAACAGAACAATTCCTGGAGACATTTATTATTGGGGAATTACCAGTGGATGCTCATTTCTCTGAGCCATGCTGCGCGAGTGTCTGTGTCTTTGCCAGATTTAATGGTCTAATTAGCGTGGACTCAGTCAGCTCCCTGCCTGGTACCCCTGCATAGACATGCTGTCCTCCCTCAATTCTGCTCTACTGTTTTTGCTAGTAGGCAAGCACAACTCCACTGTTCCTGGGTTCTGTTTCCTGTACCTTCCCCTTTTCTCTACCCTCTCCCATGCTCCAGGCTGCTCCCAGCTCAGGACTCCTGAGGAACAGATGAGGCTATCGTTGAAGTTCGTCACCTTACCACGACATTGGCCTGAGTGCTCCCTGCTGGTGGTGGACTCTGAGGCACCCACCATCTTCACCCAGGGGCTGAGTTCCCTGCCCCCAGCACTCCCCGATGGAGAGCAAGAGACCCACACAGAGAGCAGAATCCAGGTCGTCCACTTGGCAGTGCAGACCTTCACCGACTGGTCCCCTGATGAGCCACTTTTAGCTCTAATTTCCATCCACTGCCCTCACTGAATCCTTTCAGGCCTGTGTGCGCAGAGGAACAGAAGGGAGTGGGGGGGATGATAAACGAGAACAGCCTCCTCTGTGAGGGATGCTGACAGGGCTCTTTGAACAGGACACTTTCCCTCACCCAACTGTAGAATCAAACCTGTTCCCTTTGCAGAAGTCCCTCGGAGTTTCCACCACACCTGTGCCTACTGCATGACTGAGTCCAGCCCTGGCATGGGCAGCTCAGCTCATGGGCAGGAAGTGTCACAAGAGGCCTTTGCTGTCAGATTGCTGATGCTGGCTGAAGAGCTAACCTGTCTCTCCCCTGCAGCCCAGCAGACAGCAGGGTTTGGCTGAAACACCTGTCAAGCAAAGGGGTAACAAGACCAGGGTGTTGCCAGACAGTGGAAATGCTTTCTAAACATAAGCCATGACCCCAAGCAGGTGTAGGGAGTGAGGGGATCACAGCCTGCCAACAATGAATCAGATCGCCTGTGTCCATCTCTTTAAGGAGTGTTGTAAGGCTCTGGATATAACAAAGAGTCAAAGGAACTTAACCCCTTGTGTGCCACATCTTGCCCCAGCAGAAAATCAGTTCACCCAGCAAGGCCCACCAATCCCCTTCCTTCACATCCTGGCCTCTTTATAGAGGGAACCTGTGGGAGGTTAATCACTAATCAATAGGAGGAAGGAGAGTGGGGATTAAACCCCTTTCTGGGTCCGACAGCAAACAGCAGCAGTTTACCTAGGATCTGGCCTGCGCACATGTCCCTGAGTATGAGAATACCAGCTCCACAACAGGCTATCGAAAGAGCAATAGAACAAATAGCATTAGTAAGTTTCTCAACAGGATTGGACATTTATGTGAGTAAGAACAGCATCCACAGTGACACTAGCTAAGATGAATATCATAAAGGCTATTGATTCTTCTGCTTCAGGGCAAGAACTGCTCACCAGCTGGGGTCAGCTCAAAATCTCCCCCCATAGGATAGAATTGCACAATTAGGTGCATTATGGGTGTTTTATGCCTTCCTCTGAGGCATCCGGCATGGGCCGCTGTTGGAGACAGGATACCGGCTAGATGGAATATTGGTCTGTTCAGCTCAGGCAGTTTTTATATCCTAATTCAAAATTTATAGCTCTCTCAACAAGACTCCATGCAGCGAAGTTGTGTGTTCTTCTCACATCTCGCTGTACCTCTTTGCCAGGTGGTGATGTAATTAGACAGCCCAGCCTGAAATATCCTTTGGCTTCAGTCTCTGAGGGAAAACGTACAAGGAGTGACTTGAACACTTGCATTTCTTAGGAAGAGTCTGGAGAATGATGCAGAAGAGTTGGCTACAGCAGCCAGAAGCAGCAATGCCAGGATGACATTGTGTCAAAATGCTTTACAGACACAAATAGATCTTCACAACAGCCCATGGAGTGGGTCAGTTACTCTTCCCCCTTTTCCAGAGTGGGAAACTGAGGCAGAGTGGAGAAGAAATTTGCCCAAAAGTTACCCAGCGAGTTAGTAGTAACTCCTGAAATCCCTGTGCTGGGCTCAGTCTCCTAGACCGTGCTGCCACCCTCAGTTGATGTAGGACTCATGGAAGAATTAGCCATACAAAAGCCAGATTATTGCTAAATGGTCCACTTCAGACTGCTCTGGAGTGAGAAGTGTTACTAGGGTGACCAGATGTCCTGATTTTATAGGGACAGTCCCATTTTGGGGGTCTTTTTCTTACATAGGCTCCTATTACCCCACCCCTCACCCCGTCCCGATTTTTCACATTTGCTGTCTGGTCACCCTAAGTGTTACCAGAACATTTCCTTTGCCTGACTGATTCCTGGGAGCCACAGAGCTGGGCTGGGGCTTAATCTAGCCTGGGAGTGACTTTCCTCCTCTTTACACCCTTTGTGTTTGGCTTCAGGGGCCTGACATCTCAGGAGCTCTGGCACAATTCAGCCCTCATGGGGAGCGTGCGTCCAGCCACTTAGACTGTATCGACACTAGCAAAAATGAGACCCATAATTCCTCTGCCGTGGTGGTAGCAATGGTGGAAGCTGTAATATACATAGGATTCAGGCTCTCAGGTGTTTTCCCCAATGCCTCATCTAAGTGTGCCAGACTTTTCTTGAGTGCCTTTAGTGTTTTAGGTGACAATGGGCGGTTCCATTAGGGCGAGAAAAGACAGCATTTCAAAAATTTTGTTTCATAACCTGTGCACAAGTTCACTCCTGTTTGAATGAAAGGACAACAAATTCATTGTTCAGATAACCAGGCAGAACCACTCAACTTCCCAGACACATCTGTTCAAGCTCACTGCTGGGTAGTATTGTCATCCTCATTTCACAGACAGAAAAATCAGACATTTAGGGCCAGATTTCCAAGGGCTCAGCACCCACAGGCAGGGCTGGGGTTTCAGAACTGGCAACTCCTTTTGTGACACACATGGCCAGAGTTTCAAGAAATCTCAGCCCTGGTCTACACTACGAGTTTAGGTTGAATTTAGCAGCATTAGATTGATTTAACCCTGCACCCATCCATTTTTGTCGACTTAAAGGGCTCTTAAAATCGATTTCTGTACTCCTCCCCGACGAGGGGATTAGGGTTGAAATCGACATCGCCGGGTCGAATTTGGGGTAGTGTGGATGCAATTAGATGGTATTGGCCTCCGGGAGCTATCCCAGAGTGCTCCATTGTGATCGCTCTGGACAGCACTCTCAACTCAGATGCACTGGCCAGGTAGACAGGAAAAGCCCCGCAAACTTTTGAATTTCATTTCCTGTTTGGCCAGTATCGCAAGCTGATCAGCACAGGTGACCATGCAGAGCTCATCAGTAGAGGTGACCATGGAGTTCCAGAATCGCAAAAGAGCTCCAGCACGGACCGAACGGGAGGTACTGGATCTGATCGCTGTATGGGGTGATGAATCAGTGCTATCAGAACTCGTTCCAAATGATGAAATGCCAAAATATTTGAAAAAATCTCCAAGGGCATGAAGGACAGAGGCTATAACAGGGACCCGCAGCAGTGCCATGTGAAACTTAAGGAGCTCAGGCAAGCCTACCAAAAAAACAAAGAGGCTCCGGGTTAGACCCCCAGACATCGCCGCTTCTATGATGAGCTGCATGCAATTCTAGGGGGTGCCCCACCACTACCCCACCCCTGTTCATGGACCCCTGCAAGGGGGGAGCCGCACGCAACAGGGATGAGGATTTGGGGGACGAGGAAGAAGAGGAGAAGGAGGAGGTTGAAGATAGCACACAGTAGGCAAGCGGAGAAACTGTTCTCCCTGACAGCCAGGAACTTTTTATCACCCTGGAGACAATACCCTCCCAACCATCTCCCAAGGCGGGCTCCCAGACCTTGAAGGCAGAGGAGGCCCCTCTGGTGAGTGTACCTTTATAAATATAATACATGGTTTAAAAACAAGTGTGTTTAATGATTAACTTGCCCTGAAGACTTGGAATGCATTCGCGGCCACTACAGCTACTGGAATGCATTCAGAGAGTGATATTCATGGTCACCTGGTTGAAATAGGGGAATTTTATTAAGGGGACATTCAGAGGCAAAATGTGACCTTGTACCAAAAGCACATGTGCTATGTAATGTTAACGGCTTGGTTCACCGCGAAAGAGTCTACCCATTGTTCTCTAAAAAATGTGTCTTTTTAAATACTCCTCTCCCTTTTATTTCCTCCTGCAGCTGCAAATGTTTCAATGCTCTCTCTATCATCTCCGTCCCAGAGGCTAGCACAGATAAGGCGGCAAAAAAAAAAAGCACTCGTGATTAAATGTTCTCTGAGCTCATGCAGTCCTCCCGCACTGAAAGAGCTCAGCAAAATGCGTGGAGGCAGACAATGTCAGAGTCCAGGAAAGCACAAAATGAATGCGAGGACAGGAGGGATGCGCGAGAGGATAGATGGCTGGAGCAAGATGATAGGTGGCAGCAGTGTGATGAGAGGAGGCAGGATGCAATGCTGAGGCTACTGGAGGATCAAACTAATATGGTTGAGTGGCAGGAAAGGCAGCAGGAGCACAGACCACCGCTGCAGCCCCTGTGTAAGCAACCACCCTTCTCCTCAAGTTCCATAGCCTCCTCACCCAGACGCCTAAGGGGGGCTCCGGGCACCCAACCACTCCACCCCAGAGGATTGCCCAAGCAACAGAAGTCTGGCATTCAATAAGTTTTGAAGTGCAGTGTGGCCTTGTCTTTCTCTCCTCCCCCACCACTCCACCCGGTGCTTCCCTCCTTCCCCACCCCTCCTGGGCTACCTTGGCAGTTATCCCCCTATTTGTGTGACGAATTAATAAAGAATGCATGAATTTGAAACAACAATGACTTTATTGCCTCTGCAAGTGGTGATCGAAGAGGGGAGGTCTTGGTTGGCTTACAGGGAAGTAGAGTCAACCAAGGGGGTGGGTTTTCATCAAGGAGAAACAAACAGAACTTTCACACTGTAGCCTAGCAAGTCATGAAACTTGTTTTCAAAGCTTCTCTGATGCACAGCGCACCCTGCTGTGCTCTTCTAACCGCCCTGGTGTCGGGCTGCACATAATCAGTAGCCAGGCGATTTGCCTCAACCTCCCACCCTGCCATAAACGTCTCCTCCTTACTCTCACAGATATTGTGGAGCACACAGCAAGCAGTAATAACAATGGGAATATTGGTTTCGCTGAGGTCTAAGTGCGTCAGTAAATTGCGCCAGCGCGCTTTTAAACATCCAAATGCACATTCTACCACCATTCTGCACTTGCTAAACCTATAGTTGAACAGCTCCTGACTACTGTCCAGGGTGCCTGTGTATGGCTTCATTAGCCATGGCATTAAGGGGTAGGCTGTGTCCCCAAGGATAATTATAGGCATTTCAACATCCCCAATGGTTATTTTCTGGTCTGGAAAGTAAGCCCCTTGCTACAGCTGTTCAGACAGACCAGAGTTCCTCAAGATTTTATCAATACATTAGAAGCAAGAGGAAGACCAAAGACAGGGTAGGCCCACTGCTCAGTGAAGAGGGAGAAACAGTAACAGGAAACTTGGAAATGGCAGAGATGCTTAATGACTTCTTTGTTTCGGTCTTCACCAAAAAGTCTGAAGAAATGCCTAACATAGTGAATGCTAATGGGAAGGGGATAGGTTTAACAAGTTAAAAATCACTTAGAAAAATTAGATGCCTGCAAGTCACCAGGGCCTATTGAAATTCATCCTAGAATACTCAAGGAGCTAATAGAGGAGGTATCTGAGCCTCTAGCTATTATCTTTGGAAAATCATGGGAGACGGGAGAGATTCCAGAAGACTGGAAAAGGGCAAATATAGTGCCTATCTATAAAAAGGGAAATAAAAACAACCCAGGAAACTACAGACCAGTTAGTTTAACTTCTGTGCCGGGGAAGATAATGGAGCAAGTAATTAAGGAAATCATCTGCAAAGCCTTGGAAGGTGGTAAGGTGATAGGGAATAGCCAGCATAGATTTGTAAAGAACAAATCGTGTCAAACCAATCTGATAGCTTTCTTTGATAGGATAACGGGTCTTGTGGATAAGGGAGAAGCTGTGGATGTGGTATACCTAGACTTTAGTAAGGCATTTGATATGGTCTCACATGATATTCTTATCAATAAACTAGGCAAATACAACTTAGATGGGGCTACTATAAGGTGGGTGCATAACTGGCTGGATAACCGTACTCAGAGAGTTGTTATTAATGGTTCCCAATCCTTCTGGAAAGGCATAACAAGTGGGGTTCCGCAGGGGTCTGTTTTGGGACTGGTTCTGTTCAATATCTTCATTAACGACTTAGATATTGGCATAGAAAGTACGCTTATTAAGTTTGTAGACGATACCAAACTGGGAGGGATTGCCATTGCTTTGGAGGACAGGGTCATAATTCAAAATGATCTGGACAAATTGGCGAAATGGTCTGAGGTAAACTGGATGAAGTTTAACAAAGACAAATGCAAAGTGCTCCACTTAGGAAGGAAAAATCAGTTTCACACATACAGAATGGGAAGAGACTGTCTAGGAAGGAGTACAGCAGAAAGGGATCTAGGGGTTATAGTGGACCACAAGCTACATATGAGTCAACAGTGTGATGCTTTTGCAAAAAAAGCAAACATGATTCTGGGCTGTATTAACAGGTGTGTTGTGAGCAAGACACGAGAAGTCATTCTTCCATGCTACTCTGCGCTGGTTAGGTCTCAACTGGAGTATTGTTTCCAGTTCTGGGCACTGCATTTCAAGAAAGATGTGGAGAAATTGGAGAGGGTCCAGAGAAGAGCAACAGGAATGATTAAAGGTTTTGAGAACATGACCTATGAAGGAAGGCTGAAAGAATTGGGTTTGTTTAGTTTGGAAAAGAGAAGACTGAGCGGGGACATGATAGCAGTTTTCAGGTATCTAAAAGGGTGTCATAAGGAGGAGGGAGAAAACTTGTTCACCTTAGTCTCTAAGGATAGAACAAGAAACAATGGGCTTAAACTGCAGCAAGGGAGGTTTAGGTTGGACATTAGGAAAAAGTTCCTAACTGTCAGGGTGGTTAAACACTGGAATAAATTGCCTAAGGAGGTTGTGGAATCTCCATCTCTGGAGATATTTAAGAGTAGGTTAGATAAATGTCTATCAGGGATGGTCTAGACAGTATTTGGTCCTGCCATAAGGGCAGGGGACTGGACTCGATGACCTCTTGAGGTCCCTTCCAGTCCTAGAATTTATGAATCTGTGAAAGATGCAAGCGTCATGTACCTTTCCCGGCCATCCCACTTCGATGTTGGTGAAAGGTCCCTTGTGATCCACCAGTGCTTGCAGCACCATTGAAAAGTACCCATTTTGGTTTATGTACTGGCTGCCAAGGTGGTCCGGTCCCAAGATAGGCATATGCGTTCCATGTATTGCCCCACCACAGTTAGGGAATCCCATTGCAGCAAAGCCATCCACTAGGACCCGCACATTTCCCAGAGTCACTACCCTTGATACCAGCAGCTCAGTGATTGCATTGGCTACTTGGATCACAGCAGCCTCCACAGTAGATTTGCCCACTCCAAATTGTTTCCAGACTGACCAGTAGCTGTCTGGCGTTGCAAGCTTACAGAGGGCTATTGCCATTCGCTTGTGAACTGTGAGGGCTGCTCTCATCTTGGTATTCTTGCGCGTCAGGGCAGGGGAAAGGAAATCACAAAGTTCCATGAAAGTGCCCTTACGCATGTGAAAGTTTCGCAGCCACTGGGAATCATCCCAGACCTGCAACATATGTGGTCCCACCAGTCTGTGCTTGTTTCCCGGACCCAGAATCGGCGTTCCACGGCATGAGCCTGCCCCATTGCCACTAGGATATCTAGATTGCTGGGGCTCGTACTCTGAGAGAAGTCTGTGTCCATGTCCTCATCACTCTCGTCACCACGCTGCCGTCACCTCCTCACCTGCTGTGACGGGTTGGATCACAGAAACCCCCTTGGGAGCTGCCACCCGATGTGCAAAGACTACCCCTGCTCCTGTTTTCCCTGCCAGCTCAGGACTCCAGCACCCTGTCTTGCTGAGCCAGACACTCCTGTTTGGCTCCAGACACAGATCCAGGGTCTGAATCACTTGTCCCAAAGCTGCAAGTTTACCTGAAAACAGCTCACAGTAGTGTGCTTGTCTTTGGCACTCAGATGCCCAACTCCCAGTGGGGTCTAAACCCAGATAAATTCGTTTTACCCTGCATAAAGCTTATGCAGGGCAAACTCATAAATTGTTCGCCCTCTATAACAATGATAGAGAGATATGCACAGCTGTTTGCTCCCCCAGGTATCAATACATACTCTGAGTAAATTACTAAATAGAAAGTGATTTTATTAAATACAGACAGTAGGATTTAAGTGGTTCAAAGTAGTAACAGACAGAACAAAGTAAGTCACCAAGCAAAATAAAATAAAATGCGCAAATCTATGCCTAATCAAACTGAATACAGATAATCTCACCCTCAGAGATGCTTCAGTAAGTTTTTTCTCAGACTAGACTTCTTCCAGGCCTGGGCACAATTCTTTCCCCTGGTACAGCTCTTGTTGCAGCTCAGGTGGTAGCTAGGGGATTCTTCATGATGGCTCCTCTCCTTCTCTGTTCTCTTCCACCCCTTTATATATCTTTTGCATAAGGCAGGAACTCTTTGTCTCTCTGGGTTTCCACCCCCCCTCACTGGAAAAGCACCAGGTTAAAGATGGATTCCAGTTCAGGTGACATGATCACATGTCACTGCAAGACTTCATTACTCACTTGCCAGCACACACACATACAGGAAGACTCACAGGTAAATATAGCCATCTGCAGACAATGGGAGTCATCAAGATTCCAAACCATCATTAATGGTCCACACTTTACACAATTACAATAGGCCCTCAGAGTTACATTTTATATTTCTAGTTTTAGATACAAGAGTGGTACATTCATACAAATCAGATGATCATACTCAGTAGCTTATAAGCTTTGTAATGATACCTTACAAGAGACCTTTTGCATGAAGCATATCCCAGTTACGTTACATTCACTTATTACCGTATTTTCTCTAAAACTATCTCAGTTACATTATATTGACTTATTATCAAGTTTTTATAAAACCATATAGACTGCACAACGTCACACCTGCTTTTGCAGGTTCTGGTTCTGCACATACTGCAGGATAATGCATGAGGTGTTTACAGTGCTCATAACTGCCGCGGTGACCTGAGCGGGCTCCATGCTTGCTGTGGTATGGCGTCTGCAGGAGAGCAGAGTTGCAGCGGAAGCGGTGGATGATGGAATAGATTTATGCCACGAGAATAGATATTTATAGAGAAAGGCGAGAGGACCTGCGAGGTGAATTCATGAGAGCAGGAAAGCAGAGTTGCAGCAGAAGGGGGAGCCCATGACAGCCAACATGGAGAAATTCGCTATTGATCGAGACAAGAGCAGGAAAGCAGAGTTGCAGCAGAAGGGGGAGCCCATGACAGCCAACATGGAGAAATTCGCTATTGATCGAGACAAGAGCAGGAAAGCAGAGTGGCAGCAGAAGTGGTGGTTGTTTTGCAGACCTACTGCACCGTCTGCTGCCAGGACACAACAGCAGCGATGTCCGTTAGCTGAGCTGAGCGGGCTGCACGCTTGCCGTGGTATGGCGAGACATGAACAGGAGAGCAGAGTTGCAGCGGATGCCACAAGAATAGATATTTATTTAGAATGACAAGAGGACCTGTGAAGTGGATTCATGGCACTAGGAGAGCAGGAGAGCAGAGTGGCAGCAGAATCGGTCGTTTGAGGACAACGGTTAGCAGTCCTACTGCACCGTCTGCTGAAAGCAATATGGCACCCACACGGAAAAAAGGCGTGAAACAATTGTCTGCCGTTGCTTTCATGGAGGGAGGGGTGACTGACAACATGTACCCAAAACCACCCACGACAATGTTTTTGCCCCATCAGGCTTTGGGAGCTCAACCCAGAATTCCAATGGGCAACCGAGACTGCGAGAACTGTGGGATAGCTACCACAGTGCAACGCTCCAAAAGTCGACGCTAGCCACAGTACTGTGGATGCACTCCACCGACTTTATGCGCTTAGTGGGGACACACACAATTGACTGTATAAAATCGTTTCCGAAAAAATCGACTTCTATAAATTCAACCTAATTTTGTAGTGTAGACATACCCGCAGTGCCCAACATGCTCAGCTCTTTTGATAAGCAGGACACAGCTTGTTGTCTAAATGGGAATGGGGTTCTTTTGGAATCTGGCCCTGACTGTGGGTACTGAGACCTCTTGAAAGTGTAGCCTACAAAGGTTACCTTGTGGCTTGCTCCAAATGTCACAGTGAGTCAGTGGCAGGCCTGGAAATAGAACCTAGAAGTCCTGATTCAGACTCCTGCAAAACCACCTTTATTTGTGCACCAGCGTCTCTACTGATGCCAGCATGGTTCTGGAAATAGCAGTTTCACTGCTTCTGCACAGGCACAAGGGGGAGCCGAGTGTGGGTTTTCCGTTTTGTTGTTGGACCTACAACAATGAAAACTTAATATACAAAGCGTACTGGTGACCAAAATGGTGATTCGTTTATGTTCAAATCCAGTGTTGTGCATATGCTATGAAAGTGACCTGCACAGGTGAGTTAGAAGCAGAGACAGGAGTGGAACCCAAGAGACCAGGTTTCTGCACTAACCACTAGTGTACACTTCCTTGTTATAGGCTGGGAGCCTGACCTGATCCCAGAATTTTGCCCTCTATTTCCAAAGACGAGACCTTGGAGTGAGTCATAAATGTGCCACCTCAGCTCCTTGCCAGGACTCCTCTTCCAATTCCCATTGCCAACAGCAATATAGCAGCCCTAACCTCAGGCAGATTGTTGGTCCCCCCCTAGAGCGTATCCTCGCTGTATGTTTCCCCGAGTCCTGCTTTCCTTTCCCATCTTTGTCTGTCAAGAGGGCAGTACTCTAATTTAAAGGGAATCCAGACCAAATAACAAAGAAGATATAAAGCCACTGTTTCAGATAGCAGGCCGATCAATGCTTTTCATGCAAAGTTATGCTTTCTGTGACTAATAAATATTGATCTTTTCTGTTCCCATGCAGCACTGCAATAAACAGTGACTTAAGTATCTGCCAAAGCTGAGCAGCCTCCATAGCTTCTGATATGCATCAGCTTTCTAATTTTAGCCCCATCTCCCCCACAATTGCTAGCTGGTACATTTTTGCACTTGCTATTGTTCTTGCATTTGCCTTAACCCACTTAGTACCATGCCACTACAGTGTCTATAGCATTGCATAACCACCTTTGAACAGGTGGAGCCCATGTCCTGTGTCACAGTGAGGCACAGGTGCATTTGGATGTCTCACAACATGGGGGCAGCTGAGATGGCTAAGGAGATTGCCCTTTTCACACATCCTTTGGTGTTTGTCTTCAAACACTCAAGAAAAGGATGGAAGAGGTTGAGCCAGGATAGAAGAGGTGCTGGAGAAAAGCAGGGTCACATTGTGGGCACGCTGTAGATGGTAAAGTATGGTTAAGAACAGAAATAATGGGAACACAATGTTCCTGGGCACGGAAATCAAGTCAGCCTTCGTGTCCAGGGCCAGGCTGCTGGGAACTTTTTTAATCAAAGCCCTGAGACTCAGTAGTGAAGTGCCTGACTGTGACCTTCTCTGATCATATTGGCACCTCATGGGCACCCAGACAGCCCTGACTAACCTCCCAAAGACTGGTGGACTCTCACATCACATATGTGTAAGTGACAAGGTTCAAGACAGGGGAGAATAGCTGGATTCTCCAGAGGGTAAGATCTTCTCTGGTTGTTCCAAAATCCCAGTCAGGAATCCAAAGGGGGTATCCGCAGGAGATTACAAAAGCCTTCTTTAAATACAAAGTAAATCTAGTACTGAGTAAACCTCAAGTGGCTCTGTACCTGTAAACCACAGCTGGGAATCTCAGCAGAAGAGGTGATTTGGGGCATTTAAATTCCTGCTGCCAGTTGGGCCTCAGAGCGCACCAGCACCTTCTCCTCCCCAGCCCTGCCTCTGGGCACAGTGACATCCAGGGAAGGCAGAGTGATGAGAAGCAAAGTTAGCCCAGCTGCACTGAACTTCAGAAATGTCTGGGGTTCAGATTCCTGTTTGGGTGGCAGTTCAGCTCTTGCTTTATCCAAACAATTTTGCCCATCCCTAATAAACACCTCATAACTAATGACAAGTTCCTGCAGTTTACTGGATAATGACACCAAGGGGTGCAGAGAGGTAAGTACCATGGAAGTTGCACTAGGGTTTAGGAAACAGGACTCATTGTGCAATTGTTCTGGAACTGCACTGCACTGACCAACGCCAAGGAGGATTTCACTAACCTGGGTGTGTTATTCTGTGAAATGAAAGCAATGCTGAAGGATGGTGGAATCCCAGTGTCCAATGGAGAATGAGGAAAAAACAGCTTATGGTTCCAGAGGAGCAAATTAATGTACCAGGGTCACATCAGTCTTATTTGAAAGCCCAGGCAGGCTCCTAACCGGTTGGAAGGATGGTCCACTGGATATGGTACTAGGCTGGGATTCAGGAGACCTGAGTTCAGTTCCTTGCTCTACCAGAGACTCCCTGTGGGACCTTTAGCAAGTCATCTAGCCTCTGTGTCTCAGTTCCCCCACCTGTACAATGTGGATAGTAGCA
Source organism: Trachemys scripta elegans (assembly GCF_013100865.1). Taxonomy (NCBI): domain Eukaryota; kingdom Metazoa; phylum Chordata; order Testudines; family Emydidae; genus Trachemys; species Trachemys scripta. The sequence goes on from NC_048307.1 coordinate 42,743,866, forward strand.
CTGCCCTACCACCTGGGGTACTGGGAGGGTAAATGCATTAAAGAGGGGGAGGTACTATGGTGATGGTGGCCAGACAAAGTGCCTAAAACAGATTGACCATGGCAAGTCCAGAGGTCCCCATGCTCTCATTCCTGCATGGAGGGTGTGTGAGCGATTGTATTTGCTCACTACCATAGAAAGGAGCTGCTTTCTCTGCCCCTGAGCAGAGTGGCTCAGATTCATCCCTGCTGTGAGCAATGGAGTTAGCCTGTTAAGCATGAGACTAGAAGCCAGGAAAGGCCAAGGTCCTTCAGGGCTCTTTGCAATCCCAGGAATTCCATTGTGTATGATACACACAGCCTGATCCTCATAGACAATGCTGCTTAGTGCTCCAGAGGGAGGAGTACAATGTGCCCCCTTCCCCACACACAAACACCTGACCTTCTGTGTAACCTTGTGCCTGGGAACCAGATTCACTGTGCTAATGCATCTCCGCTTATTTATACCCAGAGATACCACTCATGTCTGAGTAATTGCCCCTGCCTTCCGTGAACTGTATTAGTTTCTGCATAATGCCTAAAACTGGGCCTATTAGCCAGGGACTGAGGAATACGATTCATATTCCTGAAAATATGACCTTCCAGCATAATGTGCTTTACACAGAACCTCTGACAAGCCCTGTCTCCAAGCCCACAATGGGAGCCATGTACTGAGAAAATTCAATATCTTCCACTGTTGTGTGCAGTGTTGGTCCCAAGATATTAGAGAGGCAGGATGGGTGAAGAAATCTCTTATCAGAACAACTTCTGTTGGAGAGAGAGACGACCTTTCAAGCTTACACAGAGCTCTGCTTCAGGTCTGGGAAAGGAACTCAGTGTGTCACAAGGTGGAACAGATTGTTTAGCATAAGGAGTTTACATGTTGAAAGAGATTTAAGGATATCATCAAATCCTTCCCCAAACAACTTTAAGAGAAACTCTATAATCTCATCCCCCACAAATCCATCCCAGGAACCTTCTACATGCATCTCAAGATACACAAATAAGGGAACCGAGGCAGACTCATCATATCTGGCCACAGCACTCTTTAGTGGCGGGGTATCAGGACTCATAGAAGACTTCCTCAAACACTAACCATACAGAGGGCCAGTTTCCTCCAGGACACAACCAACTTCCTCCAGAAACTCCACAAGTTCAACAACCTCCATCAGAGCACCATCCTTGCCACCATACATGTAATCTCCCTGTATACCAACATCCCCCATGAAGACAGCACCGCTGCCTGCCTCAAATATCTACAAGACAATGGCCAACCTTCAGAGATCCACCCCAAACACATCGCCAAACTCATCCATTTCATCCTCATTTGCATCAACTTTATATTCAACAACAAACACTTTGGGCAAACCATGGGAAAAGGCCTGGGCACCAAGATAGTTCCTCAATATACCAACCTCTTCATGGGTCATCCTGAGGAAGAATTTCTGGACAAATACAGCACAAAACAAATTATATACCTCAGATACATCTATGGCATTTTCATCCTCTGGACAGGCAACCTAAACTCCCTCAGACTTCCATCACAACTTCAACAACAACCATCCATCCATCAAACTCTCTCTGGAACATTTCTGCACTAGCATCAGCTTCCTGGACACCACAATCAGCTTCCACAATAGGCAGCTATATACAAAGAAACCCATGGATCACCACACTTCTCTTCACAGATCCAGTAGCCACCCCAAACACACCAAGAAATCTGTTATCTACAGCCAGATACTCAGATACCACAGAATATGCTCTGAGGAGAAAGTCTGGGATATGCACATTAACACACTTAAAAACGCCTTCACCAAACAAGATCACTCCATGACAGAATTAGATTGCATCATGGAATGTGCCACCCAAATACCCGACAGACCCTGCTTCAATATGGAAAAAACCCTCTGACTTCACTTTCTTTGTTGTCACCTACCACCCAACGTTGGAATCCATAGGGGGTATCATTAAACAATTACAACCCATAATCGATGGGGACCACATTCTGAAAGACCCTCTTCTGGCCTTCAACCCCCGTCCCCGCAACCTCGCCAAGCTCATCCTCAGAAGCAAGCTCCCCATACACCAAGACCCACAACTCAAAGCAACACCAGATCCTGCCAGAACAATAGATGCAAAACCTGCAGACATATCTCCACTGCTACAATTATCAATATCCCCCCCCCAAACACACCTTTCAAGATCCATGGGTCCTACACATACACCACATGCTGTGATAGGTATCTCATCCAGTGCCCTAAATGTCCCAATAGCATCTTTGTGGGTGAAACCAGACAACCACTATGCTCTCGACTAACTCACACAAAAAATGACAAGAAGCAAAAACACTGTATCACCTGGGGGTGAACACTGTTCACAAAAAGAAGAACAGGAGTACTTGTGGCACCTTAGAGACTAACAAATTTATTAGAGCATAAGCTTTCGTGGACTACAGCCCACTTCTTCGGATGCATATAGAATGGAACATATATTGAGGAGATATATATACACACATACAGAGAGCATAAACAGGTGGGAGTTGTCTTACCAACTCTGAGAGGCCAATTAATTAAGAGAAAAAAAAAAAAACTTTTGAAGTGATAATCAAGCTAGGCCAGTACAGACAGTTTGATAATAGGTGTGAGAGTCCTTATTCAAACCGGAGTTTGGAGTCTGACAGACCTGCGGGTGGCTATATTACAACAGAAAAACTTCAAAAACAGACTCCAAAGAGAGACTGCAGAGCTAGAATTGATATGCAAACTAGACACAATCAACTCCGGTTTGAATAAGGACTGGGAATGGCTGAGCCATTACAAACATTGACTCTATCTCCCCTTGTAAGTACTCTCACACCTATTATCAAACTGTCTGTACTGGCCTAGCTTGATTATCACTTCAAAAGTTTTTTTTTTTCTCTTAATTAATTGGCCTCTCAGAGTTGGTAAGACAACTCCTACCTGTTTATGCTCTCTGTATGTGTGTATATATATCTCCTCAATATATGTTCCATTCTATATGCATCCGAAGAAGTGGGCTGTAGTCCACGAAAGCTTATGCTCTAATAAATTTGTTAGTCTCTAAGGTGCCACAAGTACTCCTGTTCTTCTTTTTGCGGATACAGACTAACATGGCTGTTACTCTGAAACTGTTCACAAAATGACCACTCCACATCTGACCTCTCAATCCTTATCCTCAAAGGAAATCTATACAACACCTTCATAAGACAAGCCTAAATTCTTAATTTAGGAGCTTAAATTCATAATTTTAGACACCAAAATTCATGGAAGACTCTGGATTTATGGCTGATTACAACAATCTATAACCCACTAACCCTCCATTGTCCTATGACTGCAGAGGTGTTAGCTGTCCACTTCACCTTGAATGGTCTCTTACAACATTAACTCCTTATGCTAAACAGTCTATTCCACCTTTTATTTAGCTGTGACGCTCAGAGTACCTTTCCCAGACCTGAAGAACAACTTTGTGTAATCTCGAAAGCTTGTCTCTTTCACCAGCAGAAGTTAGGCCAATAAATTACCTCACCCATGTTGCCTCTCTAATGTACTGAGAAGGTATTTCACAGCAACAGGACTAGTGTGAAAAGCCTCCAAACAGAAAGACATGGACTGGGGAACAGGAAGCTTAAATAAACCACATTTCCCCTTGATTGTGAATGGACTTGTTAGAGAAGCTCTCCCTTTCCTGGGATCCTCCCCTTCTCCCAACATCCCCCGGGAAAAAAATCTATCTGGAAGGAGGTTGCTGCGGTAGCAGATTTGCAGGCATAAGAGTTGAGGAATCAATGAGGCTCTGAGCACCGAGAGCCGGTGGGGAGAGTCGTTCTGCACTTTTCTGACACCAGGAATAAATGATTCAGTGGGGGAAAAAATAGCTCAGATGAGGCTGGAATTACCCACTGGAGAGATATTTCATCGTGAGGAATTGCACTCACTGCAGTGTTCATCTCAGTGAGTCACAGTGAGACTTAATATCGAGCAAAAGGTCAAACCCAAATGGGAATCATTACAGCTTCTTATGCATCCAAACACAAAGCAGTTTGTATGCATGTAGAGTACACACCTCTGGAACCAGGCCCGGCGTGCCAGGGCTGTAACATACACACGCACGGCTCAGTGTGAGAGAACAGGATGTGTGCACAATAGTCCCAATATACTATGTGTATATTCATAAAATTCAGGGAACTTTCGGGTTCCTAAAGTGGATTTGCAAAACATTAATCACCCTTTGCTTCCTACATTGTTATTAATCATCATCCCTATCAATTACATTGCGCTTTCCATCTTCCAGACATGTTACCAATGCTAACTCATAATTCCTAGCTGGGAAGCGGTTGCAGAGCCTGGAAAGGAAACGGCTTGACTCCCAGTTGTGTGTTCCAACCATTCACCATACTGCTCCCCACCAAAAGGTTACCATCTCAGCTACGACCCTGTAACACACACACTGGCTGAGCTCTGAAAGGCAAGAACAGTAAAACATGGCCAGAGGGCCGAACTGCTCCTGCTCTGGGGCTCTCTTGCCTGACACCATAGGCCGGGGATGGCCCTCTTGTAATCCACAGCATTGCTTTGACCCAACGGCATCATTTTATTACTATCACTTTTCAAACCCAGTTGTTTTTCATTAATGCACCTTTTGGGCTTTTCCCCTTGGCCTGTGCCTGCCCCCGCCCCACCCCCAGCTGCATGCTGATTATGGGCTTTCTGGGCACGAGGGGCACCCTCTCTGCCAAGGAAGTGCTGGCAGACTGAGAGCTGAGCTCCAAGTCCCTCTTTGTGGTGGAGGGGACTCAGTCACTGAGATGTTGGCTCATCCTCTTCCTACCTGTCTCCATCCAGGTAGACTGAAGGCAGACTGATTGTGTGTGTGTGGGGTCTTCTGACTTTCCTTCACTTCCGGCACCACCTCATACTGAGCTTCCCATCACTGCCCCTTCGTCTTTCCCTCTTACAGCAGACGCTGTGATGAGTTCATTCAAAAATTTCAGGCTGCTAGCAATGTCTTAACCAGTAGCCTGATAACTTCAATGAACTATTAGATTTCTCAGGCTGGTGCAGTCACCAGTTCCCTGCTGTGGTGATATACAAGATAAGGCCATAAGGTCAGCTACAGCAGTAAAGGACACTGTGGGCCTAGGAGGGGCTTGGACAGCTGCATGGCGAGCTTTACTGTACAACATAGACATAGCTTGAAAGAATATCCTCCCTTTTTCAAGGCCAAACGCACATACAACAGGGCTTCCCTCAGCCCAAATGCAGAGTAAGGGGGTGAGGCACACTGGATGCCGCCAAGGTCTAAAGCAAAGGTCAAATATGTGGTAACTTTAGCCAAGCCTCACAGAGGAAGGGAGGCAGAGGGAGAGGTTTAACTCATTCCCTACAATCTTCTGGATAAAATCCACACCAGGTCTCGCACTGGGCTTGATTTTCTATTTCCTTGCTCCAGGTATTGTCATTTACACCTGTGCCAAGTGGGCATGGAACATGCCACTCTGCTACGGTAGCGTCTCATGCTCACTTTGCGCAGAGGCAGATGATAACACAAGGGGCAAGGAAGCAGAGAATCAGGCCTTACTGCCCATAATGTTACTTAAACTTTGCCCCACTGGCTGCATCATCAGACTACAAGAGCTCCTATGCAGTGGTTACTCCGCCCAGGGTAATCAGATAGCAGGTGTGAAAAATCAGGACAGGGGTGGGGGGTAATAGGACTCTGTATAAGACAAAGCTCCAAATATCAGGACTGTCCCTATAAAATCAGGACACCTGGTCACCCTAATTCTGCTCTGGGAAAGCAGCTGCATCGCAGAGGCAGTGGCCATGTTTAACCCTCTCTAGTGGTTTCCTTTTGTAGGGTGCATTTGGGCTTTCCAGATTCCACTCAAGAAATCCAATCAGGCAACTCACCTGGGTATTGTAAATGACAGTGGCTTTTTCAAGATACCCAAAGCACTGTGGGTGCAGCTGCCTATCACAGATTATTATTGATCATGCAAAAACTTCATTGTTTGAAAAATATTTGTCACCATATTGGAGTGACTTTCCACCAGTGTCCCATTCCTGACTTGCAGTCCCCGTGCTATTCCAGCTCTGGTGCCCATGTTGCTTGGCTGACGAACTTCATTCCCTACGTCTCCTGGCTATTCCAGCCCTGCCCCACCCCCCACTCCCCCCATTCCTGACATGCAGCTCCCCCCAATATGCCAGCCCTCAGCACCATGCAAGTCTGCCAATGCACATCCATGGTAGCCTACAGCCATCCTGCTATTGCACTCCTGGGCCTCCTACAGCTCAGCCAATGCACCTCAGTCCAGATTTGCAGCCCCTACTGCTCTTGCTGGAGCACAGACTGCCAACTGTGACAAACTATTTGGTGGTTTCTGCGATGAAGCGAACAAACAGCCACAAGGGGCTAGGCTGAAACTACCAGATTCATTTCCACATGTAACTTAAACCAGATTTAATTTAGCTAGACAAGATTATTTTTTGTTTAAATATTTACAGTGAAAGCCCGGTGTAAAGCTAGGCTCCTGCTGGACAGCAGTCAAATAGCCACTCTCCCTCAATGGAAAATATGTTTTTAATTGAATATTTTAAAAATCCACAGAAATGTCCAAAATGCAGCCCTCCAAAATTCTTCTCAGGTCACTCCAGGGCCATCCCATGCATTAAGAGAGAAGTGCAGACACAAGAAGGAGGAAGAAATTGCTGACCTTTCTTTAAGGATGATGTTGAAGCAAATGAATAATGGCACACTAGTGCTGAGCCCCAGTCGTGGCGGAAATTGTAACAGGAGACAGTGGATTATCTCTGGAATCGCTGCTGGTGACCACACTGAATGAAATATTTGGAAAGTGTGATGCTGTAGATAGAAAACGTGGTCGGATCTGGCTTCTAATGATGTTTGGCTTTGTCCATCTATTTGCTTCTGGAAGCTAGATCACTCAGCTATGGATTAGAAGTGTAATTCTGGAATCTCTTCCTTTTTAAATCAGGATTTTTAGATTCAAACTTCAAACTGTTTGTTGGCTGGGGGGGCAATGAGAAAAGGAATTGCATAATAATACACGATTGCTTTTGGGCCCCACCCTATACGATGATGTCAATCTGTCTGAAACCAATCTCCCCCCCCCACACACTCTACCCTCGGAGCTTTGGGAGAAGTTTAGATCTAGATTTTGTGGCTGGGGGGGGGGGGGGGGGGCTGTGGTATATTGATGCTCAGAAGAGCTGAGTGTTAAGAATGATGAGAAACAGAGAGCTTAATGGCTATTGTACAAGCATAAAACCAGGCAGCAGGACAGTGCAACATTCAGGCTTTATTCCTTCCTCAGTGTATGCTGTCCTTTCCCATCAAGCACTTCCTGACAGCGATGTTCTCTAAGGGGATGTCTACCCTGCAAACAGAGTTATGATTGCAGCACGGGCTGGTATTCCTGCGCTACCTTTAATCTAGCTAGCACGGTAAAACCAGCGGTGAAGACGCAGTGGCACAAACTTCAGTGTGGGCTGTAGAAGCTCACCAGTAACCCAGGGTACATACTTGGGTTGTTACCTGGGCTGCAGCCCATGCCACCGCATGCCCACTGCTATTTTTACCCATGCTAGGTTGGTAGATCAAAGCTAGTGCAGGTATGCCTATCTGAGCTGCAATCACACTCTGATTGCAGTGTAGACATAAGTTCCTAGCTATCATCCTATACCTAAGCATACTACAGTGCACCCTACTGTAACAGCCCTATGGCTGCAGCACTATGGGAAAGTAACTTATTTTACCTGCAGAGGGAGGGCTGAATTCCAGTGGCAGATTTAACAGTGTAAGCAAATGCTGATGAGGCCTCACATGATCCAGCCCCCCGATCTGCCAGTGGCAGAGGAACAAGAGGTTTTTATTGGGGGGTCCCACCTGCCACCACATGTCCCACATTTAAATAACCTCTCACTGCCCCCACCTCCCACACTCATCCCTATCCTCATCCCTGCCCATCCCCATGCCATGCCATGTGCTCCCTCTGGCCTGGGGCCCTGCACCACTACAGCCATAACCATTGTTCCCGCCAGAGCCAGAACTGCTGCTGTGGGAGCCAAAGCAACTAACCTACACCGCAGCTGCTCCCATCAGAGCTAGAGTCAGAGTTCCTGGGAAGAGCAGCATGCCGGGTCCTGTTCCCCATTTGAATTTCCCAGGCAGTGGGAGGAGAGGAGGGGCCTCCGACCAAGCTGGAGGCTCTGCCATTGGCGGTCCCACTCATCACAATTCATGGCAGAGCCACCGTTTTGGAGGCACAAATTCAAATGTGGCAGTGGGGACTGGCACATTGCACTCCCAAGACGTTCCAGCAGGCTGAAAACACTGGCAGCAGCTTGGACCGGCATGTGCTGAGCAGCCCTGAGCTGCAAGGATCCTCCAAGTGCAGGGGCCCTCAGGGGCTGCACTTAAGGTTGCCAGGCATCCATTTTTTGACTGGAACAGCTAGTTGAAAAGGGACCAGGCTGCTAAAAGTCCGGTCGGTGGCGCAGCAGGCTCCCTGCCTGCCCTGGTTCAGCGCAGCTCCTGGAAGCGGCAGATCTGTCCAGCTCCTAGACACAGGGACGGCCAGGGGGGCTCTACACACTGCCCCTACCCCAAGTGCTGGCTTCACTGCAGCTCGCATTGGCCAGGAACTGCGGCCAATGGGAGCAGTGGGGGTGGCGCCTGCCAGCGTGGGCAGACCGCGTAGCCCCCTGGCTGCCCATCCGCCTAGGAGCCATACATGCTGGCCACTTCTGGGAGCTGTCTGATGTAAGCGCTGTCCTGCCAGAGCCCACACCCCTCACTCCCTCGTGGACCCCAACCTCCTACCCCAGCCCTGAACCCCCTCCCACACCCCAAATCCCTCATCCCTGGCCCCACCCCAGAGCCCACATCCCCAGCTGGAGCCCTTACCTCCTCCCACACCCCAACCCTCTGCCCCAGGCCCCCTCCCGCACCCAAACTCCCTCCCGGCACCCCTACCCCATCCTGCACCCCAACCCCCTGCTCCAGCCATGAGCCCCGTCCCACATCCCAAATCCCTCATCCCCAGCTCCACCCCAGAGCCTGCACCCCCAGTCAGAGTCCTCTCCCACACCCCAAACCCCTACTCCAGCCTGGTGAACAAGAGTGAGGGAGGAGGAGAGCAAGTGACAGAGGGAGGGGGATGGAGTGAGTGAGGGGAGGGGCCTTGAGAAAGGGGCAGGGCAAGGGTGTTTGGTTTTGTGTGATTAGAAAGTTGGGAACCCTAGCTGCACCTCCTGTTCCTCTGTCACTGCCATCTGCCCCGCTTGATTCTGAGGCCCCACCCTCACAAGTAGCTGAGTCAGTAACCTTTCCAAGGGGCCCCCTCCCTGCATCAGGGCTTATTCAATTGCATGGGTTGTATGTGTCATACTATCCCTGGCCATCAGCCCCCATTTTTATAGGGGTCACAGGGGACCCCACCCACCTGTCCTGCAATGCCTTTGCAAAATCCCACAGCACTTGAGCATGCCCAGTAGTAGTAGGAGTTTCTTACCCATCCTGCAGGGGTTGCAGCCACTGGCCATGCTGCAGTGCTGAAGGGGCTGCTGTTGGAGAATGTAATTTCTTTCCATATCCTCCTCTTGCCATGGGGCACAGAGAGGTAAGTGTGCCTTCTCTGGCCTCTCCCCCCCCCCCCCCCCCCCCGGCCCCACTCTAGGTCTACTGATAGAATCTGCTAGACTCTGCATAGAAAATAAATCCTGTGATTTATCTCCATAACTGAAGCATAAATTAAGCAACACAAAAATACACTTTATTTAGGCCTATAGTTCCAACTTATGTTCCAATATGAGAATAACTATCTGAAAATGAAAACCATAAATACAAATCCAAGTTTAGAAAATGAGAAGAAAGATTTTGTTATTATGAGCTGCCTCCAAAAATCCTAAAAAGCAGCAACTCTTGTTTTGTAAACTTCCGGGTCAACCCCACAGTATGAAATAGAAAGTCCAGGACTGGATCTCAATTCAGCAAGCATAAATCTGTCGTGTCAAGGTTTAAGTCAGGAAAACAACTCACTCAGTACCACTGAAATTGCACCTATAATAGTAGCTGATGATATTTCCTGAAAAAATTTGCTTGAAACCAGCACAACTGAAGACCCTGAGATGAGCTACAAACCAACGATCCAATAGACTATCTTAAAATCAAAAGACTCAAAGACCTGGAGATGAACTTGAAACAATCAAAGCCAAAGGCCCGGTAGATGAGCAGCTCAACAATGAAGCAGGTCAAAGCAGTCTTCCTGCTGAAATAGGTTTAAAGTTCCCATCTGGTAACCTCTACTTTCAAGATTCCATTTTATCACCAGAGCAATTGTGTATGCTTGTACAGATTGTTCCTTGCCAGTCCACTGAAAATGATATGCCAAATGAACAGTTTCCTGTTTCCCCACAAACAAGCCACCATTTTTCCATCTTCATTTTACAGAATGACAAATGCACTGCATGACAATTTGTGTGTCAAGTGGCTAGCATACGCCTATCTTTCAGATTATGCATACTATCACATTTGTTGGTTGATCTTTGAGATTTTATAACAGGTTTCAAAGATTGGAAGAATATGCTAAAGTCAATGTCTGTTCATGGGAGAAGCAAAAACATATGCAGAAGGACCATAGTATCAATCCATGTTTTGATACACAAGTATCTGAAAATATTAGGAAGTGGCAAGTAATAAAAATATTGCTTGACACAGTCAAAACTTTAGCTAATTTAGGTCTCTGTACCTATTGGGCTTCAGGAAGTGAAGCTTACGCCCGCCCACTGCTAAAGGGTCCCCCCTCAGCCTAAGGGGAGGATCCACAGGGCCTAAAACTCAAATAATTACGAGGGACAACTAATGTAAAAACAGGGACAGGAGTGCGGTCAAAGAGAAAACCCACAAACTGGGGTCCGAAGCCTAACGCTTGCAGAGTGCCCAGGAGATTCCCGTGGTCCACCCTGTCGAACGCCTTCTCCTGATCCAGGGACAGGAGGGCGAACGACAGACCATCCCTACACCCAAGTTCCAAAAGATCCTGGACCAGGTAGAGGTTATCAAAGATGCTACGGCCCGGGACGGTGTAGGTCTGGTCTGGGTGGATCACGTCCTCCAGCACGGACCCCAGCCGCAGCGAAATGGGTAAGTCCAGGGGGGGTAGGTGCGCCCATGAGCACTTGCAGAAAGTCTATGTGTGGCTGCCTGCCGCTGCAGGCCCAAACGATGTCAATAGGGCGCGGCAGGCCAGGAGAGCAGCAGAGTCCCAGAGGCAGGAGTGGAGGCAGATGGTAAATGGGCTGTGGGGGTGGTGGTGGAGGGGGCAATGGTGGTGGTGAGGGTTTGGGGGGGACACAGATGGACCAGGGGGCAGGCTCCATGCCACACCCCCTGTGTCCCCACAAACACAGTCTAGCCCCCCACCACTAGAGCACAGTTCGAAAATTACTCAGTCCTGAGCAGCCCCCTCCACAGTGGTCTCCAGAGTCCCGGGCGCTCCCTCAGCAGCCAATCGTCAACGTAGTCCTCTTTCTCCTCCTCCTCCAGGTTCCAGCAGCTCCCCAGGACATACGCAACAGCAGCAGCAGCAGCAGCTCCAGCAACCCTGGCAGCCAGGCAGGAAGGACCCCCCACAGGTGGTAGTGGTGATGGTAAAGGTGGGGTCTTGGCTTCTCCCTCCAGAGATGGTGGGGAGGGGGGGCTGGCCGGCAAGGCCCCCCCACCCCACGCTCAGTAGCAGTGGCAGCATTAGCAGCAGTCCAGGAAAGAAGCTCTAGCCAGCAGCAGCAACACAGGGAAGGAAGGGAGAAGGGAGAGCTCCAGCTAGCAGGGCAGGTGGAGAGGAGGAGAAGGAGGGAGAGCTCCAGCCAGCAGGGTAGCCACAGAGGACACTGAGCACGCTCTGTAGTGGGGTGGACACCTGTTCCTGCCCTGAAAGGGTTGGAAAAGCCCTGCAGAGGGCTGGGGCTGTGGAAAGGAGCAAAACCCCGGCTGATTGGCGGAAGTGGCTGCAGCTGGGGCTATGCCCCAAACTGAGCAACTAGGCCTTATAAGAAGGCCAGGACAGCCAGAAGCTCAGGAGTCTCATTGTGACTGGAGAGAGAGACAGGCCTGGCACCTGGGGACCTAGAGTGAGGCAGGGCTGGGAAGCCCTAGGCTGGCAATGCCCCAGGCTGCAGGACCTGGTCCTAGGCCCACGTAGGTACTGGGGTTGCAGAGGAGCAGCCTGAGGGTGGGTAAAGGCAGCCATTCTGAACCCCTTGTTGCCTGTGATGATTGGCTGATAGGGTGCGGGGGCTAGATGGTGACTGGCAGTAGCTATGACTGAGGTGATGTGGAGATAGGGAATGGGGGTTCCCCTGGGTGGGGAGACCCAGAGAGAGTGGGGTACTGCCGGGGGGCAGCACCCAAGACAAGGGCACTGGGGTCCGGGAGGGACACAGGGGGCCAATGACAGGCAGGACACCTGGCCTGCAGAGGGTGCTCTGATGACTGGTGAGCTAATTCCTGAGATGACCAGCAGGAGGTGCTGCTGGGTGAGTCTGTGGCTCATTAGTCTCCCTTTCCATGGTCAGCATGAAATGTTAGAGAGCAACAATTGTGGTATTTACTTGAGCATCATTAAGCTACTTGCCAGACATAATCCAATTTTTGCCCAACAGATCAGTGACACCAAGAGAATCAAATACTTGAGCAAGACCATTACTGATGAACTTTGGGTCTTTTAGCATCTGAAACCAGGAGGCACATAGTTAATAGCTGCACATAAGCTAAGCTTTTACTGCGTTTGCAGATGCAACCATGGATATTAGCCATGTTGATCAAATGGCCATTTTGCTTTGTTAATATGGGAAAATATTCATATTTTTCTTTAGACTCAATTCATGAGATTGTCTTTCAAGATGTATTATTTTACAAAAGACAGCGGGATGATCAATTTGCCTCTTGGAATCCAGAGCTACTTGAATTTCATGGTGTCAAGTCCTCTTGATAACATTTTAGCAGAAATGGAAATGTTGTCTCGACTGTTTCTCACCACTAGCCATGGAATGGTTAGTGCTGAACACACAATGAGCCCATGAAGACGTGTCAAAAAGTACATGTTTGACACTCTCACAGACATGGCTGAGTGACCCTGCTCTCCTTGCAGTTGAGAAAAATGAGACTGCAAGGTTGGAGCTGGACAGCATCATAGAACAATGTACCAAGGAAGAGTGTCCCCAGGGTGCAAGGTTGCAATAATTGGAACTACACAAGCGGGAGGGAGAGAGACACAGCTTTTGTTTAGGACTGGGCTTTGTTTTAAACTTTTTATATTTAAAAAAGCCTAAGGTGATGTGATCATTGGGCTGCATGTTTGCTGGCCGTGCTCTGACTCTGAAATCTGCCCCTGTTGATTTCACTGGGTTTTTTTTTTTAATGCTGTCTCTACATTTGAAGTTTAGTCTCTGGCCAAGGGTAAATGCTGCTCCAGTGTGAAAAGCTCCTTGTGGCAGTGCTGGGTACAGTTCTGCTAGGAAGAGAGGTGGGCGCATGCATCTTCTTACCCAGCCTGCTCTCGCACCTTGCTGCTTATTTGTGAAGTGATCAAAGACCCTGCTGATGTGTGTGGCATAAGTCCCTATTCAGATGGTGAGACACAGTTTGGGGGAGCTGGCAAACACACTATGCTATTTTCTCAGGCATGGTAGGAATCCCCCTCCCCCCACAACTGACATTAGGGACAGGGTACTGTAATCCTCCTTAGCCACATATGCACTCAATAAGGGGCACCCCAAAGTGCCTTTGTGGGTTTATCTGTTGAGAGCCCTTCCGGATGTCCTGCTGCTGCTTTAGAGATTGCCCACTTCAGCATGGCACTTTGCTACCTGGGCTGCAACTCCCCCTGCAACTATCCTTTAGTAAGAAGAACTACCCTATCCATGCCATTCTCCATTGCCATGTGACCATAGCCTCATTTACACCAGTGTGGGGGGTGCAAAGTGGTGTAAAGTTATTCTGATTGCGTGGCATATATTTGTGCCAAGTAGGTGTAATAAGAGATGACACGGCACAGTGGAAAATTGCTCCTTGGTTACTGAATTAGTAGCTGTGAATGGACTGCATGTAGAATGGGCATTTTAGAACCTTAACCTCCTGGGATGCAGGAGTTTTTGATTTAACTGCCTTATTTTCCTAAATGGGCTATGGGCAGAGAGATTCAGAACAAGTTCCGATAATGCCCAAGTAGTCACCACTTCTCTCAAATGCAGCTGTAGATGTTGGAGGTTCCTGTACCACTTCTAGGGTAGCACCTACGTGGTGTACAGTTGATGACTTTCCACTCAGATTTGTTCCATTCTCCCATGTAACCATGTCCAGCAAAGGGTGCAGCATCACAAGCCAACTTTTCTTTTCATCTCAACACAGAGAAGCTCCTCTCCAGCTATGGTGTGTGCGTGTGACCCTGCTGTGATCATCTAAATCCATCAGGCTCCCAGCTAATTCATGGGTGTACACAACTCCTTCCTCTCTTAAAAACTTCCACTCCGCACATGCTATCCACATGCACTGCCCCTCCCCGCAACTCGACTGTGCTGCCCAAGGCTCAGCCAAAGTGATCCCAACTCCTTTGACAAGCTGCTGGGTCCCAGCTGTTCCTTACTGCACCCTTTGCCTCCTCCGACTAGATCAGCCACAGACATGCAGACGTCAGCGTAGAGTTCCCGCTGCCCTGCAGGATGAGGAGCTGTTGAGGCTGACATGCAGACAATATCCTAAACAAACCATTCTGTATATAAACCCCTTGTAAATTGTTTACTTGGCTGATAAGGAACGATGGAGGAGCAGCAGATGGGGCCATGTTCTTCCCAGGTCTTGTCTGGGAGTAAAGCTGACACGCACTTGGAATGAGGGCGCGAATGAGGAAAGTACATAGAAGAGTCTTCAGGACCAGTCGGTCAATTCAGTACTAGAGCACAGTGGGAGATTGACAGCCATGGAAACTTCCTGAGAGCAGGCAAATGGAATTGGTCTTGGCTACCAGGACCTGACAGCTGCCTTCCAATGGTACAATGATGCTGTTGGCCAGTAGGCTTGTGACAACCGGTGACAGAACTTCCATGGGAGCCAGACCAAGAATATGGAACTTATTGCTGGAGGAAATGAGACTGGCCATTGATCTTGCCACTCTCAGAGCCATATATAAAACACACCTGTGAATGCCTCCTCCCCCCTCTTCCTCCCTGAGAGTATTCTCATTGATTCGTTCATGAGAAAAACAAAAGAAGGAAGAGAGAGAAAATACAGGCAACCCTTAAGAAATAGGAGGCACCCGGTGATTACGGTGAGGAGGGCTAAGTAGTTACAGAAAGGAGGGCTAGATGGATGAAAAGAGGGATGGGTATCAGATCAGACAGACAGCACGGGCATGGACACTATATGGTTCCCCTCCACATTTGTCCTGACTCCCAACTCCTGCTGACACCAATGGGTGATAAGGCACTGCTCACAGGCAAGACTTTCCTGAGATTTAAGGGACACTGTCAGGGCTGCTAAGCCCTAACCAACCTCCTTTGACAGTAGCCATGTACTGTGTGTGAAATCCATGCTACATCACTATATTTTACCCCTTCCATGACCCATTGCACAAAGCAGTTGTAAGGCGCTTGCTTGTCCCCAGCCCATGAAGGACCTGCTGTCACACCCAGTCTCTCTTTCTGGACAGTTTTATTTTCCAAACATAGGTAAAAACTCCAGACAGGTCCTCAGCTCACCCCTGGCTACAGCTCCCAGGGGATTTGCCCCTTTGCCTCTCTCAGTCCCTCCTGCTTCAGAGTCAGCTGCATGATTCTTCTGTACTCTTTTAACTGAGCACTGCCATCCAGGGCTTTCTGCCTGGGGGCTTTCACCAGTAGGTTCCCATGGCCTCCCCTGGCTGCATCTCTAAGGGAATTACTTGCTGCTCTATCTCCCCTTTCCTTACTGACAGCCTGGCTCTTCATGGTTCCAGGAACTGCCCTGCTGTTTTAATTGGCCAGTCTGGGAGTATCTATTTGGGCACATTAAAGTTGCTTAATTTCTAGGTGCCAGCCACCCTATGACACCAGCGCAGACTGCATGTCTCTTATCAAAGTGCATTATCTCATGGACACCCATGCAGATCCAGAAAGGGATCTAGATGTTGCAACACTGAGCATCATGGCGCCCAGCTTTTAGGCATCTAGAAAAGTCACAGGAACAAACACTGTGATCCACAAAACAGAGTAAGGCACCTAGGTTCCCCATACAAGGTATGGGAAGAGAATGCTACCTTAGGCTGCAAGCTATAAACGCCAGCAGGCAATGCAGGGAGCTGCCTAAACTAGCCAATGGGAGGTGCCGAGCAGAGGGGTGTGTATTAAGCCCCACCCCTTTCCCAGAATCGGTGGGTAAGTCTGGACTGCAGGGAGGTGCCTCTCTAAGCTTTGCAATCCATGAGCAGGAACTCGCTGCCTGGAGGTGGCTTAGGTGCCCAAAGTGTTTCTTGTGGGAATGAATTTATGATTTATAATAAGCACTTAGAAATTTCATGTTTCCCTTCCAAAAAGCACTGGTGCCTTCTCCTTGTGCTCACATGGGCTTGTTGTTTTAGGAGCTGCTCTGACCAGCCTGGCACTTAATCTTGTTTTCTCAACTGGCCCTGAACACAGCTTGTCTTTTCCTGTGCTTGGAGCTAGGCAGTGTTAGCACCGGCTTAGCAGCTCCTATTGCTGACAGCCATTGTCAGCACAGGGATATTTTCTAGCATGGAGCAGGCATCTAAGAAGATGTAAAACAATGGTCCTGACCCCTTGTGCTTATTAACAAACCCTTTCTGAAAACATACAGATGCTAGCTCAGGTGTCTTGTACATTTCCTATTCTACTTTCACTTCCCCTCTTGCAAACTGTTGTGTGGTACTACTAAACAGCTGCCATGTTCCACCCCAGAGGTGGCTGCTTTTCAGACATGGGTGAAATGATCTCTTTATGCAGAGTGTTTTACAATCCTCCAAGCTGAAAGGATACAGGTGTTAAGAGCGAGAGCGAAAGCAGCAGATTCATAACTAACTAATTCACTTCTAATGTGAATCAAAGTGCTCATAAAAAGTGTGTGTCTTTGTAATGCCAAAGGTCTCTCTTGGAAAGCGGGTTGAGTACTTCAGTTTCCCTCCCATGTTTTTTCTTTAATCTATAAAAGCCATTAAAGGGCTGCATTTGTTTACCAGAATTGGCCATCAATTAAAACATGAGTTTTGTTAACACAAGGTTTCATGTCACAGTTTCACTGACATGCTGTCTAGCTAAAGTCAAGGAGATCACACGCCAGCCAGCACACCCCCTCTTTGCTGGGCATGGTGCAGCAGCCTCTTCAACTCTGGTGCCTCCTATTGACAGCACTTGCAAGCCTGTAGTGATTTTTGCCTTCTCAGACTCAGCCTTACAGCCCAGCCACTTCTAGTCCTCATCCTTTTCAGGGAAGCAAAGAGTCTAGCAAAGCAGAAGTCTAGTGATCTCAGCCCCACCCTGCATTTGATAGTCCTTGTCCCCCCCTTGCCTCAGGGGGCTTTTGCATCCCCTTCCTTTGGTGTCAGTAGGAAAACCCAGCCCTCCCTCTACTCTGGGTGTCAGCCAAGATGCCCCACACTAAGCAGCTAAGGCCTACGCCCTCAGACTTGCTGCTGTTTCCCTGGGCCATTTCCTACTTTCAGGCCCCTTTCGCAGAGTAGCTCCTTATAATGCTCTCTCTCCCTCCTTATGCTGGCTGATGCAGAGTTCCCTTCAGGCAGCCTGGCAGTCCACAGCTCCTTGCAGTCTGGGCCTCCTGCAACTATCTGGGGAGGTCCTGCCCTACATTCATTTCCCTGGGACTTCTACTCTGTTTCCCTTGGAGCTCCTCTCCTTAGCATCTCCTCCTTCAGCTGAGCTCTGGTAGCCTTTTCTTGTCCAAGTGCTCATTAGTCAATTAGCTGCCAACCAGCCACCTAGGCAGTGAATTACTTGCAGGTGGGCTTGTTCTCCTTAAAGAAGTCCTTCCTGGGTAGACTGGGCCTTGACTCCCCTAAAAGCGGCTAGCCACCCTGTGACCAGCTCTTGTTGCCTTAGCATCTGAGTGCTCCATAACACCCTGGTGAAATAGGGCAGCTTTGTTATCCCCATTTTATAGATTGGTGGGTGGGGACTGAGGCACAGAGAGACTAAGGGTGGCATCCATGAAGGGTCTTCTGCTTTGCAGCGCTCAGCATCACGGCGCCTAACTTTTAGGCAGCTAGAAAATCAGAGGAACAACTCTGTGATCTACAAAGCTGCAGTGAGGCACCCAGCTCCTTATACCACGAATGGGGAGAGATTGGTGCCTTCGAATGTGATTCACTAAAGGCAGCACGCTAGGCAGGGAGCTGCCTAAGCCAGCCAATGGGAGATGCCGATGACAGGTAGGAACCTTAGTCCAGGTGCAGGGAGGTGCCTGTCTCTGCTTAGCTATCCATGAATGGGAACCGCTGTAGTCTGCTGGTGAGAGCACCCACCTGGGAGATGGGGCAGCCCCAGGTCCAGTCCCCCTGCTCCAGTTATGCTTTCCTTAGTTATCCACAGTGGAACACCTCCAATAGAAGAGACTAAGTCCCCGCTCCCCACCAGTGTATCCTCTAGCTCAGCCTTCAGAGCACTCACGGGAGAGGTAGGCGACCCCTGTTCAGATCCACTCCCTCCCCCCCCCCCCCCAGAGAAGGGGGGAACTGGACCTGGGGCTGCCCATCTCCCAGGTGAGTGTTCTAACCACTAGGCTAAAAGTTGTAAGCGGCACCCCTGTTTTGAACAGGACCCATTCTGCTGGTGGCCTCTGAGCGCACCTGTTGGATCAGGCCCCATATATGACTTAGGTGACTGAACACTTACCTTCCACTGCTTTGTGAATTGCCTTGGGGCTTCAGTAGGAAATGTGCACCTGAACACCTACAGGGAGGCAGCTGTGCATATGCTCAGAGGCAGGAATGCAGGCGCTGAGGGAGCTTTTATCTTGAAAGCTTTGGTGCTTTATGTGTTTACAGAGTGCAGGAGAGTTCTGTGCATTGCAGTGGTGCCAAAACCAGCACTGGGGCACCTAGCTCACAATCACACAGGCAGGATGTAGGATAGCAAAGACTTAAATCCAGATCTTCCTGATTGCAGTTTAGCATCATAATCACTGGGCCACCTGTGTTCTCTGCACCAGTCTTCCTCTTTCCATAATGACTGGACTATCCTTCCTGCTGGCCAGGCTTCTCTCTCCAGAAGAGCCCTAGGCCTTCTAAGGTTTGTCTACACATGGAGATATTCCGGAATAGCTATTCAAGAACCGCTATACCAGAATAACTTCCTGAATAATTCCATGTCTGGACAATCTTACTCTGGAATGAAAGTGCATGTCTTTCAAATTAGCTTAATCCATTTTGGATGTTTCTAATGGAGGGTGCTGCAGATTGGTGTTAGGGTGCAAAGGCAGCCTGGAAAGAAGGGAGGACAACTGGGGACCCATGGTCACACCTGCAGCACATTGGTGGAGCCTTGCAAGAAAGCCTGACTCAAGCTCTAGAGGGAATAGGCACTCCTAAGTCAAACCTAAGTAATGAGCTGAATTTGAGGAGGGGAAAGATTAATCATTGTTGGCAGCCAAGAATGTGCAAGTCTAACAAAAGCCAAAGCTTTTTTTTATTGCAGCTGGGAAGATGACTTTAGCTAAGAACTGTTAAACCTATTGCAAGAATAAATTTTCTTTGAGTCAAACTATAAAATATGGAGTAAAATCCTCTTAAGCCAGTGACAGTTCCTAATGGAATAGACTTTTTTTTTTCCTGCAAACCGAAAAAAAAAAAAAAGCAGGGGGGGTGGGAAATAAATTAATAAAAGTGAGCTTTAGATTATTAAATGAATAGATTAGGTTTCAAAGTGGAAAATATTTACTTAGGCAAAACCTGCTCAATTCAATATCTTGCTTATTCAAACCATGCTTCAATTAATTTTTTTAATTTGGGATTATAATTGGACAGAATAATGACATTTTCTGCTTGTATAAATACGTATGTGAACCCAGTTAGCCCAGAATTCAGGCAGTAAAAGGAATGATGCTGAAAGTCTTTACCTTGCTAAACCCCAGGTAACATTAGTGCTTCTGTGCTCACCAGTAATAATTTTGGGGTCAGACGTTTCCTGGCAGTTTATGACCAGTTGGAGGATCTGAGGTGAAGCGAAGAAACCTTATCAAAGATTGTCAGTAAATGTCCGGAAATGTCTGACTGGGAGGTCATTATTGCTATTACAACACAGGAAGATATTAAAATAAAGAAAAATGGAAGTTATTTCCTTTATGTGTGTGAAGTACAGGAGTTCAGATCCAGATCAACTGGATCCTAATTCCTTCAAAGTATAGGCCATGCTTGATTGCAGGATTTGGCATAGCTCCATCTTGAGTGCTGGAAAGTTGAAAACTGAACAGCTCCTCGCTATGGATTGTGCGCAAAGCTCTCCAACAAGGGCACTTTAATAGGTGCAGGCTCAAATCACATACATGTCAACATGATTGGCTAAGAGCTGGATTTGGTTGTCCTCATTCAGGTTTGAAGATTGCAGACAGTAATCTTGTGTTGGCCAATGGTTTCTGGGCAATCTTTGTATGTTCACTCCCATAGGCTTTTCCTCTCTTCCAAAGAGACACTGGAATGGACATGTAACAAAATGCAGATGTAACGTTCAGTCCCTGGCATCAGATAGTGCTCTGACTATAGTGTGTATGTGGTGGTGGGGAGAATAAACCTAAAATGTCAGCCTTGTGTGCCACTAAGTAGCAGTCGTCTGTAAACAGGAGGGGCCTGGGTCCTTTAGTGAGGATGGGTTTGTCAGAGTTTCCAGGCTACCTGAACCTCAGGTCTCAGGCCTCAAGCTATCACCTCTCTCGGGGTGGAATCATGTGATTTTCTCCCCTCAGACTGGGCCTTGGGCTGCAGTCCCCTCCCCTGGTGCTAACCATGGTCACTGCAGAAGGTCCAACTTAGGTTCAGACTCTGCTGTTCTGTTCCCTCCAGGAGAAATGACCATGGTATCCAGATACCAAGCAGCCGCCTTAAAGCAAAGTATTATTTACTGAGATCTTAAAACAACAAACCATCTCCACGCATGCCTGCCTGTTTCCCCCTAAGATTCAGCATCCCCCGAGGAGCCATAGAAGGCTCCAACTGCTTCAGACACAGGACCAGTCTAAGGCCTTGGCTACACTTACCAGCTAGTTCGACGGCTGGAAATCGAAGTTCTGGGTTCGACTTATCGCGTCTAGTCTGGACGCGATAAGTCGAACCCGGAAGTGCTTGCCGTCGACTGCGGTACTCCAGCTCGGCGAGAGGAGTACCGCGGAGTCGACGGGGGAGCCTGCCTGCCGCGTGTGGACCAAGGTAAGTTCGAACTAAGGTACTTCGACTTCAGCTACGTTATTCACGTAGCTGAAGTTGCGTACCTTAGTTCGAATTGGGGGGGGTAGTGTAGACCAAGCCTAAGGCAGTCTGTGTCCGTGTCCATCTCGCCACACTCACTGACCATTCCTCTTTTGTCTCTCCACAGAGTCTTTTTAACTGCTTAGTGTCCCTTTGATCTCTGGGCTCCCAGCCTTGGCAAGCAGCCGTGTAACTCTGGGCTGGAGCCTGGAAGTAGCATCTTCGCTAAGATCTTGGAATTGTTCCCAAGTGTTTCTTGGGAGGCCACTTATCTATAGCTGTTGTGTTGCCTTCCTATTTGTTTTTCCAAGAGCCCCCTGCTAAACTAAACCAATATATTCATAGAGGAAAGCACAACACCACGGTATAGCTATACAGTGACTGTCTCCTTGACCAGGTCACCCCCAGTATTCACCCCATGGTTACAGTGCAGTATGTCTAGATTAGTACATAGCAGCTCCACATCCAGCACAGTATGAGCATTGACTGTAATATCATCTCAGGTCCAGGGGTGTTGGGAATGGGAATGTGTTGGTTGCTGGCAGCCAATTTCGATATCCTGTTTTTGTTTTCTATGGCAGTGGAAGTACACAGTGCATCATTAGCACTAAGAAGAGAAAGGAATTTTAAACTGCAAAGGTCTGACTGGACACAGTTTTGAAGCTTGTCTGACTGTGCAGCACTCAACAATAACTGTACATTGCAGTGGTGCCTCGTTGGAGGGTGGGGGGTTGAGGGATGAGGCAGAATAATAATTTTGTTTTCCTCAGAGCTTGTTGGTGTGCTGGAGCTATATTTCCTATGCTCTGTCTCTTTAAGGCTTGAACACTGCTAAAAGCAGGGTGTGGTTGCAGCAGGTTCCTTGAAGGCACTTCAGCATCTGGCTGAGCCGGGAGCTGTGTTATTGGATTCTGCCTGTTTTCACACATTCTAAGGCTGAAGGGATTATCTCGTCTGACCTCTTGTGTTGCCCAGGCCATAGAACTGCCCTGAATTAATTTATGTTTGAACTAGAGCAGATCTTTTAGAAAAACTACCAAAAAAACTTGCCAGTGATGGAAAATCCACCACACCCATTGGTCAGTTGTTCCAGTGTTTAATTACACTCTCTGTTAAAAATTTACACCTTATTTCCAGTCTGACTTTGTCTAGTTTCAACTTTCAGCCACTGGAGTCTGTTATATCTTTGCCTGCTAGATTGAAGAGCCCATTATCCGGTATTTGTTCCCCATGTGGGTGCTTATAGACTGCAATCAAGTCACCCCTTAACCTGCTCTTTGTTAAGCTCCTTGAGTCTATCATGTCTTCTAATCGTTTCATTATTCTTGTGGTTCTTCTCTTGAACCCTCTCCAATTTATCAACAATCTACTTGAATTGAGGACACCAGAACTGGACACAGTATTCCAGCAGCGGTTCCACCAGTGCCAAACACAGAGGTAATATAATTTCTCTACTCCTACTTGAGATCCCCTATTTATGTATCCATGAATTGCATTAACGTTTTTGGTCACAGCATCATACTGGGAACTCATGTTCAACTGATTATCCTTCCTGACTCTCAATTCTTTTTCAGAGACTCTGCTTCCAAGGACAGAGTCCCCCATCCTGAATGTATGGCCTACATTCTTTATTTCTAGATTTACCTAATTCACGAGAATTACTACCAGAGAAGCAAGAAACCTGTAGAAACAACAGAAACATTTATGAGTTCATCTAAATTGCCAGTTAATTGTGAGTCTGGAGAGGCTGAGTGGGAGCCCGTAGGAAACAAACATGTCACCAGAATCTTAGATAAAGTACTTTCCCAGATACGGCACTTAGAGTCAGTTCTGACTCTGGAGAAAACCTTACTGGTGAACCTTAATTCTGAATGTATGAGAAGCCAAGCAGTGACCAGAGCAGTGGCAGATTAGCCGCTGGGCCAACATGGCCCATTCCCAGTGGCCCCGGCCAATGAGGGGGCCCCAGAAAAATGGGCACCCCCGTGCCCCAATGTGCTCTGCCCACCTGGCTCTCTTGCCTGAGAATGGGACAGGGCATAGGGGCTTGCCCCACTCTCCCCACCCGCCTGCCTGGTGCTCCTGCCAGGGACCATGGCAAGTCCCCGCACTCCGCCCTGCGCCCCACCCCATCCGCTGGCAGGCACAACGGGGAGACAGGGGGACTGCAGGCAGAAGGGGTGGGGAGGGGCTCCCACTTGCTCTGGCCCACAGCCCCAAAACCCCTAATCCGTCTCTGGATCAGAGGGCCATGAAAGGACAAGATGCGGCAGCATGGGAACTTGAGTTCTTCCTCTGAAGGTAAAAGAGACAAATTACAGCATGACAAACAACTCAGAGATCAACAACACAGGATGTGTTTGTGACACTAACTCATGAGTCTAAAAGGCTGTAATGAAGGAAAGGCAATAAAAGGGGTGATTTTGCCATGTGGGGAGAATAAGAAAAGTCACGGCACGAGAAAGTGTCTTATTCCTGCTTGGTTCATTTGCATGCCCAGATAATTCTAGAGAGCCCTGGGAGTGGTCTAAGTCACTAGATGGTCTGTGAATGTGATAGATGCAGCAAAATTGCAAAGGGTCGAGGAAATTGAAGCTTCTGAAAAAGTTCAGCAGACCTTAACATCCATTTCTGCAGCAGGCTCCTTCTCTCCACTGGGTATAGGAGCATTTTCTGGCTCAGACCTACACAAGTTCTTTCACTCCATG
The DNA here is from genome assembly GCF_013100865.1 of Trachemys scripta elegans. Classification (NCBI taxonomy): domain Eukaryota; kingdom Metazoa; phylum Chordata; order Testudines; family Emydidae; genus Trachemys; species Trachemys scripta. Next base: position 42,768,093 of record NC_048307.1, read on the forward strand.
CAGGAGTAAGCCCTACTGCTCAGCTTCTCAGTGTAAGTGTCCTGCTAGCTGTCACCTTCAGCACCCAACTAAAACCTCTCCAGTGCATCATCAAGGATCTACAACCTATCCTGAAGGACGATCCCTCACTCTCACAGAACTTGGGATACAGACTAGTCCTCGCTTACAGACAGCCCCCCAACCTAAAGCAAATACTCACCAGCAACTACACACCACACAACAAGAACACTGACCCAGGAACCTATCCTTGCAACAAAGCCCATTGCCAACTCTGTCCACGTATCTATTCAAGGGACACCATCATAGGACCTAACCACATCAGCTACATCATCAGGGGCTTGTTCACCTGCACATCTACCAATGTGATATATGCCATCATGTGCCAGCAATGCCCCTCTGCCATGTACATTGGCCAAACCGGACAGTCTCTACACAAAAGAATAAATGGACACAAATCAGACATCAAGAATTATAACATTCAAAAACCAGTCGGAGAACACTTCAACCTCTCTGGACAGTCAATAACAAACTTAAAAGTGGCAATTCTTCAACAAAAAAAGCTTCAAAAATAGACTCCAATGAGAAACTGCAGAACTGGAATTAATTTGCAAACTGCACACCATGAAATTAGGCCTGAATAGAGACTGGGAGTGGATGGGTCACTACAAAAACTAAAAACTAATTTCTCCATGCTAATTTCGCGCTCTTGTTACTCAGACCTTCTTGTTAACTGTTTGAAATAAGCCACCCTGATTACCACTACAAAAGTGATTTTTTGTCCTGTTGATAATATCCCACTTTAATTGAATTGTCTCATTAGAACTGACACCCCACTTGGTAAGGCAACTCCCATCTTTTCATGTATTGTTATATTATCTTCCTACTGTATTTTCCACTCCGTGCATCTGATGAAGTGGGTTTTAGCCCCCTAAAGCTTATGCTCAAATAAATTTGTTAGTCTATAAGGTGCCACAAGGACTCCTCGTTGTTTTTGCTGATACAGACTAACCTGGCTACCACTCTGAAATCTGCTCTACCCAGAGCACCCGACTACTGAGAGACAGGTCTTTTCATATCCTCAGCTGCACTTGGGTTCAACTGGAATACTCAGGTTCCCTCTGGTTCTATTTTAATCCCTTTCTGCAACAGCACGTTCAAGAGTTTATACACTCCATCACAGTGGGAAAGGGTGGACCTCTGCCATTGAGCAAGACCAATGACGGACTCCTTGGTCTTACAAGACAGGTGCATTCAAGACAAATGAGATGTTTGCAATTCCTCACACAGCCAAGAAGTGATAGATAAATTGGCCCAGTGTTTCCATATTCTGCCTGCTTAACTGCACCAACAATTCTGATACTTTCAACATGGCTCCATTTACAAGAGCATTAAGTCTATCAAGCACAGCTTTATTCTCATTCCTATTATAGGATTTCATCATATCACCCCCATGCTCTGAAACTAATTTCTGTGTACTCTAACAGCCTTCAGCCTCAGTCTCTGTGTGTGGGTAGGTTATCCTCTCATTTTATCTTCAAATATGACAAGCAATTCTTGGAAAATGTGCGATGAACTCCTCAAAGCTGGCCTGCCATTTCCTCTGATTGCACTCATGTGAGGCCAGGGATGTAGTTTCAAGTAAATCAATACACAACTCTTAAAGGGGTCCTGCAGGTAGCAAGGGAGATGGAATACCTGAGTAATCCTCCCTCTCAAGTTCCTGCCCCCCCCCCCCATCCATTTCTTGTGTCTTCCTCTTCCACGCCAGGGCACTGCTTTAATCAGAACATTGCTTACAGGCACAGACATAGTCCAACCAGCTAAGGAGTCTGGACTGAAATGCCTGGAATGAAATCCTGACTCCACTTAACTCTTTCAATAGCAAAACTCCCATTGACTTCAACAGAGCCAGGATTTCACCCTGGGTGACTAATGACTTAAAGTCCAACCTAGCACCTGTTAAAGTAACACAACTAGACATGGAGAGTGTTGAGGAGGAAGCAGGCATCTCTCTTGGATGCCTGACAACCATGATCAGTCCTTACTCAGGCAAAACTCCCTGTAACAGGATGACTTGTCCCTTAAGGACTAGAGGCCTGGGGGCTCCCAACCCTGATTATGAAGGAGGCACACCTGACCAGGGATCGTCTGATTCCCCCAGAAAGGGCAGCTAGTAGCTGCAGAGGAAGAGAGTTCTTAGGGAGGAGAGAGGCTTCAGGGTGTGAGTAGGCTCCAGCAGAGAAACCTTGGACTTGGGGAGGCAGATTCAGGCAGAAAGGGCTGTGAGGACCTGCTGAGGAGGGAAATGGATGGGTTTGAGGGGGGACTTGAGGACTTTATTTTTACTGTTTTGTTAATTTAATAAACCAGAACCTGAATGGACAAAAGAGTTTGAGAGTTATTGAAAAGCCCCTTGTAGTGGGAAACTGAGGCAGGAGCTGCTCACACAGCTGACCTAATGCCACAAGAGAGCACCTGGGAGGCAGCCACCCGATGACACTTTCGTGGACTTTTTTTTTTTTTTTTTGCCTGAGCAAGAACTACGTAAAGGCGGTGCAAGGACTCTGGGATGCAGCTAGTGACAGATATTTCAATCCCATGTGATATCATTGGGGCCCCTGTTGTATTAAATGCATGTCTGACTGTGGGCCAGGGAGTGTATGTAATTCCAAGGCAGGGAGAGTCACCACACTCCTCCAGGAACCAAAAGAGGGTGGTGTGGGTGTGGGTGTGGATTAAGGTGAACCGCTTAGGTTATAAACACTTCCAAAGAGGTACCACTCCCCGGAGAGGGGTGGGTAGGGTTTCCATAGAATGGTTCAAACTGTTTTTTCCAGAGACCAACAGACAAAGAAAGGGCTTTTGATATAAAAAGGCTGGATTTAAACTGCTGGATCAGAGAGAAGACCCTGAGTCAAATGGACAGCACCATCTCCCTAAACAGGGTCCCCAAAGCCTTGCAGAAGAGTTGGAAAGACTTTGGCCTAGTAGGGCCCCATAAGACTGAGGGTGAGCTCTGGTGAGCTTCTAGCATGCACATAAGAACTGTATTGTTTTTTATGTTTTCTCCATAATGCTTTTACCCTAAGAATAAAGTGCTTGCTTAGAAAGAGCTGATGGTACCTAGTAACTTCAGGCCATACGCTGATTGTAGCTGATGATGAGAAAGTAACCCACAGGTGATCACCTATAGACAGGCTGGCTTGCTGGGGATATCCCAGAGTAAGGCAAGGAGCTGGTCAGGAGGGAGAGATGCAGGTCTCTAGCCAAGAGAGGTGATGTCTGGGAGCCTGAAACCTTTTGTGGGTGACCTCAAGAGACCATGGGGGGGGGGAAACAAGGCACAGTTGGTTACCCTGAAATTTGACATGGCCCCCTGGGTGTTTGCCAGAGTGATAAGGATTGACACTGAACAGAGATCTCAGGGCTCAGCCCAACAATCTGATCCTGAAAGGTGCTGAGCATCAAGAACTCCTGCTTAAGTTGTTTGCAATTAGGGTGTTCAGTATCTGTCAGAATCAGCCCTTCAGTTCCTATCATATGGAAGGTAACAATGCAGAGTGGAACCCATGGAAGAGGTCAGGCACAGCCCATAGTTAGGGGTGGGATGAACAACGTAACCCTAAGGGAAGCTCTGGCAGCTGTTCTGTCTCAGGGTGGCTTTGTGTACATTCCTCTTGCCCCTCTGTACACTTGTATGAAGGCCAGAATCCAGCCCTAAAAGAATAATTTTTCAGTGGAGCAAGATTATAGCCCGGGTGGGCTCCTATCAGACTGCTACACTAGACTCCTTCAGAGCTTTATGGACTGTTGGCTAAACACTTCATTAAGGAATTGTTGAGAGACAGATTATTTATCCTGTGGGGTTGTTCCGCTCGCTGAGATCAATGCAGCACATTAAGTTGAGGGGCTAAAATTACTTAAGAAACGTCCAGCAGAAAGCCTAGCTGGGTGTGTTTGCAAAAGGATTTCGAAAGCAAATTAACTTAGCTCATTGAATTTGTTTGTTTTGAAATTCAAAGGAGCAAAAGTGATTAGTCCCTATGGTGGCCCATTATGCTAAAATGGCATTGTCTTGGCCAATCAGAGAGGAAAGATGTTGTCCAATTATGGACACATGATAATTTGGCAGTTTTCACTAACTGTGCCATATTCTACAAATGCCTGCATTTTGATTAGCTACTAACACTGGTGTCAGTCACTGGAACACATACAAATCCCTGCATTCCCATTGGTTGCTGCCCTCGTAACTGACTCATGCGTCTGTGCTGTGCCAAACTCCTTCCACTTAAAAACAAACATTTTTAACCCAACTGTATTTCAGAAAAATGTATTCACGAGCACTTTCAACAGATCAGTGACAATACTGGAATGGTTTTCTAGCAGTCAGCGTGGGAATTCAGGATGCTGGGATTCTGTTCCTGGATCTGCCACTAACTTCTCATGTGACCTAAAGCAAATTACTTACTGATTTTGGATGCCCAATTTGAGGCAGCTAGGGCCTGCCTTTCAGAGGTGCAGAGCACAAGTACAAATGAAGCCCATGGGAGACCAGCACCTCTAAAAAAGCACGCTCAGACCATCTCATCTTGGCCCCAAAAATTAAAGGCACCCAAAATAAGAGGTCACTTTGAAAATCTGAGCCTATACTTTTCAGTTTCCTTCTTCCCTCTGTGGAATGGGTGTAATACCTGCTGGAGGAGTTTGTGCGAGTCAAGTCATTAACATCTGGCAAGTGTATTGAAAAGGGGTATGAGGGTATAGGGTATTGCAGTTGGCGTCCACGCCCACACTGGCTGGGCTACAGGTTGGTGAGAGGCACGGGGAATGGCCAATACAACCATGTGTTCTTTTCAGGGGGTTGCACTGCTACAGGTGGTAGGGGAGACAAACCCTGCTGCTGGAGGGCTCTGGCTGCAGTAAAGAATTATTTGGATTTTTAAGATCTATTCAAGTGCTGCTCTCCAAAGTGCATCTCTCCAAAGGGACAGGGAAAGATTGACCACTGCTTGGAGCTAGGGTGATCAGATGTCCCGATTTTTATTAGCACAGTCCCAATATTTGGGGCTTTATCTTAAGATCTTTATCTTTATCTTATATAGGCATCTATTACCCCCATCCCAGCCCAACTTATCACACATGCTATCTGGTCACTCAATTAAAGTGTGCTGCAGCAGTGGCCTACTTCCCCCGGTGCTCCCCAGGTCTCAGGGAGGTATTTGGTGCCAGTCTGTCAGGTGCAATGAGCCTTGGAGCACACTCGAGCCCACTGAATATGCCTCAAGAGTTTCCAATCACAGACACCAGGACAAGGAATTTGGAGACGGCAAATCTCCTTCGTAGAGACATCGAATGGGAGACCCAAATGGCTTTAGAGCAATACAATGTGTGGGCTGCCACTGCACTTCCAGTGAGTTTTCCTCTTCAAATGACCATGGAACCGCGTCTGCAGCTCAAAGAAACTACTTGGTGTAGCAGACTGAGGAATCCCCAGGGCTCTGCATCTCGCTTTTACCTACTCCTGAATTGCCCCTACACGTTTGCCCTGAGCATGTGGATGCAGAAGTCTGCACATTTGCTTGAAGGGCTCTTGTGCCTAGCTGGGAAGAGCAGACTGGTTGCCACATCTAACAGCCTCAGGATCGTTCAGGAGAACATTACAGGTTTGAAGGAGGCTCCAAGGGGATGCTCGGAGACTAATGCAGCTACCTGACTAGTCGTGGCTGTCCTCAGGACTACTTTGAGCATTAGTATTCTCTCTGTACAGTGCAGCTGCAGCCCAGCAAGCCAAGCTGCACACACCTGGGTCACAGGCGCTGCCGAGCCTCTCTGCAGTTTTGGGTCACACACTTTTTCTGCATTCAGTCAACCCCCTAAATTCAAAATGAATCTCAGCCAAAAGTGTTGAATTTTTCCTGGTTCCTACCAAAAAAAACCAATTGCCCCTCCCCTCATGCCCAAGGAGAGTGAGGTGCTCACCCACCACAGCCCAGGTTCACCAAGTGATTCTGAAACCCCAATGATCCTTGACTGAGTTTTGGGGTGGCAGTGAACCCCATAGTTCAGCAGCTGGCTCTGTTACACTGCCTTTCCAATACCAGCGCTCTATACCGGTTCCCGCTGCTATTCTGTGTTTGTACAGCACCTACCATAACAAGGTCCTGGTTCATGACTGGGGCTTCTAAGTGCTACAGCAATACAAACAATTATTATTGATGATAAAATCTCTAGTTGGATGCAAGCCTGGCGATGCAGTCATCCAATGTGAGGTGCTCAGCTTTCTCTGTAGCAGGGCGAGGACTGGGCAGTATCACTCTGTGGAAGGTGAATAAATTATTACTGTAAATTATTCTGACGGTGCTTGCTGATTGGCTCCCAGTGATGTCATACCCTGAACAATAGTACAATGCAGAGATAAGAATTTTCTCTTCTTTATTTTGTATATAATTTTCATTTTATATTGGCAGTAAAACCTCACCAGCAGTGCCTTTCACTGTGTGCGTGTGGGAGGGGGAATTGCACTGTGTGGCTGATGAAAGCACAATGGCCTTTGTTACTCAGATGTGCAATGAACCTAAGGCTAGCAGTTTTAATCCAGAAACACACGGTGTTGTATTGCAGCTCCAGCCACAACCCCAGTTGCCTCAGGAAGGAGGGATAGAGATCTGTATTTTTTTGGCTCATTCGTACCGAGAATCAGCCTGCTGGCAAACACAGGATTTGCTATTTATGAACTGACACTTAACAACAAGTGCAAGTAACAACAAGGGATCTGTCCTGTGTTCCAACATGAGGGTGCAAGCAGGGGTTTAAATTGAGCGGAGAAGAGAATTCCCAATAAATAATTTATTTTGCAGAATACACGATTTTTCTTCTCTGTCAGTTGATTTGCAAAATTCTCAGCTGAGCACAAAATAATTTGCAAATTTTTACAAGGAACAATTCTCTAGTAGCAGGGAATGTTCATGCTCACCAGGTCACTTACATACATCGCATGCTATCATTTCTCTTCCCTCATTAGATGTGGCATCAAATATGTGACATGAAATTTGCTTTTGACAAACATTCAAGCTTTCACCTTTGCTTGTTTCAAGTATTCATGCTGGTAGAGGTTGATTGCTAGAAAGTCTGCAGAAAGCAAACCTGAAAGCACTACTAATGGGGTTGAATTGGAAAGCACTTTCAAATTCAAATGGACATGCACACATTTTTTCACTCTTTGTTAAGTTCAAGTTTTGAATGCCTCAGGTTTTGAAGCTCCCTGAAGCTGTTGTAACTGAGAATAGGGCTCTTAGCCTTGGCACATCTCTGTTGTTTTCTCCAACCATTATGGACACCATAGTGTAAATGCCCAGCCCTAGTCTAGCATGTCACTCCTTGGCAGCCTCAGGGGCACATTCTTGTTTGTGTGCTCTTTAGGAAAGCATAGCCTCTTTCTAATGAGGAAACATGGATCTGGAGTCGACCTAGAAGCTTGAGTTTTTCTCTTCAATGACTATACATGGTGATTTGTCCTACAAGGGCAGAAAGGAAACACATGTATAATTTGGAAGATGCTGCATGCTTTGTGGATCTCCCAGATGGCTGCACTGGAGAAATCAGATGTCAGACCTATCAGAGCGCTTAGGGGTGGTTAGATCTGCCATTCTCAGTCTTGTGGATCAGGACTCTCATGCCTGGTCTACATAGCTACATCAAATCTAGCTACATAGTTTGGTCAACATAGCTACATCAGCGAGGGGTGTGAAAAAACCCACACCCCTGACTGACAGCTGATGCAGTATAGATGCAGCTATGTTGACAGACAAATATGTCCATTAATGTAGCTACTGTCACTGAGGCCTGGCCTACCCCAACACTGAGGTTGACCTGGCTATGTTGTTCAAGGAAGTGAGAAATTCACACATCTGGAGACATAGGTAAGCAAACCTAAACCCCAGTGTAGACACCCCCTAAGTTGACAGAATAATTCTTCTGTCGACCTAGCTATGGAGCGACCATAGGCGCAGCACCCATGGGGAAAAAATAGTGGGTGCTGAGCAGCCACCAACAGCCCCTCTATTAGCTGCCTCCTTCCCCCATCAGTTATGCCACCTGCCGGCAGGCCACACTAATCAGTGCCTCCCTCTCCCTCCCTGTGCTTCTCACCCGCCGGTGGTAGGGTGACCAGATAGAAAGTGTGAAAAATTGGGACAGGGTGTGGGGGTAATAGGCACCTATATAAGAAAAAGCCCCGAATATCAGGATGGTCCCTATAAAATCGGGACATCTGGTCACCCTAGCCACCAGCCCCGCTGATCAGTGCCTCCCACTCCCTGCTGCGATCAGCTGTTTCGTGGCATGCAGGAGGATTTGGGAGGGAAGGGCGAGGGGCAAGGGCATGGTGCACTAGAGGAGGGGGCGGGAAGAGGTGGGGTAGGGGTGGAACGGGGGTGGGAAGAGGCAGGGTGGGGGCAGGGCCTCAGGGGAAGGGGTGGAGAGGGGGTAGGGCCTGGGGGCAGAGCCAGGGGTCAAGTACCCCCTGGCACCTTAGAAAGTCGGCGCCTGTGGGAGCGACAAAATAACCCATCATCACCATAGCAAGTGTCTACGCTATGGTGCTATAGCAGCCAGTGCTGTAGCTGGACCACTGTAGGGTCTGTAGTGTAGGCAAGCCTACCGGGAGGTGGTGGTCCTACTCCAATAGAAAAACCCCTTCCACTGGGGTTGGGGGTAGCTATACTATGGGTTTATGCCAGCTATGCCAGTACAGTCTCTGTAGTGTAGCTATGCTACATACAGAGAGGTTCCCAGCACTTCTGTTGAAGTAGATTTGCTGAGTCACCGGTTCCACGCAGACACTAGGAGCTTCCCACAAACCATTGCACCCTAGTTCCCAGGCATGTCATTTGAAATTCCGTGGGAGCAAGTGCAAAGGACTCTAAATCACATCTGAGAAGGAGCAGCTGTGAGAGGATGAGTGGAGGATGAGTTTAAAAAGAATTTGAAACCAGGGTTTCTCAGAGAGGCTTTTTCTAACCATACACATAAGCAGCATGTGTGAGGAGGAGACCTGGCTGATTGCTTTGAGGTTAAACTAGAGCTGGGCTCAGATCACAGCTTTTGGATCCAGATCCAGATCTACATGCGAGACTTTGCCCAGTTTGAGGAAGGCAGCAGAATGTAGGAGGGATCCAACTCCTGGATTTTATTTCTGCCTTTGCCACTGACTCACTGTATCAGCTGGCACAACAGCACTACCTGCCTCAGTTTCCCCACCTTGTAAAATCAGAGCTTATTATAAAGCACTTTGAAGTGCCCAGCTAAAAGTGCTCTAGAAGTAAAAAGCTTTTCCATTGCTGTTCTTATTATTTGATGTTCTGCCTTGGTCTGTCACAGAGACAGTCCTGAGCTGGGAAACTCAGATCTGCATGTGAATTCCCCCCATAGCTCAGGGGAAGAGGGTTTGGATTCAAAATTCTGGTTCAGGCCCATCTCCAATTTTAAAACAACCTCACTAGCAAACATGAGAACAAAATGTGAGATAAAATACAGCCTCAGCGGCTGGCTAGAGATCAGAATAATCATCATAGGCCTAATTCTGCTACTCTTACTCAGGGCTGGCTCCAGGCACCAGCTTGGCAAGCTGGTGCTTGGGGCGGCCACTCCGGACAGGGGCGGCAGGTCCAGCTATTTGGCGGCAATTCGGCGGACGGTCCCTCACTCCCGCTAGGAGCGAAGGACCTTCCGCCGAATTGCCGCCGCAGATCGCGATCGCGGGTTTCAGGGTTTTGGTTGCCCCGTGGCTGCTTGGGGCGGCCAAAACCCTGGAGCCAGCCCTGCTCTTACTCCCTGGATGTAGGATTTTGCTCATGGTGTGAGCCATATAAGCAGTAGAGAAGGATCTGGATCATCTGTTTACCACTTGTCTTAGACTGAGATTTCCTATATCATTCAGATTTTTAATGAAGTTGTTTTGATGTGTCAATCTTTCCCTCCCTTTCTCTTGAGGACATTATTAGACTCATGTATGGATTATAATACATAGAAGGCTGTTCTAGGATGATATGAATCAAAGTGCTGAATGTGGTATTTAGTTTAATTAATCGTGGCTGTCAGATGATGGTATTGATCTCAGATTAAGAGGTGCTGTGTTGGCCTGGAGGATAATTATTGCGGGGCAGGTATCTTAAATGTTTTGGTAGGTTGATATTTGGAAATTGCAGTGTTGTGGGAGGGAAACATGGAGGGGTGTGTGTGTGTGTGCATGTGTGTCCCAAATGCATTTGTCTGAATGATCCAGCAGTCCTAGGTCTTCCCCATAAATTCTTTGTTTCTGTGTAAGACAAACGTTTTATGGAACTAAGGCACTAAATACATGAGGGGAAATGGATGAGGTTATTGATCGGAAATGCTCAGGTTTTGCTTGAGATGCAAGATGAATGATGTCGGTTACTAGAAGGTGAAGGATAGCAGAGCGCTTAGGAAAATGGCAGATGTCCTTGTATTAGCTAACCCTCTCGTCATCCCTCAGCAAAACATCACCTCCCATATGCCTTTCAGCATCCACCCCTCCGCCAGGATCCAGCCAACCTCACAGGTGTGACACCAAATCTGCAAGTGAGGAGATTTGGAGCAGCTCTGGTGGGATTTGAAATGAAACTGCTGGAGCTGGAGGAAGAATGAAAGGTGTCCCCCTCCCTCGCCCCCCAACAGAGAGGGCAGATGGAGCCAAAGCTCCAGCTAGCAATCTATGTGCACACAGGCCGGCCAACCCACTGCTCGCTGCCCACAGGACTCCATAATCTCCCAAGGCAGGCCTGCTGTTACAAACACTCTCATCACTAACGCAGCGGGTGTAGGTAGGCAGAGAGAGCGCATGTTCTAGCAGGGGGTTAATAAAAGGCCTGATGCAGAACAAAAAAGCCTGTCAGTTGGTATGACATGTGCTCCCCCCAGGAAATTAAAAATGTTACCCTGTGGTGTACAGTGTGTTCACAGTGGGATGGGCCCAGGCCCTGGGAAAGATGGGGGAATGGGAGGATTAAACCAGGGTAGGAAGAGGTATCACAAATCTCATCTCTTTATTATTTTTAAAACTAACAAATTAGGCACTGCTTAGGGGCTAGCCAGGCACCTCGCAACTCTGGTGATGCCAAAACGCACTCTGGTGACATGTGTTGTCCCCAGGACCCCTTCCTGGATGGGGGAGCTAGGCAGTGCCCCAGCAGAGCTGCAGGGCCACTTTCCCCAGGGTGCTTTATGACGCATCCAAACCCCTAAAGATCCAAAAGATGTTTCCACGAAAATGGGAGGAGAACAAAAACCTCAGACCCCTCTCCCGTTCAGACTGTGACTGTGGCTGGCAGTGTCTAGATAACTAGCTGATGGAATTGTAACAAAATTCCCTAACAATCATGGTTTGAAACCAAATTGTTTTTCTGTCCACTTTTCCCTTTGGGCTGGACAGATCTAAGGTTTCTAGCATTTTATTTTTTCCTGCTAAATTCTGGAATCACTGGGCTTCAAGGTGAATCTTCCACTCCTATTTTCTGCCTGTTATTGTCTGTTTTATCCAGCATATTGTCCCTAATCCATGGAATATGTGCTATTGCAATAAAACTGGCAGAAAAAAAATAGGATTTGCCATGCTGTGAAACAGGGAGGGAACAGAATGGAAATCACACAGTGCCCTCTAGTGCATTCTGGCCACACTCCAGCTTCTGCAGCCCTCAGGGCACAACTACATACAAGATCCACAACCATCGTGCGCTTGTGTGCACACACACAGTGCTGCCTGTTCTGCTCGTTTGTGACTTTATGAGAATTCCCTCATCTGCCAGATCTGCAATTTCCATCCCTCCCTATTTCCCCCCATCACAAGTCAGATTTCCTTCACTCCACGGACCCTGGCTTAGTTGCTTTCACAGGTGCTGAGCTCCTGCAGCTCCCATTGAAGGCAAAAGGTAGCAGGTAACTCCCAAGCATTACATCCCAAAACCTGAGCCAAATCCACAGTGGCCTTTCAACTTCTGCAGGCAGCTGAATCCCTCCTCACAATCTCAGGCCTCATTTCCTGCAACATGTCCTGTCCCCTCTGTTTCTATGAACAGTTGCAGCAATTCAGAGAAGTATAAATGGTGTTACCCAAGGCTTCACTGGAGGCCAGAGCTTGGCACCAGCAGCCACAGCTGTGCAGCAGAGCGATTTCAGCACTGGGATCACCATCTTCCCCAATTCCCTGTGGAAAAAACAATTCAACATGTTTCTTCTGAAGGTGTCAGATCTCCTCTCTGTCCTACCAGTAAGAGATCACAAAGGAAATGGGGAAGGTAAGGCCAACCCTGAGGGGTTGGGCTAACTTCTCCAGTCCACTATCTCCTGGGGTGGAGGGCACTGGCATCATTGTATTCCTTAGGAGGTGCAGGAGAGGAGGAAGGCCAGTCCCTCAAAGAACCGATCACTGCCCTCGAGGTAAAATCGGATATTTTATAATAATCAGTGTCTTCTGTAGAAGGAAGGATGGAATCCATGTGGGACTTGTCCAATTGTTGACATATTGAAAAGGTTCAGAAAAGAACTACACATGTGATTCGAGGTCTGGAAAAACCTACCTTATAGTAAGAGACTAAAAAAATTCAGTCTATTTAGCTTATCCAAGAGGAGGTTGAGAGGTGATTTGATCACAATCTGCATGGGAAAGAGATTTCGGATAGTAAACAGCTCTTTAATCTAGCAGACAAGGGTATAAGAAATCCAATGGTTGGAAGCTGAAACTAGACAAATTCAGACCAGAAATACAGTGCAAACTTTTAACAGTGTGAGGGCAGTTAACCATTGGGACACCTTAACGAGGGATGTGGTGGATTCTTCATCACATGAAGTCTTTAAATCGAGATTGGCTGTCTTTCTAACAGACACACTCTAGCTCAAACAGAAGTTATGGGTGGATGCAGGAATCACTGGGGAAGGGGCTCCAGGTCAGACTAGGTGGTCACTATGGTCTCTTCTAGCCTTAAAATATATGAATCTATTACTCTTTTAGGGCTTGCCTTACTGGTCCTGAGCAGTGACTGAGCCAGGTTAAGACTGAGATTAAGACTATAAAAGACTGTGGGACTCTAAACTGGCAATATTTCTAGTAAAAAATAGTTCTTGACCAGCAACGATGGAAAGCTAAGGGAGGGCTCAAAGTGTCCAAATTCTGGGCTTTCCAGAGCATTTGGTTCCTGTACCCTGAATTATGGAAATGCTTCCCCATGATCTTCTGAAAATTGTTACCTCAGAAGAGGTCAATTTATGTTGCAAATAGTTAGGACTCCCCCGCCTAAAGTTTCAATTGTGAAGAGTGATTCTCGGTGCCCCCAATTTTTTTTTTACAGTGTTCCTGGGCTGGGCTGCCGGCGGCGCACTGACACGTGCGGCTCAGACTCCCTCTCCCAGCGCAGCGGCCGCTCCACTTTTCCCACCTCCCAGGCTAGCGGCGCCAATCAGCTGTTTGGCGCCGCAAGTCTGGGAGAGGAGGAGAATTAGAGCGGGGGTGGCGTGCTCCGGGAGGAGGCGGAGCAGAGGTGAGCTGGGGTGGGAAGCTGACGCACAGCTCCCCGGGCCGGAGGGGTGGGGAGCTGCCGTGGGGAGGGGGAGTGCCTCAGTGTGGGGAGGGGAGCTGCCGCAGGGCTCCCCACCCCAGCTCACCTCTGCTCCACCCCCTCCCTGAGCACGCCATCGCTGCCCCACTTCTCCCGCCTCCCAGGCTTGCCGCGCCAATCAGCTGTTTGGTGCCGCAAGCCCGGGAGGGGAGGAGAATTAGAGCGGGGGCGGCGTGCTTGGGGAGGAGGTGGAGCAGAGGTGAGCTGGGGTGGGGAGCTGCCNGGGGGGGGGGCGGGGTGCGGGGGGGGGGGTGGGGGTGGGGGAGGGGGGGGGGGGATCCGCGGGGGGGGGGGGGCCCGCGGGGGGGGGGGACCGGGAGCTGCCGCAGGGGGAGGCACCTCAGGGTGTGGGGGGGGAGCTGACGCAGGGCTGGAGGGGGCGCAAGGTGGAAGTTTCGCCTAGGGCGCGAAACTTCCTTGCACCGGCCCTGCCCTCGCGGCTTGTTTTGTGTGGGGTTAGGCAGATGCCTAAGCTGTTCTTGCCAGGTGTCTAGGCCCTGTGATTCCTGGAGAGAGGCTCCTGGCTGTGGATCGCAAGCAGAGATAGGTGCAGCCTGGATTTCAGAACCTCTCTCCAGGGCCGGCTCCAGCTTTTTTGCCTCCCCAAGTGGTGAAGAAAAAAAAAAGAAAAGAAAAGCCGGATTGAGCTGCCGCCGAAGTGCCACCGAAGAGGAAGAGACAGAGTGAAGGGCCCGCTGCCGAAGTGCCACCGAAGACCCGACGTGCTGCCCCAATAACGGACGGAGTGCCACCCCTTTCTACTGGCCGCCCCAGGCACCTGCTTCCTTCGTTTGTACCTGGAGCCGGCCCTGCCTCGCAGGACTTAGCACGCACTGCTCTCAGCAGCATCACCCAGTGGCTGTTTAAGGGGACTCCCCACCTAGCATACTGGCTTTTCTGGATCCTGCTCTCAGGTGCCTGTCTCTCCCCATGCATTGTATAGGAAGCCTAAGAACCTAACTTAGGGGGTTTGTGCATTCCAGTGATTTTCTAGGGGCCTCGGAGTCAGGTGTTGTGATGCTCAGTATTGTAATGCCTACTCACCTTTGTGGATCTGGGCCCTTGCCCCTTCCCTGGCTCTGTAGCATTCTTTCCTGATCTTGCATAGAGCAACACTTCCCAGAGCTTTATCTCCAGGGTCCAGCTTCTTGTCTGCCTGTCCCCAGGCTCTCTGTGTGTCTGTCTCTCTCTCCTGGCCCCTTTGTCAGAGCTCCCTTCTCAGGGGAAGATCCCAAGACCTATTATCCCCCTTGAACTCCTGCCTCTTTTCTTCTGCCCTGAAGTCCTTTATCAGTCACCTCCCCCCCCCCCCTGGGACTCAGTCACCCAGGTCCTCCCCACATGGGCCTTATTCTAAATTGGGCCTGGCCCATCCTCCAGATGTAACTGGGTGCACTAATTGCTTCTGGCTCCAGTTAACTGTTTCTCTGCTAGTGTGGGGTATACACCCCATCACACTACCCATTCTGAATTGTTGCCGCATTGCTGTGTGCTCTCTTTCTTTATTGTTAATCCAGGCTTTGTAACTTTTAAATCATCCATAACTTTTAAATAGTCTATTCCACACCAATGAAAATGACTACCAGGATATTGTGATCCAATTTTCAGGCCCAGTTGTGTTGTGTTCCTAGGGTTCTATTATAAAATAGGCCCATGATGTTGAAATTTCTGTTTAATCTTGTGGGTCTAAATTTGATAACATATACTGTCATTGCTTGGAGGGTACATACAGTATCATGATTTCTGTATTCTTTTTTCCCCTTGCTGTGCAATGCTTTCTTTTTATGGCACATGCCTAGTGGGTAGAGCACTAGACTGAGACTCAGGAGACCTGGGTTCTATTCCTAACTCTGCCACTGGCCTGCTGGGTGATCTTTGGCAAGGCACTTCTTCTTCCCGTGCCTCAGTTTCTCCATCTTCCACAGGGGTTTGTGGAATCCCCATCACTGGAGGTATTAAAGAACAGGTTAGACAAACACCTGTCAGAGATGGTCTAGTTTTCTTGGTCCTGCCTAAGCCCAGGGGGCTAGACTTGATGCCCTCTTGAGGTCCTTTCCGGTCCTACATTACTATTATTCTATAAAATGGGGATAATGATACTGAACTCCTTTGTAAAGTGCTCTGAGATTTTTGGATTTAAAAAAAGTTATATAAGAGTTAGGTATTAGTATTAATATTATTGTATTATAGGTTTTATTGCTATTATTTCTTCTCTATACCTAAAATCCAATAAAAATACATTTAAAAATAAAGGTTTTACTCACGTGTGAGATTGCAGTGAATGATACACTGGAATTCACATCCTCCCCAGGCTCTTCAAGAAAAAACACGGGTCCTGGAAACTCCAAGGTGCTGATTTTGCAATTGGATCTCTCAAGTGGACCCCTGCACCTGTGTAGAGCACCATTATGAAAAACAATGCGATCCATTGGTTAGGACATTGGACTGGGAATGAGGAAACTTGGGATCTATTCCTACCCCTTCACGGGGCCGGTGCTACCATTAAGGCAAACTAGGCGGTTGCCTATGGCGCCAAGATTTGGGGGCGCGAAAAAGCGGTGCCCCCAATTTTTTTTTTACAGCGTTCCTGGGCTGTGCGGCTCAGACTCCCTCTCCCAGCACAGCGGCCGCTCCACTTCTCCTGCC